>NC_091117.1:137681020-138012687 GCF_040183065.1 Periplaneta americana | reverse complement strand
CATTTAAGCACACTTAAATGCCATCGACCTGGCCCGGGATCGAACCCGCAACCCTGGGCATAGAAGGCCAGCGCTATACCAACTCGCCAATCAGGTCGACTAGGTTCCATGGAATAAGCGAAGGAAGTCAATAATAATAATAATAATAATAATAATAATAATAATAATAATAATAATAGTCATAGTCCATATTCCATACCAATTAACTAGAAATGTTAAAAAGAAGTTAATAATAATAATAATAATAATAATAATAATAATAATAATAATAATAATAATAAAGGTGATCCTTAACCTTTAAATCAAAATATTGGGAGTGACATGTAGTATAATGTCATTTTATATTGGTTTTGTAAAGCCACGTACAACCTTGGGGCAAATGAGGCATTTAATTTTTCTTTCATACTCAGAAATTAAAATTTCTCCTCCCATTGCGAATGAATGTTTCTTTTCTTCACGATCGACACGGAATAACACGACTTCGATACAGACATTGCGAAGGTACAAGCACCACTGATACCATCGTTCCCCTGTCATGTAGGGGATAGTGAAAGAGGTTGAGGAAGGAAACATTACGTTCGCAACTCACGCTTGCATCACAACTCACTAAATGGACACGCCTGGTCTAGTGTCGGACATGGACTTTAGAGTAAACTATGTTATCCATGCTAAATGGAAAATCCTGCAAAATGTAAAATCATTCATCACTGACACATTGTCTAAGTGTAGATTAAAAGTGAAAAAAGGGAATTCGAGTAGGAAATTACTGTTCGATTACCTGCGTAGAGCAGTGAAAGCTAATATGCGGTGACGGGCTCAATTGTGTGGCGCATGGGAAGCTGTTAGTTTCCTTCACACCCACTCAATATCTCAATTACGAGTTCCAGCGCGGCTCGTCAGGAAGTTGGATTTGCTTCAAATCGCAAAACAAAATAATTCGGGTAAACAACTTTAATTACACAGACGTGGAGCGCGGGGCACGTAAAATTCTGCCTTCATTTTGTGAAAATGCCGAGATATTAACCATCAAACAAAGCTGTCTTTTGGGAAAAGTAATACACTCTACCAGCGAATTTTTGTAGGATGCATTTTCTGTGCACAATAATATCACTTTCTAGTAGTAGGGTAAGGTTGCCTAATTCCGTGACATATTTAATAAAGTCTATATTTTTGCAAAAATTGTAATACATTTTTTTTTTCAAATAACACCTAAATGACGTTATTTCGACCTTTAGCTACAGTTTTTACAACATTCAGTGTCAGTTTCACAAGTTTGGTATATAGTATATGATTCTTCATTGTTATACAGTGGCTCCTAAATACGTGACAGAGATCCAAATTCCGTGACAGTGGTTTCCTAATTCCGTGAGTGATATCCTAATTCCGTATACTAAAATAATCCTCATTAAACTGCTCAGAAAACAAACGTGTATTTTGAAAAACACATTAAAGTCATGGTAGCCTATATTGTTTTAATATGAATTAAGCAAGAAATTACAACATAGAAAAAGGGCCTAAGTGACAAATTTCATAGAAAATACTTGTATAACTACAGGAATACATATTAGATATTAATATATTGTAAACAAAATAAACTAAAAGTTAAATTCAATACAAAATTAAATTTTAATAAATTCAATTATAACACAATTATTTCTCATTATTTATATTCCTAACAACAGCAGTAATTAAGTTAAATATATGTCCTATTATTTTATTATAATTACAATTGATTTTTTCTATAACTTATTTCTATTATTATTTCCACGAACTATTTTCTTTCATAGACATTAATTTTCACAATTTAGCGTTGGCACCACTGGTCGAGTGAGCCAGGAAGGAGAAATATGAAAGTAAATCCGAAAATGGGAAAGCTCCTGTAGCATTGTTATTGTCTCATAATTTTTAAATAATCATACACATTGAGTCAGTTGACCATTATATACAGTAATATATAATTTTTATAATGCTATATTAATTCTTACCTCAAATATAAAATGTTTCTTCAGGAGAGGTCCCAAGAGAAAGAAAAACTTATTGGTCAACCACCTTTCACTGAACAAAAGCTTCTGCAGTCGACTGCTTCTATTCAAAAGGCGGGTAGTCAATAGAATTGAAAAGACGACATCTCCTGGCATTTCAAAAACTTAAAAGTCATGGACCACAACTCCATGGCAGTCAATTGAAATTTTATCACGGGATTAGGGGTATCACGGAATTGAGCACCTTTACCTTACACAATGTATTAAAATATCTCAAAATTTTGCCCGAACACAACTCAGGTAGGCCTACTCATAATTTATCTGAGATTCTATTTTATTAGCATCTTTATAAGCATCACCTAAGACTATGGCTCAGGTGATAAGTTTTAGAGAAACGACAATCTAAAGAGGCATGGCAACATTAAATTTCAAACCCAACAAACATTAGCAATAGGAATGAAAACTAGAACATATTCGAAGAAAATACGACTCCTTTCTATAAGACCGTAAAAGCAGGTAAATTCTAGTCTTTAAACGAGGTGCAACAGTGACGTAGAATCTCAGAATCGCATGCAAGAACACGCTTAAAAGATATTCTACGCCACTGTTGCACATCGTGTGAAGGCTAAAATTTCCCGCGCTGAACATGCCCGCTATAAAGAAATTTTAGAAGATCAAGGACGAATTAGGATGACTAGTTTTAAAGTGTGAAACTAGAGCCGAACTTTCTGGTCTGATACGTATAGCAAAGAAAACTTTAAAATAAAGGAAAAGAGTACTGGATTAAAGGAAAGGAAAATAGAACGTATACAATCCGAGTAAAGGGAACACAAAACAATGGAGACAGAAACAAAAGAAGAAGAAATCCGAAATAAAGAGTAAATAGGATTTTAGAAATACGGAAGGAGTTCAAAAGGACAAAGAATAAAGAAGCGGGTAAAATAAAACATCAATAACTTTATAATTAATTAAATTATTTGAGAGATTTAAGAACCGAGCGGGCTAGCGGAGTAGAGGCCTGGCCTTGCATTCGGGAGGTCCGCGGTTCGATCCCAGGGGCCGGCAATCCTAACTGAGATTTTTCATGGTTTCCTCAGTTATTTTCAGGCAAATGCCGGGATTGTATCTCACATGTGTGAGTGAATGCTGTGTAATGTCTTAAATGTTTGTGTTGTATCGGAGGTGGCTCTGGGATTGAGCTGATCCCTCATCCGGGGAGGCCCTCCATGTCCTTGTGTGGTCAAAAAAGTATGTATGTGAGCCAATAGATTAATTCCTCTCCCGACAGGTCGCGGCCCTGTAAGGCCCGTGTGACGTGGGTCGTATAAATGTACCTAAAAGGGAGAGAAACTAAGGTAAAGAAAGAAAGAAAGAGGAGAGATTTAAGATTGAGGGAAGGGAAAAGGAGATAAATAAGGAAATAGAAATGGAACTGAGAGTGAAGAAGTGAATTCGATAGGAAGAAACCGAACTTTATTCGTTTTCGGGCGGACTTCAGGATTTCTGAGTGGACCTTCAGTCGATTTGCTTTATCCTGTCCCACATACAAAAATTTCAATTTGTAATTCGATAATCTGGATGGGATGTAATCTGTAAGTGGTTGTATTTGTGAGCCAGCTGTTCAATATCAATACAGATAGTATTTTTATATACTTTCATGCGTGTTGAGTTTGCACCGAGGCATGCAACATAGATTAAATGAGACTTTACTAACTTTTGCAACAAAACTCAGCGAGTACTTTTGTTGCGACAATTCTCGCGTACACGTACGGATGGCACTCATTCATTCTATGCGTCTAATTTTTATTTATTTTAATGAGAAGTGTATAAATATATGTAATCACTTCGTACACGTACAGCAACCAGCTATACACAAGTCAGCGCTAATTAATAAATTATTTAATGTACGTTTCCGAACGTACAAATTATACCGAGACGAGACGAGACGAGACGAGATGAGAAACGGTGATACCGCACAATTGTATGATTAAATATCCAAGCGCAAAGTCTATAGGATTTATTAGAAAATGCGCATCGGTCCCTTCTATGAAGAACTGAGAAATCTGAATGAACAATAATCGAGGCAGCTAATAACCAGGCAGCGCATTTTTGTTCTCAAACGTACAGCGGATCGAGTAATTCCTTTTGGTACATCTATTACGTCACGTCGCGTCGATGCATGACATGGCTGGTTAGCCATGGATAGTTAGTACAATACAGACGCTCCGTCGTCAATGTTGTATTATATGTAAAACACCAAGTTACGACTACATTGTGATCAGATTCTAATAGGCCTACTGAGTAAGTTGCATTTTCATTCAGATTTCTCTGTTAATATTATTTGTGACCCGTTGCGCGAAAAGGGACCTAAAGTCGTAAAAAGAAATTTTACAGAACAAATTTGCGGTGTAAAAACTGCATTTCTATGTTTTGACATCTTGCGCTACCTGTAGGCTTTTTACATACTAAACTAGCACGTAGTTTTACACAATGCTTCTTAAATACCTAAATCTTTCTTATATAGTTGCTAAGAAAACAAACGAAAACGTTAATTGCATTTTTCTCGAAAAGTACACAATGTAATATCAACGTTCAATAAGTAATATTAAAAACTATAGCAACTAGAACCATGATTTTTTTAAATTCTCAGTATTTCATACTCTTTTTAAAACCACAAAAAAAAAAACTAGTCACATTTTAATTTATCAATCTATGTTATATTGTATTTCATTTTGATCTGTATTTTGTATATATTGTGTAAAATATAAATATTGTTAATTTATATATTGATTTTTGTTATTATAATTGTGTCACTGTAACGTCTTGTGACGTAGGAAGAACATTTTCTTAGCTTACACAAATTTTTACTGACAGTTATGTTAAAAGATATGAATTCCATAATTTCAGAATATATATTTTTGTTTACTGTAACGGAGCTGATTTTGTTAAATGAATTAATTGTAAATATTGTATTTATAGAGTAACTTATATACAGTTAATGTGTATTATGTTTACTACTGTATTATGTTCTATAATATATATTATATATACTAGTTCAGTATTATCATCGATCTAATTATATTTCCTGTCATATGTAGCACAGTGTCAGCTTGTCGCGAACGGTTAATCAATTTCAATTAAGAATTAAGAATTACTTATTTTTACATGAAATTGATTTGTGAGTGTTAGCCGATTTTTATAGGTTATTCTGTGTGTATATAAATTGTCATTTAGGCCTATCATAAAGTAGAATTAGGATATGAATTGTAAATAACTTAATTATGTATCACGTTTAGTTAATATTTCATTATAGCCTATGTAAGCTTGTTAATGTGCATGAAAGTGATTTTTATATTTAAGTATGACTTTACTATTTTTGTCATTGTTTCATTATGTATTTCACTTCAGGTAGTGTGGAAGAGAAGGCCTCATGACCTTGACTCTATTAGAATAGATAGACAGACAGACAGACAGACAGACAGACAGACAGACAGACAGACAGACAGACAGACAGATGAATAAATAAATAAATAAATAAATAAATAAATAAATAAATAAATAAATAAATAAATAAATAAATAAATAAATAAATAAATAAATAAATAAATAAATAAATAAATAAATAAATAAATAAATAAATAAATAATATTTTGTAGAGTGCTAATTTCGCAATGTTAGTGCGTTTGTGTGATTAAAAGTAGCTGGACAGACCATTTCAATTTGGTAGTAATCCCATTTACAGTTGTCATGCTCCATTATTATTATTATTATTATTATTATTATTATTATTATTATTATTATTATTATTATTTACCGAACTAGGTTTTACCTTTCTTATCATCCTGACGTAAGCATTTAAGGTTAGAGTTTGAATCCTAGAACTCCAGGATATACTAACACGTAAGTTTCCTAACTTGTTTGGGAACGAAAATGCGCTGCCTGCTAATAATAAATTCCGTTCATCAAGAAGAATCTTATTTATGCTACAGAGAATAAGAAACATCGACGAGTGTATTCATATACCGTTGTAGGACAAATACTAAGCGCATTGTACTGTTCGCATTATATCATTGTCTACTGTTATATTAGAAATGTGAGAAATCAAATGTAAAAGCTTAAAGAAAAACCTATTGGCTATGTTTATAGGAATCACGGTCCGTACATTAGATGAAGTCGCACACAAGTAAGCACATGCCTCATACATGCTACTTTTATTATATCTTCAGAAAGAGAAGACGCGTGTTTTAGGAAAGCGTTATAAACAAAATAAACGGGAGTAGCGTATTTAATAGCCTCTGGTGTCAAAATTTTGAAGTTTTCAGGTATATTAATAATAAGTGAGATTTGTTAAGCTGTTTTTACGATGATGTGTTGTTAGCCTTTCGCACAACCCCCAAGCTGGAGGACCGCCCCTTATCGGCTGTCCGTGACTGCTTATTCAATAAACAGAGGTTAAGAATGTTTGAGAATAAGGTGCTTAGAAAAATATATGTGGCAAAGAAGGATGAAGTTACAGGAGAATGGAGAAAGTTACACAACACAGAACAGCACGCATTATATTCTTAATCGGACATAATTAGGAACGTTAAATCCAAACGTCACAGGGCATTTAGCACATGGGCGAATCCAGAAATGCATATATAGTGTTAGTTGGGAGGCCGGAGAGAAAAATACCTTTGGGAAGGCCGAGACGTAAATAGAAGGATAATATTAAAATGGATTTGAGGGAGGTGGGATATAATGCTAGGGACTAGATTAATTTTACTCAGTATAGGGATCGATGGCGGGCTTATGAGAGGGCGGCAATGAACTTGCGGGTGGAGTCGGCTTAACCAGACAGCACAATCGCCACGCACTTCATCCCATCGTGGGTGCACAAAAAGTGTGTTTGGACTGAAGTCCTTAGGGATATCAATATTCCATTTGATACGCATTTCTACACCTGTGTGGATCATCTGACAAGCTGAGTTAACTGTATACACCACTGAAAGACCAGCATTCCCACATGATTTCAGTAGCGAAAGAATGATGAGCGCGGACCTGAGTTCAAATCTCGATGATGGCGGTGTTGTAATTATGGTGGCCAAAGACAAATATAGTGAAGATCTCTCTCATGGTTCCCTCGTCTTTCCCTCGTCATTCTATCAACTTCATTCGCACGAAAATTACTTGTTATATTCTTACTCTCTGACCAGCTATGATATTCAATATAATTATATATCCCTGTTAACGAGTGGTGCCTGTGTCAGATGCTGAAGAACCCTTGGCTACTCTTCCAAGTCGCCGAGCGAAGTCTACTTGCTTGGATTGTACTGCAAACCTCAGTGAACAAGTCTCAACTCAAGTAATTCCATCGATTCACCTGATCTTCTTTCATAATTAGAAAGGATTTCAGGACTGGGCACTGGGTGTTTCGAAGATGTGATAGAAGGTACATTTCTGTAAAGATCAGATACAGATAAAACCTCACTTTCCGTTGGCTGTTAGCCTATTAGTGTGCATTATATACATCTAACAATGAATTACACTTGAACATGATGTCGGATCAGTGTGTTAATTAATGAGTTATTTGTAGCGTAAACTTCAATTCTAGCCGGTTACTGGCACGATATGGCTAAAATACGTAATTCAGCGTGTCATGGAAATCACATAGCCCGAATGTTTCCTTGTTGTTAATGTATTCTCTACTGTTTTATGCAAAAGTCGGTATCCGAGGATGTGGAAGTTCCAGAAAGTATCTTAAACAACAGGTAGAAAAATTAATTGAACCACTGGTTCCAACATTTTTTGCCGTCACTGTGGTCTAGTGGCTATGGTGCTGGGCTTATAATTCTGAGGGTCAGCCTTCGATACCCGGCGTTTTCCCGATTTATAACTTGTGTTGGGCAAGCCAGTGCTCCAGATAACAAAGGGTTCTTCTCCGGAAGCTCCGGTTCCCCTATGGCATCCCAAAATATATATAGCCAACAGAGAGAGATGGAAATCTCCATCATCATTTCCTGCAGTGCCTGGGAAAAGTGACATAAGTCAGTTTCCACAAACCTTTTTTGATAATTTATTGACAACTTACGGACCATCTGCCCGCTTGGAAAAAGAGACATAAGTATTTCTCCCATTACAATAATTCATACACAAAAAAATCAAATCGACCTAAACCAGTGTAAGTTGTCAATAAATTATCGAAAAAGGTTTGTGGAAACTGACTTATGTCACTTTTCCCAGGCACTGCAGATTTCATCTCATCGCTGGTGTAGCGTAGACTAGTCCCCTATGGCGCACATTGGGAAAGACTCTGTCTGTAAACTGGTTTACAAAACTGGCTTCATATGTGTGAATGACGTAGAGTCAAATACCCGCCATTAGTAAAAAAAATAAATCTTTTCTTTTTTCATTGATACTACTTGCCAACTCATTTTCATAAACTATACCATTCACGTTAGAAAAATATTTATAACTGGTAGGTCTGTAAATTGCTATAATTCAAATTTATACATTCTAACTGTAAATAAACGACCAAAAACAGGATTTAAATGCAATGCTGTGAACAAAGAATGAATAGGTTCCTTATATAACTTATACATGCATTAGATTATTCAAAAGGTATGATGAATTAGAATTTTTGGAAGAAATGGGTTCTATTTCACGAAAGTACAGATTACAAATTACAGGCATACAATTGTACAAGTTGTTAGAAAGGTACATATATTCTGTTTCACTAAAGTACAGATAAACGCTTGTAAGTGCAAGTGAATTTGACCGAAGTTAAAGGCGTTAATTCTACAATTGCATAGGCATTTCTTGAAAAGAGTGCAAGTTAGTACATTACACTTGTTGGATGCCATTACAATTCTACCTACCTTCGGAGGTAGGTTAATTTATGTACAAGTGATTGTAAAGTAAATATTTTGTACGGTGTAACATGTTTGATAGTTCTTCCGAGGAAGAACATTTAAAGAGCAAACAAATGTGTATATTGATAAGTCTTCGAGTCTAATGACAGATTTAGAATGACTTCAGTTAAACTGGCACTGGCTTGAAAGATGGCGTCACTTGTGCACTTTATTGTGCAATTGTATTTTTCCTTATACAAATGTACTAATACTTCGTGAAACGCATGTTGCACAAGTCTTGTCAAAACTGAAGACCGTACTTGTACAATTGTAACTTTTAACTTGTTCTTCCGTGAAATAGAGTCCTGGAAGTTAAATCCAGGACTGATTTCCTACGTGAGTATAGAGTTAGCTGAAAGAGCCATGTAGAAAGAATGCAGGACAGTAGGTGACCGAAAGTAACCTTAGCTTATCGTCCTTTCGAAAAAATATCTATTGTAAAATCCTTACAAAAAAATGGCATGAAGCCATGGATCACTGGTCCAAAGCTTGAACTGATTAATGATGGTGACGATAATGACAAATAATCAATCAATCAATCAATCAATCAAAGGAAGTTAGTTTTAATGGCAGAAAGAGTATTTACTAAGAGTTGGGCAACACGATTCTTTTTCAGAAGTCGATTCCAACGATTCACTTATACATTATGAATCGATTCTAACGATTCGTTCACGATTATTCCCAGTCTACGACTCCAGCTATTCTTCTGAATCGTCAACGAGTTCACGATTCTTCTCAATCTGCGATTCCAACTATTCTTTCGAATCGTCAACGAACGAATCACAGGACACTTCCCTTTGCAAACCACGGGTAGAACAAAAACATTCTACATCTCTCGCATAGATGGGATGAGAGGCGAGACATTGGATGGTCTTTTTCTCATTAGCTGGAAACATTCATCATGATCTCAATTAGTCTACAAAATTGTCCAAGATAATCTTTCCTAATTATAATTTATCAACTGAACCTTAATATCAAGTACATTTTTTTGCATTACATCTCTGTTTCACTATTCAAATTTCAGATACGTGTGCATTATTTTTCACATTTAACAAATGCAATACTTTCATTCCATTCTTAATCCATTCTCTAATCATTTATACAGTATTTGTTTCATAAGCATTAGGAATCTTTGCTTATTATCAGCTGCATATTAGTGTGACATCTGTATCACCAACTATTTAACCTAAATTTGTTAAAATAACGTAAATCCTTTCTGTCTGCTCTCTCGGAAGCATTCGGCACGGTTCGGAAATGACCGCTGACAGGTTACAAGTAATTAGAATCGTAGATTACGATACCATGCCGATTAGTTACGATTCTTTTGAATGACGAATCGTTGATACCACGAATAGATTCTTACGATTCATTATTATTAGTCGTTCGAATGAACGATTCGTTCACGAATCGACCAAACTCTAGTACTTACCTATGCCTCAGTTTTAATTTTGAAATTACAGTGCACTCATTTTGTCAGACACCCAGCTTAGAAGCCGTTTGCCCTGATTAACTTTCAGTTTATTAGATTCCCTGTGCTTAATTAACTTTGGCTAGACAAAGAAACTTTTGCAACCTATAAGTGGTTTAAATTCAAAGCTGTGTGAGCAGAGCAGGCCACAATTTAATGGAATACTGTAATATATAACTAAATTACTGTGTGGTTTATGATTTTGAATAGAATTTGATTTCATGATGTGAGCAACTGCAAGAGCTGGGAGGAGGTTAGCCGCTCAGCAAACAACAAGATTGACTACAGATGTATAACGGGGAAGTCAATGCTCGAAGAACTCCTCTGTTAGCTCAGTTAATAGAGCGATGGACTATAGTGTTAACGTTAAAAGATACAATACAAAGGTATCCTCTTTATATGCCATAAAGGAGCATGGGTGGCATTACAGATTACATTAATACTACATACATATTTACTTACTTACAAATGGCTTTTAAGGAACCCGAAGGTTCATTGCCGCCCTCACATAAGCCCGCCATCGGTCCCTATTCTGTGCAAGATTAATCCCGTCTCTATCATCATATCCCACCTCCCTCAAATCCATTTTAATATTATCATCCAATCTACGTCTCGGTCTCCCCAAAGGTCTTTTTCCCTCCGGTCTCCCAACTAACACACTATATGCATTTCTGGATTCGCCCATAAGTGCTACATGCCCTGCCCATCTCAAACGTCTGGATTTAATGTTCCTAATTATGTCAGGTGAAGAATACAATGCGTGCAGTTTTACGTTGTGTAACTTTCTCCATTCTCCTGTAACTTCATCCCGCTTAGCCCCAAATATTTTCCTAAGCACCTTATTCTCAAACACCCTTAACTTATGTTCCTCTCTCAGAGTGAGAGTTCAAGTTTCACAACCATACAGAACAACCGGTAATATAACTGTTTTATAAATTCTAACTTTCAGATTTTTTGACAGCAGACTAGATGATGAAAGCTTTTCAACCGAATAATAACACGCATTTCCCATACTTATTCTGCGTTTAATTTCCTCCCGAGTGTCATTTATATTTGTTACTGTTGCTCCAAGATATTTGAATTTGTCCACCTCTTCGAAGGATAAATCTCCAATTTTTATATTTCCATTTCGTACAATATTCTGGTCACGAGACATAAAATACTACATACATTACATTAATAAATACGTTTTAATTTTTACACTTGATAACTGAAAACATTAACATATTTTCATCTGAATTCCTCGTTATCTCCTCTGCTTATTCATCTATTTTTTTCTCCCCTAATTCTTACTGTTACTTTTTCTCGTCTTCCTCTTTCTATTTTCATTTATTTTCCTCTAACTTTTCTTAACTTCATTGTTCTCTCTATTCTTTCCTTCCTCTTCTTATTCTTCTCCCTTTCACATTCTCTTCTACTTTCTTCTTTACTTCTTTCTATTTAACTCTTCTTCTAAAGACGAGGGTACATTTAATTTGCGAAATAGCGCATCTATTTTCTTATAATAAGTATGTCAGCAATGGGGAAAGCGATGCCAAATTTCCGTATTAATGCTACTGCCCACATTTCTCGTAACGTTGGATGTTCGATGTTTCTCAGGTACTAGCGGTCAATTCAGTATAAAAAAGATGTTAGGGCTGGTTTTTCACAGTTATGAATCTCCATATATAAATATATTTTAAATCTGACAATTAGACTTAAAACCGCATGTTCTGCAAATTTCTGATTCGCGAGAGATCATACCAAACAACAAGTTTGGGACTTTACACAGATCCGAACTATTAGATATCCGAAACATTCTAAGACAATTTCTTTCTAATAAAGATATATCATTGCATACATTTCTAGTTGAAAATGTCAAAATAAGAATAAGTAAATAATAATAATAATAATAATAATAATAATAATAATAATAATAATGAAGATAAATGTCAACAAGACGAAGACCATGGTCATAGGAAGAAAAGTAAAGAAGGTAAACTAGTGAATTCTAAATGAGGCAGTAGAGCAAGTGAACAGCTTCAAATACTTAGGGTGTACTAGGGTATATGCAGTAACATGAACTGCTGCCAAGAAGTCAAAAGGAGCTTAGCATTGGCAAAGAAAGCTTTTAATAGAAAAAGGAGCATCTTCTGCGGGCATCTGGAGAAAGAACTAAGGGAGAGACAAGTGAAGTGCTTTGTGTGGAGTGTAGCACTGTATGGGACAGAAACATGGACATTACGACGAAGTGGAGAGAAGCGACTAGAAGCATTTGAAATGTGGATATGGAGAAGGATGGAGTGTGTGAAATAGACATGCAGAATAAGAAACGAAGCGATGTTAGAAAGAGTGGATGAAGAAAGAATGATGCTGAAACTGATCAGAAAGAAGAAAAGGAATTGGCTGGGTCACTAATTGAGAAGAAACCTCCTTCCGAAGGATGCACTGGAAGGAATGGTGAACGGGAAAAAGAGTTCGGAGCAGAAGAAAATATCAGATGATAGACATTAAGACATATGGATCATAAGAGAGACAAAGAGGAAGGCAGAAAATAAGAAAGACTGGAGGATGTTGGGTTTGCAGTGAAAGACCTGGCCTTAGGCAGAATACTATGAATGAATGAATAATAATAATAATAATAATAATAATAATAATAATAATAATAATAATAATAATAATAATAATGTAGTTTTTTTAGTTGTATAGTACATTTCGCGTTGTTAATAGTAATTACGCATGTATATCAATCAATTAATATATTACAGCATATTTAATAGGAACTAATAAAATTTACGTAAACATTTACCTATTATATTTAAATTTATTTTTAATTATCGCGACTCGACTTTCGCGTCCGTTGCGTCTAACAATTAATTATACTAACTTAAAACACATTTTATGTTCACTTATTTAATTAAATGACACCTCGTTATGCAAATAGCGTATTATCCACAAATGAGACATTTTCGTAGGCGACGAAGTATTTATTTTATATTAGAATTACGGGTAAAAGTAAATAAAAAAAGTGGGAAACAATGATGCGTCACGAACAAGAAATACTTTTGTTTGTATTTTTCTATTGTTACTAAAATTATGCTAGTTTTACACAACGTTTTCGATTTCAGAATAGACAGGTGTAACGTCGGAACAAGTTGGATTCTTTTCTTTTTCTCACTGTATGCCATTCATAGGACATAAATTATCAAACTTTTGAAATGTCAGTTATATTTTCAGCAAAGAAAACTAAATCCAAGAAAAACTTGTCTTTACTAAACAGATTAAGAAATTGTATCGACTACCTTATTATAATACTTCTTAAATAGCATGGGGTATTCCCAGCGCAAATTGCTTCGCTATCATCGGACATAATTATTAGCTATTTCAACAAGAGAGCGATTAGTTCTAGGTAAGAAAACGATCAAATTAGGCAGGTGCAACGTCCCAACAAATTTGAATTCTTCGTTTTTCTCACTGAATTATATTCATATGACATAAATTATCCAACTTTTGAAACGTCAGCACATTTTCAGCAAAGAAAAATAAGTCCAAGTAAAATTTCTCTTTACTGAATAGATTAAGAAATTGTATCTATTACCTTATTACAATATTGTTTAAATACGAGTAATATAGGGTATTCCCAGGGAAAGCTATATATTTCTGTTTTATTTATTCATTCATTCATTCATTGGTTTATACAAAATAAAAGTAGGAAAAATTTAATAAACTCTTTACTGTTTTGCATATTACAGCAATAGCTGCAACAGGTGAAAAAGAACTGTGGCGGTCCTTTAGGTTAGAAACATTTATAACGCTCTTCACATTCATGTTAGATTTTTTTTCAAGGAAGTTTAATAATCAAAATTATATAAAAGTCATTCAATAGAGAAAGGCGCTAACATATGCAGTGCCATTTGTGAAGCATTAGACACTTACTACTGGTCACAAAGATCGGTACGGTCCTAGTGTTAAAAATATTGTTTTATGAAAAAAAAAATGTACAACAATAATTAACCACATTATGTCTTTCAGTATAATAAGCTGTCGTAAATTTAATGTTATTGATGATTCACGGAAACTCCGCTTCAAACCCTGCTTAATATACACTTGAGACATCATTATATGATAAATTAGTCGAACGAATCTATTAGCAATTTGAGTTCTAATAGAAAAGAACTCATGTTTGCAAACTCATATTTAAAAAAGACTTGAATTACTCATGGTTACTGAGATATAGCCTATGATTTTCTCCTTTTTCGGAATTTCTAAAGTTATGCACTTTTTAAGTTTTGAACGGGAATCCTCAATTATCCTTTAATTTTTTTTTTCAGATATACTCGTATAAATATTATGCTGAATGTATTGAATTTGTCTAATATAATGTTAGGGAGACAATCTCTTATCCTTTTACTTTTCTATTTGTATTCATTAATATTTGTACACATTGAATTTGTTTATGTTCGTATTTTAAATAATTTTTATTAGAGTTACGTGAGGGTTCTTTGAAAGTTTACATATCCACTAACTTGGAATCGGGTTTGTTTGTGAAGTACTTAATTTCAGTATTGACAATATCATCGTGTACAAACTACATAAACTTACATATCTACAGTCCACACCTGTGGAGTAACGGTCAGCGCGTCTGGCCGCGAAACCAGGTGGCCCGGGTTCGAATCCCGGTCGGGGCAAGTTATCTGGTTGAGGTTTTTTCCGGGGTTTTCCCTCAACCCAACACGAGCAAATGCTGGGTAACTTTCGGTGCTGGACCCCGGACTCATTTCACCGGCATTATCACCTTCATATCATTCAGACGCTAAATAACCTAGATGTTGATACAGCGTCGTAAAATAACCCAATAAAAAATACATATCTACAACATTTCCTCTAATTCCATAACGACCATCATTAACCTAATGCACAACAATATTGTTCTTTAGAGCTTTAGAGAGAAGAGGCGAATCTTTCAGCGATTCTATTGCACGTCCTCAGAATTTTCATGTCAAGTAGAGATACTGATAAAAAGTAAGAGAAAGAGGGAAACAGTAACTTAACTATCGTAATGAACATCAGATGTAATCCATTAGCAATCCCCTTAGTGAAACAGTCAATGTAATCTGATTTAATTACAAATCACGGTTAAGTACCACTTAAACCTTAGTTTCATTAATTAATATTCCATTCTCATGCGAAATCAGTTCAACGTGAAACACGCTCCGTCATGTCCAAACTAATTATGAGGAAATAATAATAATAATAATTATTATTATTTTGATATTCCTACGCAATGAACTATCAGTTCTATATTAGCAGTATTTTCTCGAAGAAACTTACAGAGGTGAAACATATTTTACAAATTTACAATTTCAGAGTATTTATAGTATACCTTTTTTCTAAACTAATAATGCTTCTTCTAAATGAGAAAAAAGTAATATTAAAGTATTAGCACAATTTAGTATATACAGTCACAAAGCTTAATACGTAGTAAATATGCATCCATAGATAGTTGCTAACCATTAGAATCGCTAATATCGCCTCATTACAGACAATGCGAAATAGTACCTGCACAGTCTATTGTTCCTAGTACCCTCACAACTCAAACTTCGTGACTGTATATACTAGACTGTAATATTAGTGGTTTGAACTGTCAGACAAAAAACGAAAAAATATATAAAATAATTCACATTCTTCATTATTCTCCCACTGATCCTCAACTCCAGTGTTTCACTTCATGCTTTTCCACATCACTTCCTACTTGTTTTGTTTTCTTTAAGTTATACTCGCTAAGCCATTATAAGTTGTTCTATTTTACCTTCTTAGTTTCTTTTTCAAGTAACTGTTGTCATCTCGGCGAGTCCAAGTGGAACTTGTGGTGGGCAAAGACGGTGCTTGGTGATAGATTTTCGCAGGATATTCCCGTTTCCCATGACTGTATTCCGTCATTGCTCCATTAATCATCGTCATCGTCATCACCATTAGCCTATCATTTGATGCTATGTAGTTAGCTTTCCATAGCACACCGAGGACAAAGCTAAAGCGGGGACAAAAGAAACTACAGTTTCAATGCATTTCTCCTATGTGAGGATACTTGGGTGAAAGATGCAGAGCAAGTACCCGACATTAGAGTAAAACTATTGTCTTGGAATCCCTTTATACTTTTTTTCGCTCATTAATAATGCCTTGCCTTCTGTTCTTAATCGTTGGTCAGTCACATGGACTTGTCCTACTCGTTTGGATCGTTTTTTCTCTCTTTTACGGAGAAGCGCCGGAAAGCTTCCACCACAGCCTGAGGTTTATTCTGTTTGCCATTCTTTTTGTATGAGTGCCTGCTGAAATCCGTAGAACAGCATCCCTATAATACAAATCAAGCTTTCAGCTGTAGCTCCCTGTGAAGCTGATTTGAATAATTTCCAGGGAAAAATTGTTCCGGGCCGGGTATCGAACGCGGGACCTTTAGTTAAACGTATCAACGCTCTACCAACTAAGCTACCCAGGAACTCTACCAGACACCGACCCAATTTTTCCCTTTTTTACATCCACAGATCTCAAAGTGAGCTAACAACCGTCAAGCAACCAACATTGGGTGCACACAAACTGTGTGACTTGAATTGTGGTTTTTCTTTTAACAAAGAGTGACGTGTATTATGCAAATCAAGCTTTCAGGTATAGCTCTCCGTGAAGCTGATTTGAATAATTTCAATAATATTCAGCATCCCTATAAATCGATTCAATTTCACAACACTCAATTCCAAAGTAATCCACGTTGAACGCCCCTTCTTTCCCCTGAGAGTTCTGCAGCCTTCTTAGAACGCTGCCATCTGTACGCAAGTAAACTGTACTACATTCTGCTGTATTCTGTAGTGACCTGAAAGTATTGAATGATGATAGATGTTATAATTATTAACGACTATGTTTCCTCCGCTAAGGTTTCCATTTTATTACAATATTTAAAAGTAATATGAAATGGAAATTAAAATCAAAACTTCTTCTTCTTCTTCTTCTTCTTCTTCTTCTTCTGCTGCTTTTTCTTTTCGTAACTTTTTTCAAGTTCTACAAACGATTTTGGAATATTGATTGAAACAGTTCATGAGAGGAAAAGTTTTCCTTAAGGTATCTTTTGGAGGGTTATAATCAAACTACGTACTAAATATTTATCTTACAATTTATTGCATCTTCGTCCAACCACATACTCGTAATATTACGTTCCTTTTCTTTTAATTTTATTTTGTTCATTTTCTTAAGTTTCAATTTTTATCCACCGCCTTGTCTCTGTCGATAGCGTATACGCTTCTTATCTAAACGGTCCATGATTCGATTGTCGACGTGAGTAATGGAAATTAATTATCTTCCATCCACGGAACTCGGTGTTTGTCTCTTATAATTTGCTGACCTGTATTGTCTCAGTGGTGGCTCTGTCGTGCTGACCACATGACCATGATGGCCCGCGATGTGTAACTGCTGAAGTGTAGTAGCAGTTGTAGTAGCAGTTTTAGTAGTAATGTAGTAGCAGTTATATTAGTAGTTGTAGAAATAGTTTTAGTAGTAGTTGCAGTAGCAGTTTTAGTAGCAGTTGTAGTAGTAGTTGTAGTAGCAGTTGTAGCAGTTGTAGTAGCAGGTTTAGTAGTAGTGTAGTAGCAGTTTTAGTAGTAGTGTAGTAGCAGTTGTAGTAGCAGTTGAAGTAGCAGTTGTAGTAGCAGTTTTAGTAGTAGTGTAGTAGCAGTTGTAGTAGAAGTTTTAGTAGCAGTTGTAGTAGTAGTTGTAGTAGCAGTTGTAGCAGTTGTAGTAGCAGGTTTAGTAGTAGTGTAGTAGCAGTTGTTGTAGCAGTTTTAGTAGCAGTTGCAGTAGTAGTTGTAGTAGCAGTTTTAGTAGCAGTTGTAGTAGCAGTTGTAGTAGCAGTTGTAGTAGCAGTTGTAGTAGCAGTTGTAGTAGCAGTTGTAGTAGTAGTTGTAGTAGCAGTTTTAGTAGCAGTTGTAGTAGTAGTTGTAGTAGCAGTTTTAGTAGCAGTTGTAGTAGTAGTTGTAGTAGCAGTTTTAGTAGCAGTTGTAGTAGCAGTTGTAGTAGCAGTTGTAGTAGTAGTTGTAGTAGCAGTTTTAGTAGCAGTTGTAGTAGTAGTTGTAGTAGCAGTTTTAGTAGCAGTTGTAGTAGCAGTTTTAGTAGCAGTTGTAGTAGTAGTTGTAGTAGCAGTTTTAGTAGCAGTTGTAGTAGCAGTTGTAGTAGCAGTTTTAGTAGCAGTTGTAGTAGTAGTTGTAGTAGCAGTTTTAGTAGCAGTTGTAGTAGCAGTTTTAGTAGCAGTTGTAGTAGCAGTTTTAGTAGCAGTTGTAGTAGCAGTTTTAGTAGCAGTTGTAGTAGTAGTTGTAGTAGCAGTTGTTGTAGTAGTTGTAGTAGCAGTTTTAGTAGCAGTTGTAGTAGTAGTTGTAGTAGCAGTTTTAGTAGCAGTTGTAGTAGTAGTTGTAGTAGCAGTTTTAGTAGTAGTTGTAGTAGCAGTTTTAGTAGCAGTTGTAGTAGTAGTTGTAGTAGCAGTTTTAGTAGCAGTTGTAGTAGCAGTTGTAGTAGCAGTTGTAGTAGTAGTTGTAGTAGCAGTTTTAGTAGTAGTGTAGTAGCAGTATTAGTAGTAGTTGTAGTAGCAGTTGTAGTAGTAGTTGTAGTAGCAGTTTTAGTAGTAGTGTAGTAGCAGTATTAGTAGCAGTTGTAGTAGCAGTTGTAGTAGTAGTTGTAGTAGCAGTTTTAGTAGTAGTGTAGTAGCAGTATTAGTAGCAGTTGTAGTAGTAGATGTAGTAGCAGTTTTAGTAGCAGTTGTAGCAGTTTTAGTAGCAGTTTTAGTAGCAGTGGAGTAGTTGCAGTAGTAGTAGTAGTAGTAGTAGTAGTAGTAGTAGTAGTACCAAAAGCTGTATTTTGCTAGGCACGTTAAAGCCATAAGGCTTTCTCGTCATTATTTCAAAACGGCGATAGAAAATTCTTTCACTATTTATCTGATTCTAGCATAAGACACGGCTCTCATTTATCAGAGCCTGCTGTAACATCTATCTGCGAAGAAGAATGCGTGGATTAGAAAATACTTACTAATTTCGTATGAAGCCCTCTTATTCAGGAACAGTTGATTTAATTACCTAAAATATAAAACAAGTGTAATTAGGTTTCATTTCTATTAAAATTGATATTAGATGCATTTAAATTATGCCTCACTTGAAATCCCTGATTATACTGTGTAACTTATAATCTTATCAAGGTTAGAGCAAAAAGGTTGATTACATTCTCACATTAAAGAGTCCATTTATGGAAATTGAAGAAGTACCTACATAACAATTAAAGTTTATTCTCCTGTAGAAGTCTGTCTCATTGGACTTCGGGCTGAAGGGTCATAGGAAAGCCCAGAAACTCCATAACTAATTCATATATGGAAATAACGTCTCTGCCCCAAATTTCCCTTCCATAATATAAACAATGAATACAGAATAATGCAGACTGCGATCTAAATGGAAATGCCTTATATGTTGCGGAGAAGATCCCCAGTCTTTCCTACAACTTGCGTGGCTATCTCTATTACACCAGGCTCTTCCTTTTCTTTCCGAAGCAAACTCTGGAAATAACTGACCAAGATAAAGTGAAACGCATGTAAGTAAAACCTTCCTGGATTCAAGTTTCCCAATCGTGTACATTACACTAAATTGTTCTTTTACAAAAAAGGAATACATTTATCTATAGGGAATTCTGAAATGCTATATAGCACATCATCGTCATCATTATTATCACATCCTCTTTCTCTTCCTCCTCCTCCTCTTAGTCGTCTTCGCTGCAATAGTTATCAATTTAGGGCATAGAGCAACAAGTAAGAATATGCGCTAATTCTGAAATTTAGATTTAGAGAACAAAATAATGTTGTTTAACAAATAATTCTATAATTATTATTCTCACAGGCTGTAATTAAGTACACCGCATTTGACAGAATTGTTACTTTTAATGGAGTCTCTCCGCTACAGGGCAGGCTACATTATTATGACTTAGGCCCGATCTCAGTAAAGAATGTTTCTTGCTTATTTTATGCAAAATAACTAACTTATTTATGGATATGCAATTATTAGTGGCAAGGCATATGACTCTGTTAAGAGGGAAATTTTATATACTATTATTATAGAAGTTGGCATTCCGAAGAAACTAGTTTGATTAATTAAATTGTGTCATTAGAAAAGTCCAGGATAACAGGCAGGATTTGGAATTCAAAGGGTTATATCAGCTTCTTGTCTATGCGGATGATGTGAATATGTTAGAAGAAAATCCACAAACGATGAGGGAAAACACAGAAATTTGACTTGAAGGAAGCAAAGAGAAAGGTTTGGAAGTAGATCCCGAAAAGACAAAGTATATGGTTATGTCTCGTGACCAGAATATTGTACGGAATGGAAATATAAAAATTGTAAATTTATCCTTTGAAAAGGTGGAAAAGTTCAAATATCTTGAAGTAACAGTAACAAATATAAATGACACTCGGGAGAAAATTAAACTCAGAATAAATATGGGAAATGCCTGTTATTATTCGGTTAGGAAACTTTTATCACCTAGTCTGCTGTCAAAAAATCTGAAAGAATTTATAAACCAGTTACATTACCGGTTCTCCTGTAAGGTTGTGAAACTTGGACTCTCACTTTGAGAGAGGAACAGAGATTAAGGATGTTTGAGAAGAAGGTTCTTAGAAAAATATTTGGGCTGAGAGGGATGAAGTTGCAGGAGGATGGAGAAAGTTACACAACGCAGAACTGCACGCATTGTATTCTTCACCCCGAATTAGGCCTAATTAGGAATAGCTATTAAATTTAGACGTTTCAGATGGGCAGGGCATGTAGCACGTAGATATGGACGAATCCAAAAATGCATATACTGTAGAGTGTTATTTGGGAGACCGGAGGGAAAAATACTTTTGGGGAAGCCCAGATGTAGATGGGAGGATAATATTAAAATGGATTTGAGGGAGGTGGGCTATAATGATAGAGACTGGATTAATCTTGCACAGGATAGTGACCGATGGCGAGCTTATGTGAGAGCGGCAATGAACGTCCGGGTTCCTTAAAATCCATAAGTAAGTAAGTATAGCTATTTGAAGAATAATCACTAATACATTGTGTATTTAAGCATAATAAGAAGCAAATGACAGCGTGACTTGAGAGCAACAACAGTTCGTTCACGTTCACACTCATAGCTCCTGTGCAGCCAAGTATTTTACATTACTGTGTATTAATTTCTCCCTGAAGTCATCAAAGAACTTACATTATTGAACGCGAATTAACCGTGATATTGAACTACGCAATGGACCAGTTATGTCAAGCTCAAATGCCACCACAAACTACGTTGTGGTCTCTGTGGTGGCTGTGTGGACTATACCATCAGCCTGCCACCCAGGCGGTCTTGGTTTGAGTCCTGATCAGGCTAGTGATTTGTCATTGAAAAATTCACAGTGACACAGTAGCGGACAAGGTCATAGGAGAGATTTTTCTCGATGTTGTAACGTTTTTCATTTTATAGGCATGTCATCAACAACATTCCGGCCGATCTGCTATTTAATACTAACTCATAACGGACAAGATCGTAGGTAGGTCTTTCTTTAGGTTCTACCGTTATTACTTTTAGGCATAAACAACGTTCCGACTGATATCCAATCCAATACTAAGCCATAACTAGAGACCGGAATGTTAGTCCGTAATCTCTGAAGTTAAGTGAGTACGCAGTTTCTACAGGGACATAATTTTATTTTTACTAACATTTCTAATATTAACCTGGTTATACCTTTGGATTAAAGGTTCAAAACCGGAAACACCGTTTGCTACCCCCTTCCACTGGAGTTCGATGATACTGTCGTAAAATACAAACAAGTCACTTTATTAGGTATAAGAGTGAAGAAAAGTAGTTCATCCATTTACGTAAACTAGGAAATATCGCGATTTTGATTTTGATAATTTTCATTAGGTTTTTCTTTAATCAAAATACAGTATTGTATTAACAAGTGTTTTTACTCACAAACTGAACTATCCATTCGGACGTATTGATTATGCAGTGTAGACTATATTATGGCTGGTTCACAATAAACCGGGAGCGGAAACGACGAGAACGAGAACGGAAATAATGTTAAAATAAATTCATTTAAATGGGAGTATTCACAATTAACTATTGTGAATGCTCACATTTAAATACATTTATTTTAACATTATTTCCGTACTCGTTCTCGTTGTCGTTTCTGTTCCAGGTTTATTGTGAACCAGCCTTTATACTGTCTACAGCACATTAGCGTACAATATAGAGAACGAAGTTAAATTGAAAAATAATCATAATATGGATATTTAAACACATTTTTGAAAATGGTGGCCGTTAATTTCGACACAGGTTTCAGTTTTTTTTTTTTTTTTTTTTTTTTTTTTTTTTTTTTTTTTTTTTTTTGCATATTATCGCACTATAGACTATTGTACCTAATTCCAATTACCAGTTTCGTCCTTCGTACTAGTAACTCATGTTAAAATAATTCTGTACCTACTCTATGAAAGAGTACCTTACGCACTGCAGATCTGAAAAGATAAAATCACTCAGACATGCTATCTATTGTCCGTGCAAGTGGTTTTGTCGCAGGGCGTAGAAAGGATGGAAATTACGTGAAACGGACGACAGTACCTGTGCGAGAATATGATTCAATATATTGAAAGCGAACATATTTCTGGAACGTACTTTACTCACTAACTCAGTACAGTTTGTATTTACTATGACCGTAAGGCGACTTTGACTGTATACGCTTGGTTCTGTGTGGAGAATGGTTGGAAGTAGAGGGGGGTGGAAGTGAAGTACATTAAAAAACTCAGGTACAATAAAAATTGAAGTAAAAATAAAATTATGTCCCTGTACAATGAGCCAATGACTTGAAGAAGCATAGTAGTGCTTTGTACCGTAAGATGAAAAAAGATGATGCCCGCAGCAAGGAAAAAAAACACACACACACACGCGCACGCACGCAAACAAAAGTACAAACTTACCTGGCAACAAGAGTCGACAACGCGGAATACGATTCCCCACTGGAACCTAAATACTGGCGACATCCTGCACAATCACCAGCCATTCACGAAGTGGAACAAGGAGCCCTATATCCAACCGAAGTGTATACCGATGGTAGCAAGACCGGAGAAAATGTAGGAGCAGCCGGAATTATATTCGAGAACGGGAACCCAACACAACAACTAAAATACAAATTACACCAAAACTGTACAAACAACCAAGCTGAACAAATTGCAGTCTTAAAGGTACTAGAAACGCTCCAAGGAATCCAAGACCGATCAGACGAAGAGAAGCTTGTCGCCATATACTCTGATAGCAAGATAACATTAGACCTACTGAGTAACAAATCCAAACGGAGCAGAATAATTGAGAGAATAAAAACAAAAATTATAGAATTAACACAATCCAAGTGGATAATACACTTCGGTTGGGTCAAAGGACATTCCGGTATATTGGGCAACGAACTAGCAGACAGATTGGCGAAAGCAGCGGCGTTAGAGGATAGGGAAGTCGTCTACAACAAAACACCAAGAGAAGTTATTCTGACACGAGAGAAGGAGAGGGGGCTCGACATGTGGCAGCAACAATGGTCCAATTCGACGAAAGGAAGGATAAGCAAAGCCTTTTTTCCCTCAGTCAAGAGGAGGTTGAGCGAATTCACAGCAATGACAACAGGACACGGAAAGCTGAGGGCATATCTCCACAGATTTAGAATAATAGTCTCTCCCATATGCCCATGTGGACAGCAGGAACAAACAGTCAATCACGTAATATTTGATTGTAACATAGTGACCAGACAAAGGAACGATATGATAAGAAAAATCCAAGAAGCAGGAGGCAAGTGGCCAACAACGTGCGAAGCACTGGCCTCCAACTACCTCCGAATATTTTCGTCCTTCATCCGCGATATAGACTTCACAATTCTGTGAAACATCAAACTTGACAGTGAAACTGCAAAACTTGTAAATAGGATAGTGAAAGCGAAGTCTTGATAATATTTAATTATAATTTAGTGTGTTTCTATTCTTATGTGGGGTTTGGTAATTTGTAAATATATTTTAAGATGATTATATTCTAATTGTATGTGTAATGTGTAATTTGTAAAACTGATACTGTGGAACTATGTCCATGTCCTTAATGTGTTTTGATCTATCTGCGTAACTTACTGGTATATTATCTTTATCCTTTTGTGTGTTTATTGCTTATTGAATTGAAATCTAGGATAGTGAAAGTGAAGTCTTGATAATTTTTAAATATAATTTAGTGTGTTTCTATTCTTATGTGGGGTTTGGTAATTTGTAAATATATTTTAAGATGATTATATTCTAATTGTATGTATAACTTATAAAACTGATACTGTGGAACTATGTCCATGTCTTTAATGTCTTTTGATCTATCTGTGTAACTTACTGGTATATTATCTTTATCCTTTTGTGGGTTTATTGCTTATTGAATTGAAATCTAAAATGAATACTGTGGAATTATGTCCATGTCTTTAATGTTTTTTGATCTATCTGTGTAACTTACTGGTATATTATCTTTATTCTTTTGTAGGTTTATTGCTTATTGAATTGAAATCTAGGATAGTGAAAGTGAAGTCTTGATAATTTTTAAATATAATTTAGTGTGTTTCTATTCTTATGTGGGGTTTGGTAATTTGTAAATATATTTTAAGACATATTCTAATTCTATGTGTAATTTGTAAAACTGTTACTGTGGAACTATGTCCATGTCCTTAATGTCTCTTGATCTATCTATGTAACTTACTGGTATATTATCTTTATCCTTTTGTGTGTTTATTGCTTATTGAATTGAAATCTGTAACTAGGAAAATGTAGGAGTGATATATACTTAAATTCTTGCTGCTGATGTAATTTAAAATTGTAACTAGGGAAACAAAGGTTCTTATAATCTTCAATTAATAATGCTAATGTAATTTGAAAGTTTGTAAGTAGGAAGGTGCAAGAATTCAGAATTTGGAATGGTACTTAACTATAATTTATTCTCATCGCATATCTTATCACACAGATATTTATTGATTACGCAACTGGCAAATTTGCAATCTTAAAAATGTAATTATCTTGAAATGTCAAAACATGTAATATTACCTATGTAATGGGGCATGTTGAAATATATACTGTTAAAAAAAAAACACACACACACACGCACACGCACACACACACATACACACACACACACACACACACACACACACACACACACACACACGAAAACTATTTCAAGAGTTGGGTTGTGTTGTATATTACAAAAGAATAAACAGTCTTTACTGTGAACTTTTAACTTAAAATGTTACTGTTTCACAGGCACTGCTCTTAACGAAATGTTTAAGCCTATATTACGATAATCTTTGCTGTAAAATTTGAGCTTAATACCGGACAACTATAACACAGGTACTGCTCTCAATGAATTAAGCCTTTATTACAATAATCTTTGCTGCAAAATTTGACTTAGCCTCAGGGGTCCAGAGCCCCTAGGCCTTCCTATATCAGCATCCGAAACCGTACTACATCCAGAATTTAATCGAGCCTATTTTTGCTGTTGTAGATGATAGGCGAAACAAAGTGGAAGTGGAGAGTGTTGATGGAATGACAGAGGGAAATGGGAGTACCCCTAGAAAAAAAACTCTCTACAACATCTGCTTTGTCGACCATCACGACCTGGCAGGGGATCGAACCCTGAATAGAAGACCAGTGCGCTATCGCATCAGCCACACATGCGGCAAGAGAACTCCTACGCTTGTAGAAAATTTTATGTGAATTCTGATCGAGACGACTTAAATGAATAACTATCTATATTACATAGGTACTGAATTTTAAGCAGTGATAAAGTAAGCTTAATTTGCGATAAAAATAAACTTTCATTTAAAGGTTACTGTGAGGACAAGACATTTAATCTATTACTGGCTGTATACATGAATCATTGCATAGCAAATGATGTCATTTTATGTTTCTGTAACCGACTGCAATATACGAGTAATTATTGCAAGCCGAAAAACACATTCTTTTACAGAGTGATTATAAATGACTGGAGCGGTAGCTATCAAAAAAATCACTGTAAGTAGGTATATTATTTAACATATCACGAAACTTTATAATTACATAGAAAAACTCACACAGTTTTTTTGACATACTAAAGGTGCTTGATATATGTTCCTCTACTGACTCTACAGACATCAGTTCCGTAATCAAGTTCGTCCCACATTCGATGAAGCATGTCCTGTCAATTTGAGCAAAGCATTGATGATGCGACTCCGCAGTTCTGACAGATCATCCGATAATGGTGGCACAAACTCTAAATCCTTCACATACCCCATACAAAAAAGGTCACAAAGAGTTAAGTCAGGAGAGCGTGGAGGCCATGACAGCAATTCGTGATCATGATTCCCGACGGATCCATCAGTTGCGCAGTCTGGTGTTTAAGTAGTCACGAACGGCGTGATAAAAATGAGGCGGAGCACCATCTATTGAAAGATGAAGTCTACACTGTTGGTCTCCAGCTATGGCATGAGCAAATTTTCAAGTACATCAAGAGAGAGATTTCACTTTACCACTCAGAAAAAATGCAGCCTTATTGAAACAACAAGTTTGTTACAGAACTCAACCTTTTTCATATGTTCTTGAAATCACGTACAAAACTATAAGCGACGCATTTGGACTTGGGGCAACAATATAGTAACTGCAAGCGGTAAAGCCTCAGCATCAATCTTTTCCACAAGATTTTCCAAACAGTTGATTATGGGATGTTTGATTCACTGCTTCCTCTGCGAGTCGACGTTTGTGGACTACGCACGAAACAGGCCCGCACAAGTTCAACTGTTTCTTCAGACACAGGAGAACGACCGGTTGATTTTCCTTTACGGATGCATCCCTTATCTTTAAACTGTTTACACCGTCGCCCAATGGAGTTGTCGCTGGGTGGATCTTTAATCTACTTCGTTCTAAAGTGTCGCTGAATCGTTGTGACAGACTGAGTTGAATGAAATTCAAGGATAGCATAAGTTTTCTGACCATCTTACAACAGTAGCGCCAGCTGCAGGAAACATACACCTCCTGGGCAATTCAAGCAAAACTTTGAGAGATACTTGTCTTATAACATCAAACTCGATCACCATATCTCTAATAATACGGCCATAAAAATCATTAAACCACTCCCATCATTTGTATTCACAATGTATTTTCAGCGTACTTTCACAAAATAAATTCACAATCAAATCTGTGTTACAATGAAACAACAATTCCTTATAGGCCCAAAAAGGTCACTAAAATCTTCTCTATCGTAATGAATTGTTAAGGACGATAAAATCATTATTATAATTTTCCTTTAAAAGGAGAGAAGTCAAATTTACCATATCGTGTTTCTGACATGAAAGATCCCTGCACCTGGACGTGAGAATTACAGTTAATATTTATATGTTTCATATAAAAGACATTACTAGACGAAAAATCAAGTGGTTTATAGTGCATGTGGTAGACACTTAGTTAAATTTCTATCATACTGAAAGTGAACACATTAGTTAGGAAACTAATATTGGGAGGTGTTGAATTTAGGATTGTAACGCGTTAGTTTTTTTTTTAATTGGTGTAGCATGGCGCGGCCTCAGGTTGCGGATAGAGGAGACGGCCTCCAGATATGGAGGGTAGCTGCGAATATATTGAATAAACAGTCGTGGATAGCCGATAAGGGGTGGTCCTCCAGCTTGGGGGTTGGGCGAAGGGCTAACAACCCATCACCATAAAAACCAGCTTGTTACGAAACTTTACAATAAGCCTCGGAATGGGACTGATTTTCTGGCACGACGTAGATGGGAGGATAATATTAAAATGGATTTGAGGGAGGTAGGATATGATGATAGAAATTGGATTAATCTTTCACAGGCTAGGGGCCGATGGCGGACTTATGTGAGGGCGGCAATGAACTTGCGGGTTCCTTAAAAGCCAATTCGTAAGTAAGTAAGTGCGTCGGCCTGGGTAACGTAGTTGGTATAGCGTTGGCCTTCTGTGCTTGAGGTTGCGGGTTCGATCCCGGCTCAAGTCGATGGCATTTAAGTGAGTTTAAATTCGACAGGCTTATGTCAGTAGATTTACTTGCATGTAAAAGAACTCCTGTGGGACAAAATTCCAGCACACCGGCGACGCTGCAGTTGCAAGCGTCGTTAAATAAACCATAATTTATTTATTTTCAGTTGGTTATTTAACGACACTGTATCAACTATTCGTTTATTTGGCATCGATTGGATTGGTAATAGCGAGGTGGTATCTGGAGAGATGAGACTAGGATTAGCCATAGATTACCTGACATTCGTCTTACGGTTGGAGAAAACCTCGGAAAAACCCAACCAGGTAATCAGTCCAAGCGGGAATCGAAGCTATATCCGAGCGCGACTCCGGATGGGCGGGCAAGCGTCTCAGCTGACTGAATTACGCCGGTGGTCAATGTGCGTATTAATGCCATAATTGACAACTTGTACATTGATCCATCAAAGTAGGTATTATTTACATCTCTCAAATTAATGTCTTTTTCTTGTATTATTATTGTTATTATTATTACTATTATTATTATTATTATTATTATTATTATTATTATTATTATTAAAGGAATGTTGGGAGATAATTAGAAAACAAACAAGGAACAATAACCTGTATAAAACAAAATATTCTGCGAGGACATGTCTCTTTTCGTTTTATCCTATTAATTGCTTAAATCACCTAAGTCAATTTTTTTGAAGTACTGATATAGGTCATTCGTTATCTCCTGAAACCTACTTGCCCTTAAGGAAAAGAAGAAAGTGGACTGAGAAGCTCTCTTCTTTGCTATGATTCCATTTGCGCACACATCCATTTGGTTCCACGATATAATGAATGACCTATAACTCATTTAAATATATGTAAGACCTCAAATGTTTGAAGACTTCGTTTGAAGGCATATTTCTGGAAGTGATAACTACCGGGTGAACAGTATAGAGCAGAACAGATTTCACGGCCGGCCGGCTATGCGCGCGGAGGTCGGGGACTCAAGGCCACGCGAGGCCGTGAAACATGTTCTGCTCTATACTGTTCACCCAGTAGTTTCATTCAATTATAGACATAAAATCTATTATATCGCTTAATCCGCAACTTTGTCTTATTTAAGAAATACATAATACTTACTTACTTATAAATGGCTTTTAAGGAACCCGGAGGTTGATTGCCGCCCTAACATAAGCTCGCCTTCAGTCCCTATCCTGAGCTAGATTAATCCAGTACCTACCATCATATCCCACCTCCCTCAACATAAGTAATACATCATTAAAAAAGTCACCATAGACGATTTGGAGTAATTTTGTGTATGTTAAGTCGGTTATCCTGATGTAATACAGTACAAAATGTGCTGGCTTAAATGTTCATATGTAAGGATGAAAAGGGCCACCGTGACAATCTTTAGAATACGAGTACATGATGAAGAAGATGTTGATGACGTCAACAATCTGTCTTGTTATTGTGTCATATTTGAGATTTAAAATTCAGCAATGTCCTCAAGATTTTACGCTGTTGCGTCCCTTATATATTTCGTGTAATTTATTTCGATACAGGTTATTTCTGTTGCTTTCTCCATCAGTGATATGGGTTTCTTGTGTAGCACGAAGTGACTAGAGAAAACCTGTCCCAACATCCATTTTGTTCCCACAAATTCCATTTGTAGCCTGTGGAATTTGAGCCCGGAAATTCGGCTTGAAAAATTAATATTCTTGTATTCCAGAGATTCCCCTGTTGATTTATTTACGGTAAGATTCTCAATAATATTACTATGAAACTGTATAAATGAAGAAAAATCTTTGACACTCGTGTCTGTAGACATACCTGTAATGAATTTTATACTCGTAAATACTATAACTTATCTAACTATGAATTGTTCTAGGACCAGTGCTGGCTTGTTTGTTGTATATAATAGTAATTAGTTGCGAAAATTTACCCACGAAGCGTTTTTATTTCTCTGTAAGAAGCTTCCCTCGTTAATGTCAGAATAATGTGACGCATATGAGCAACTGCTGCTCTGTAGCAGCTCATTAGGGACCTAAGTGAATCCACGTTCCTTGTTTAGTGCTACAGTATTGTAGCCACAACGTTAAACTTGAGAAGACAAGGTTGGATCAACGTACACTTAATCTAATATACATATGGCACACAATATTACGACTAGTAATTTCATATTAAGTAATATTATGTGATTTATTGCACATACTGTATCATTATCTTTTGCTAAATTCTCTTGTATTATGTATTATATTACATCGTCGGTTTACAAGCAAAACACATTAATCTTTTAATTCAATATAATGTTTATTTTCCGATAAGTGTAATGTAACAATTTAATTCAGGCATGTCGAAGTGAGCCATAGATCATTTGCCATAGCTGTGGTTCGTCTTTTCTACAGTGGCCAGATGATTGACAGCTCAGCTGAGAGTTCGATTGCTCGATGAGAATGGTGATAGTGAGATGATATTTGGCGAAATGAGACCGAAGATTCGCCATAGATTACCCGACATTTGCCTTAGAGTTCGGGAAAACCTCGGAAAAAACCCAACCAGGTAATCAGCCCAAGCGGGAATCGAACCCGCGCCCCAGCAGAACTCCGAATCGGCATGAATCTTTCTATTGGGCCTACCAAGTTTTAGAAATGGGCGTCGAATAGTATCCGATCAATTAATCAGCAAAATTAATAAAAGATTGTAAAAGTAACCCAAAGACAAAGAAAGAGTTCAATAAAGCCTAACATATAAAACAACAATTGAACAAATTGCAACAAAAACTTGAACACAATAACCATATTCAAATGAAACCAGATAAAACCAATAGGCCTACTGTTCACCCAGTAGTTTCATTCAATTATAGACATAAAATCTATTATATCGCATAATCTGCAACTTTGTCTTATTTAAGAAATACATAATACTTACTTAGCCTACTTACAAATGGCTTTTAAGGAACCCGGAGGTTCATTTCCGCCCTCACATAAGCCCGCCATCGGTCCCTATCTTGTGCAAGATTAATCCACTCTCTATCATCATATCCCATCTATCTCAAATCCATTTTAATATTATCCTCCCATCTACGTCTCGGCCTCCCCAAAGGTCTTTTTCCCTCCGGTCTCCCAACTAACACTCTATATGCATTTCTGGATTCGCCCATACGTGCTACATGCCCTGCCCATCTCAAACATATGGATTTAATGTTCCTAATTATGCCAGGTGAAGAATACAATGCATGCAGTTCTGCGTTGTGTAACTTTCTCCATTCTCCTGTAACTTATCCCTCTTAGCTCCAAATATTTTCCTAAGAACCTTATTCTCAAACACCCTTAATCTCTGTTCCTCTTTGAAAATGAGAGTCCAAGTTTCACAACCATACAGAACAACCGGTAATATAACTGTTTTATAAATTCTAACTTTCAGATTTTTTGACATCAGACTAGATGACAAAAACTCCTCAACCGAATAATAACAGGCATTTCCCAAACCAAACAATTTATAAATATATAGACCAATACAATTTATAAATATATAAATCAAAATCCTATAGATCCGTTAATGAAGACTTTACCTAAAACACACAATAATCTTATAATAACAAGACCTATAGTAAATAACATCAATTCACCAAGTTACTAAATAATCAGAAACACTGAATATTCAGTGTATTTGCAGTACCAAATTCTTATTATAATCAGAAACACTGAACATTCAGTCTGCTTGTCGTATGAAATTTTAATTATAATAAGCAACACTGGAATTTTAATGCATTTTCTGTATTGAATGCTGATTATAATCGGAAATTTTGAACAATCGTCTATTTATCGTGTTACATTGTGATTCTAATCAGAAAAACTGAACATTCAGTCTACTTGTCGTATTAAATGCTTATTATAATCAGAAACACTGAATATTCAGGCTATTAGTCGTATTAAATTCTGATTATAATGAGACACACTGAACATTCAGTCCACTTATTGTATTAAATGCTGATTGTAATCAGAAACACTTAACATTCAATCTTGACCTAACACGATTTTTGATGAGCATATGGGGAAGCTCTCCTGAAGAACATGGCGTCGGACATCATCTAAACACAACACAGATGCTGCGTTCAGAGGATACTGGAACCCACTATTCTGTCTTCCACATAACTGATATAATTTTAAAGAATTGAACTGTAATTGTTTCGTACCTTGAGACCAGATGAAGTGAAAACAGTGTTCGCACACAATTTTCGTAGTAAATTCATTAGAGTGGGGCCAGATACAGTTGAACGTTGACATTAAAAACCATTGTTGCGAAATACTACAGGTAGAATACGAGGTGCGATTCGATATTGCGTTCTTCAACAGCAGTTTTAACTTTCGGTTTGTAAATTTAAACAGTTTTGTGAATTATAAATTATCTACGGAATGTAAAAATCTCTAGCGTTCATAATAATAATAATAATAATAATAATAATAATAATAATAATAATAATAATAATAATAATAATAATAATAATAATAATCAGAGACCGGCACTTTGGCAGAATGCCTTTTTAAATGTGTTAAATCTATCTTCATTTTGAAAATAAATCTGTACGAATTATACCTTTTTGTTTGAAACATCACAGTTTTATGTTGCCCTTTTCTGCCTTTTTTAATATAAATGCCTAATTTGCAAAATTAATGCTTTTTTGCCTTTATTTGATTATTCATCTATTATTTATTATTATTTTAATTTATTTCTATAGCCGCCACAATGAAAGTGACTTCACCGAATGTATATTATTTTCTTTAAGTCAGTTCATATTCTCTTTGCAACAATGAGTGCTGCCGTGCAAAAATGTATAACAGTAAGCGTTTTAATTATCGCTTGTGTTTATTTGACAAGGCAACAATGAGTGCGGGTCTAACGTTATTTTTAACGGTTATTTTTCTGTCGGTTTTCATTGCGACGTTGTTGTAGCTAGCAGCAAGATGCCGAAATTCAATATTCCTTTACGCAGTAAATTGCAAAGTTACGTTAATACTTTTGGATCAGACGTACAGTATTTGTACTAACGGTAAAGTATTTACATGAAAAATATGTGAGCAGTCAGTGAACTACGTAAAGAAATATTTCGTATCGCAACATATCAGTACAACCAAACACAAAAATGCACTTTCCAAGGCTACTGGGAAGAAGATTTCTTTACTTCCAACAGTAATTGAAACATCGAGTCGAAAATCTCAATTTGCATTCCACTTATATAAAGCTTTTCTTGCTGCCGAAATCCCTTTGTGGAAATTACAGTCCAGAATCCTACACTAAGACAGTTTTTGGAGAAGTATACGAACGAATCTGTGCCTAGCGAGTCAAGTTTGCGAAAATGTTACTTAAGCGAATATTACGATGACACAATGAAAACCATTAAAGATAAAATTAAAAATAAGAAGATCTGGATTTCTGTCGACAAGTCACCTGATCCTACGGGTCGTTTCATTGTCAATGTCATTGTTGGCCATTAGATCCTTCAGAAGATGAATCAATGAAACCATTCCTGCTTACAACAGAGTGTCTGGAGAAAGTTAACAATTCAACTATCGCGCAGTTATTCAATTCATTACAGTTACTGTGGCCTGAAGAAATTCAATACGACAACGTGTTACTTTTCATCAGTGGCGCTGCACCATACATGAAAAAGGCTGGAATAACTTTAAAAGTGCTATTTCCAAACATGCTTCACGTGACCTGCGTAGCACACGGCTTTCACTGAGTGTCAGAAGAGATACGATGCTTGTTTCCGGATGTCGATAATTTGATTTCCAGTATTAAGATCTTTCTGAAAGCCCCATCAAGAATTCTGATATTTAAATCCATAGCACCAAATACACCACTGCGCCCCCAAACCTATCATAACGAGATGGGTGACATGGGTTTCAGAGACACTTTACTACGTTTCAAATTTCCTGACTATAACTGAGGTGTGAACGCTCTGGAGTATGAAGCATCTTTAATTGTAGCAGCCAAGAAACTTCTCAATTCCTCGGAAGTGAAAAATGATTTAACTTTCATTACGGCCGAGTTTGGTTTCCTGCCACAACTGATCTGCCAGCTTCCAAGACAAAGGGCAGCCTTTGACGAAGTCAGTGAAAATTGTAGATGATGCAGTGCAAAGAATGGACAGTGTACCAGGGAAACGGGGTTCATTAGTTAGGGAAAAGCGTAAAAATGCGTTTTCAAAAAATTTTGATCTTGATAAACTTAGAAACATTTCAAAAATTGTGCAAGGTGACAATTCTATTGCAGTTCAAATGGATCCTACAAGGAAGCTATGTTTTAGATTTGCTCCAATAACCTCTGTCGAAGTTGAGAGGTCATTTTCTCATATGAAATATGCGTTATCTGACAGGAGACTGTACGTGACCCCAGAGAACTTAAAAGAGCATTTGGTAGTTGTGTGCAACGAATAAGGCATTGCAATACATAGGCCTTTTAAAAACATTTTCATATTTGTGTCAAGTACAACACTAGCATTTTGTTTAAAACTTTGAAGTTCTTTAAAATATGACGATCGAGTTATTGAATAGTGTAGTCTAGTAAATAAATGGGTCTTGTGCAAGGTTTTTGTAATTGCCTTTTATTGCGTATTTTATCTATTTATAACGCCTTTTTGCCTGCCTATTTTAACTATTTATGATGCCTTTTTGCCTGCCTATTTTAGCTATTTATGATGCCTTTTTGCCTGCCTATTTTAATGATTCATAATTCCTAAGATTATTATTATTATTATTATTATTATTATTATTATTATTATTATTATTATTATTATTATTATTATTATTATTATATTGAGGTAGTCTCATTTGAAATAAATTCGGTTGTAATATTACAGAATTTCTTATTTTACTGGTAACACTAACAACTCTACAAGATTTAATATACCAACCATTGCTGCGCAATTAATTTTTTTCTAAAAACAACTTAACGATAATAATAGTTAAAATGATGCAATGATATAAATACCCTTCTTTATGCCATATGTCATGAGTCGAGACCTGTGTTTCTTTACTTTGATTACAAGTTAGGTGTACAGCTGTCAAAAAAAAAAAAAAAAAGTGGCCGCACTCGTGAACAGCGAATATTTTCAAAGTCCACTTCGGGTCGCGGCGATGTTACATGATGCATGTGCTTGTACAAGCAGTTCCTGAACTATGAAAGTGTTCCATGTCTGCGCCTCGTAGGCCAGCGGTAGAGTGCTTGTTTAATGATTCAAAGGTTCTGGGTTCGGGCCTTCTTCAACTTTTCATTTTATTTTTTAATCGTTCTTTAGCGATGTAAATGTTATTCAAATTATCATTTATATTCAGTTATCGTTCTTTATGGATATCACGTTATTTATATTTTGTTATCGTTCTTTAGAGATATGAATAAAATTCAAGTCATCATTTGTATTCTGTTATCGTTTTATAACGATATGAATAAAAATTATTATTATTGTATCCCCAATGGGGGTTAGCCCTATGTTACATATGTATGTTAGGGCTATAGTTTCATACACAAAAAAGATAAGCATAAAGAGAAATAGAAAAGAAAATTAAATTACCTTACGCGATGTAAACAAAACATAAACAATCCGTAAATTAGACATTGCGATTGCAAAATAAATATCAGGTATCAATTTGAAACATACAAAAACATTAACAACACACATCCGTAACACTTCTATAACACAAATACGCAGCTTTCCGTACCAACATCATAAATTAATACATAATAGTCACACAAAAACAATCAAACTATAATTACGACATTGCGACGACATCAAGCATCACATAACTGACTCACATACATAACAAATCAAGCATCCGTTACAACACATACACTTCAACATAGTAACCACACTTTTAAAAGTTACAAATTTGGCTCCAAGAAGAATAAATAGGACACTGTTACTAATTACTATTCTTCTACAATTTCTTAAATACATGTGTAATAAATCTGTGAAATTCCGATATGAATAATATTCACGTTTTTTATATTGTTATCGTTCTTTAGCGATATAGATAATATTCAAGTTATCATTTATATTCAGTTTTCCTTCATTAGCATTATAAAATAATATTCAAGTTATTTATATTGTTATTGTTCTTTCGCAATATAAATAATCTGTATTTTATGTAAGTAATTATTATAACACAAATAACCATCTTTCTTTGTAAAATAGGTTATTTTATTTAGATAATTAAATACGTATTATATAATATCTTATATTAATTAAACAAACCGATATTTATCATTTATATTCTGTTATCGTTCTTTAGTGATACTGTATAAATAATATTAAAGTTATTTATATTGTAATCGTTCTTTTAGCGATATAAATAACATAAATTTAATATTAGGTTTGGAAAAATCCAGTTGCATAATACTGCTATTAGTTTTTCTTTTTGTATTATTACATTATACTATCTTGAACCACAATAAAATGAAAAGGAGTAACGAGGAATTGAACCTGAGACGTTGACATCTAAATTCCGACGTTCGTCCGCTGAGCTACGAGGGCAAAAGTGTGGAAACATTTTCGGAAAAATTGGCCCAATCACACTCTAAGATTTTCTGATGATTCGTAGAAGCTAGTCCAGGATGCGGGGGGCAAAGGCTAATTGAGATTTCCCGGTCTCTGATCGAATCAAACATCCTGATAGAATTAATATTTAACCCTTGCCGTGACTTTCGGTGAAGTCCGGAGGGCCCAATTAGTCAAATCCACTCTCCTCATCTCCACGTTTGGGTCCCCTGGAATTTAATAAGATGCGAAAGAGATAGTGGTGTGCGGAAAGCAACGGGATGTTACCGCATTTAGGCCTATCCTTCCCAAGAAAAACTGCAAACATGAACAAAGGAAGCTTTTAATAGAAGAAGAAGGATATTCTGCGGACCTCTGGAAAAAGAACTAAGGAAGAGACTAGTGAAGTGCTTTGTGTGGAGTGTGGCATTGTATGGGGAAGAAACATGGACATTAAGACGAAATGAAGAGAAACGAATTGAAGCATTTGAAATGTGGATGTGGTGAAGAACGATGCGTGTGAAGTGGACAGACAGAATAAGAAATAACATTGTGTTTGAAAAAGTGAGTGAAGAAAGAATGATGCTGAAACTGATTAGAAAGAGAAAAAGGAATTGGTTGGGTCTCTGGTTGAAAAGAATAATAGAAGACATTAGGATATGTGGATCATATGCGGAGACTAAGAGGAAGGCAGAAAATAGGAAATATTGGAGATTGCTGGGTTTGCAATGAAAGACCTGCCATGGACAGAACACTTATGTATGTGGGTATGTTCAGAATGCCTGGAATATCGTGTCTAAGAACAGTCGCTATTTGCAAAGACTAGTCGATTCCATGCCCACTCGACTGCAAGATGATCGAGATAAGAGGAAGATAGACTAAATATTGAATTGTGGCTTTTTGTTTTGTGTTTTGAACGCTTAATTGTTTGAATGTTTTAAGGCCGACGCCAGTAAATTGGTTTTGTTTATGCCACGAAAGATATTTTTATTGAGAATAAAATCTTTTTTCTTTCCATTTGCAGCCACAATATCATAATGATAAAGTCATGGCATAATAATTAATGAACCTGATGTTAATTACTAAAATAATCGTAAAAGAGAAAGGAGCCATTATGTATAGTTTGTGTCTCTCAAAAACAGAACAAAAAAGGACATAAAAAGCACGAGATTGTAGTCGAACGCAGGACCTCATGACTAAGAGACCTGAACGCTACCATTACGCTATCGAATCACAGAGAGAATACGTCAATTATAACTGTAGATATCAGGCAACGTGGTCCAACAACATGTAACATCGCCTGTCTCCGAATTATAGCGAAGATACCCGAAGGGAAATTTGTTTCAGGAGAGCGGCCACTTGTTCCTTTGACAGCTGTACATGGATCATACTAGCTTTGCTTGGTACGGAGAGCAAGATGTGAGTCAACAGTTCACGACGCAGTTCAACAGTTTTCCTGCACGCTCCGGTACTGTGTTTACATCTGTTTATTCGTGTGCCTATGTATGTAAGTCGGTGAGAAACAAGAATAGCACGCACGTACAAAATACCACTTGAATTTAATAATAATAATAACAAAGTATTTATTTAAAGGTAGCTTATATGCAATAAAAGATAATTGTTTCTAGGGATGGACAAAATTAAAAAAAAAATTCAGGAGCCAGCGGCTTTATTTTCAGGAGTCACCACATTTTGTTCACAAATGCAATAAGAAAGCCATTCCAGCTAAGATAAAGATATATTCATTGAAATACGTATATTAAACAATATTGAATACGTAAGCAATGCAAACTCACGTTCTGAAGCTAAGTAGTACAAAATATTGAGATGCACAACAAATGTAACGATATTAATCATTTAATAAGCACATTCGAATTTCTTTCTACAGCCGTTTTTGTTAACATTATGTATTAGTCGTAGTTACATAAACGAAATGGAAGTCTTAAAGAATGTTGGACTCAATAAATAATTCAGCATCACATAAAATTTTTTAGTCGTCATGGCTACTTTACAATAAGTAGGCCTAAAACTATCCAGATACTTTAGTTATAATTAAAGTTTGGAATTAACAAATGAAAAAAAATGTCAGCACAAACTTAAAATAAACACATCATAAATACGTGCTTTACGAGTCTCTCGACACATTAACAACATTACTGAAAACATTTAAGTGTTTGAAATTAAAAATTTTTCCTTCTTTCCGATAAAATACATTTTCTTCTTTCCTAATGACGTACTTGCTACCAAATTCTTGTACTGTAGCATTCATTTCCATGCGCATAGCTTTTTGTTTCGTATGCTTACTGAACAGCAGGCCTGAACTAAGTAGCATTGGGTGCCGTCGAGCTATACTTCATACATAATACGCTGTTTCGGATAGCTTGAAGGCTTTGGGTAATCAAAAGCAGGACTCTAATTATGAGAGACAGGAAAGCTATATGCACAAATAATTTGGGAAATAAAGGCAGAGAATTTGGCAACGGGATAGGATTGTTATGAAGCCAAAAATAAAAATAATAACGAAGGTGGTTTACGACCATACTTATTCTGTGACCATGTGAACCTGGAACTATCGACAAAAATTGACTTTAGCTGACCCTACTTTGAAATTGTATGTCGATTTAACTTCACTCAATATAGAGGAAATTTACTGATATTTATTCCCCCCCCCCATAAAAAAACTTGTAGCCTACCTGTAATTATACAGAGTGTTTCAGGACGTCCCCGACAAACTCTGGGTATCAAAAGATATCGCAATGAGGATTATTTTTTTCGTGAATCAACCCAATGCCTTGTTTAGGAGCTACGCAACATCGAAAAAAGACACGTTTTAGTGACGTTAACAGATTTTTTTCAAGTATGTTTGCTGACAAGTTACAGGTGTTCAAAGTGTCTACCCAGAACCTGATTACATTCATTGCACCGTCGTAGCAGTGATTATCGGAATCTGTCGAACATTACTGTTCTATGTCGAATTTGATCAAAAACAGCGAATATTCACACAGTCAGGTCCTCTCTGTGTCAATTCCAGTTGTGTACACTTCACATGTCCCCAGAGAAAAATAAAAATTAAAGTGGAGAAGTCGGGTGATGACGCTGGCCACGTAACAGTTTCCGCTCTCCCTATCCCTTGCTTCCCTTAGATGCTGTTCAGTAGTGCTCGTACAAACCAGGGTGAAGTGCGTTGGGATGTCATGTTGCAATCACATGTTCCCGCACATCGCGAAGGGTACATAATTATCCATTTCAAATTAAGTTGTAAATGTCACTAAAACCTGGCTTTTTTTCGATGTCGAGTAGCTGCTAAACGAGGTATCGGAGAACATGGGTTGTTAACGAAAAATTATCCTCATTGCGAGATCTATCGATCCCCAGAATTACTCTGTATATTAAACCAACTTTCTCTTAATCACATATCTTTAGCTTATAATCGCTTATGTGTTCATATCTATTTCGAGAATATAAACAACTTTTAAGCCCACAGAATATTTTTTCCTCGTTTATTACTGCTGATATGGATTCGTAACCCGAGCTCATCACTAGAATAAGTGTAGGGCCTATATACAATTCTACAGTTCCCTTTTGTACGTAACGCAAACTAAATACCTGGATTTGTTCTTTACAGAGACTTGTAACCTTCTCAGCTATACCATACAAACCTCTAAACTCATCTCCATTAATCATACTCGGCTTTGCTGTAGCCCGGAGCTTCTACGGTCGAGAAAAGCAAGGAGGATATAATAATATTATAAGGGAAGTTCATGCACCATATCCATTTCAAAGAAGTGCTTTTTATCCCTCGCTGCAAGTACGGTGAAAGATCATGTTCCAGTAATATAAATGGAAATACTTTTAATAGAGCCACGTATTATAGCTGAAGTACTGTGGTGGAAATTTTAGACTCCAACATTTTGTAAGGTCGGATGGTTTAAGCTAAAAAATTTTATTTTACATACAGACGAATGTAATATCTTCCTCAGAGTGGACATAGACCTAAATAAAACATGCTTCAATTTTTAATATAGGGTTATTAATAAGCTATCTACCTACACTGATGTCCCGAGTATTCTTATTTTTAGCAAAACGATTAGGCATCTACCTACACTGATGTCCCGAGTATTCTTATTTTTAGCAAAACGATTAAAAACACTCCTAACTGATAAACGTGTGTTATTTATTTTTAGTACGTTATTTTACGACGCTTTATCAACATCTTAGGTTATTTAGCGTCTGAATGAGATGAAGGTGATAATGCCGGTGAAATGAGTCCGGAAAGTTACCCAGCATTTGCTCATATTGGGTTGGGGGAAAACTCCGGAAAAACTTAAATCAGATAACTTGCCCGACCGTGAATCGAACCTGGGCCATCTGGTTTCGCGGCCAGACGCGCTAAACGTTACTCCACAGGTGTGGGAAACGTGTCTGATTAGATAGGGGTAAATATTCTTTGAGATTCCTATGGGTCTACCAACAATATTAATATAGATTATACTGCGCAACAAAATTCCTTGAACTTCGTGCTTATTTTATTTTCTTTTCTTTGCATTTTCTTAGTAAGCGCGAAAATCACAATCGTTTTTCTGCAATTTCTCCTCTTTACATTGTAAATGGCTACGTAACATTTATAATGAAGCCAGGAAAAGTTACACAGTATGAGTATATTAACATCACGGTATACATTTATGTTTATTTATATTTTTCCATAGAATATGTACATTTTTTATTTTATTGACAACATTTTCACCATTATTTTCCCTGAAGAAAAGTAACGTAAAATAAGATGAACGCCACTAAACTACTATACTGGTAATAGTGGCGGAAACCACCTTTACAAACATACATGCAAAAAACTATAAATATTTTTAATTTACAGAACTTAATTGTAAAAACAAGCTGGAGTGAAGTCTTGAGGGATAGTACGGGTTTCTGATGCTGATATAGGAAGGGCTTGGTGCTCTAGACCAGTAGTGTCAGAGTTGTAAGCTCCGAAATCGGTTGTGGTGCTAGAGACATCCAGTCGGAGCGTGAACTTGCTTATGTCTGTGGAAGCACCGGAGCTCGCAACGAGTTATAGTGGAGCGCTCCGTTCCGGTTAGGCTCTGTCTGACAACGCTGCTCTAGACCCCTGGGGTTTATCAGGCTACTCGTTGTGGACGGGACTGGCTCTATCGGAGACTGAGGCAGGATGACCCATCTATCAGCGTTGGCTGACCAGGAAGGACTTGGGGCTTATCAGGCTAATCATCCGCGAAGCGGGGCCTGGCTCTATAAGAGGCTGAGGCAGGATGACCCACCTGTCAGCGTCGGATTTACGAATGCCACTCAGACCGCCTGTTGGACTTGGGCATTCATTGCATATAAGGGCGAACAATGGGTCAAACAGTGTCTATGTGTACGAACCCGTGCTGGGTCAAGCCAAACCTAAGATGTGTTGATGGCTCGTTTGCTATGTTCTGGATATAATACGTCTAGAATGAGTGATTTGTGTACTTTCATTATCGTGTAGGAAGGAATACATGATGTATGTATTTATGTTAGCAGAACTCTACTTTTACGCTGCTTTAAATCTTTGTGATCTCGATATGTTTTTTATTAGAACTCCTTTAATGTAAATACGCATGCACACATTCAGGCGATTCCACTAAAGACAGAATTAAGGCAAACGAATTGAAAGACTTCTTTGCATATATCGTCAGTAAATAAATCTGTTTCTCTTTGGTTGACAGATTTAACGGTTAGATAAAAGACATTTAGTTGTCAGTATGGACTGATGTCTGCGATACACTTTGACATGCAATTTATTTGAACACTGATTTCGTTTGTTGACTTTATTTTCATTCTTTGCATCTTTCACGCTTCAATTCAGCGGTTGTGGAAGCTATAACTTCTATATCTTGACAGACGTCGATACTCTTTTATGGAATTCTTTCGACTGAAAAATGCTATGTATTCAGAAATGGTTTATATGTGATCACAAACCTGTTGACATATTGATGTTAGGCAATAAAATGCAGTTATAAAAGAATATATACTCAGACTTACATCTGTTAAAATTATATACCTAAATAATACTTAAAAGGGATTTACTTTTTAGTTCTCTTAGGCGCAGAGGCATTTCTAGGTCTAATGCGTCCCATTTTTTTCTAGTAGATCTATATTTTCTGCTTTTTCTGTCGGGGACCTCTGAAGTCTCATAAGACGTTGCCATTACTAGGTATTGTATCTCAAGTCTCAATCGTGGCAAAGGTCAAAAGAAAAAAAAAAGATTGCCAGGCAGGGAATTCAGTGAAACTAGGAATCTGACAATAATTTTTCCTGCAGTCTCAAGAAGCTGGACAATATTTTTTCATGGGCTTTTTTAGGTATCATAATCATAATCATCATCATCATCATCATCATCATCATCATCATAATCATGCCATACGCTTTAGGCCATCTGGTCTGTTGCGTCTCCAGAAATACAACACTGGTCTTTCTATTTTGTCTTATATCGTCCTATACACTTTTTACCACTAGATCTATAATAATTATACAATTGAGGCGTTCCGTAAGAGAAGGGTGAGCCCGCAAAGGGTCAATTTTTTTTTTTACTCCTCCGAATATTTGGGACACATATCTACAACTTAAGCCTGGTAGACACTGGCGGGCTCTCCCTTGCTAGATCGAAATTATCATTGTTTGTAAGTATGGAGAAACTGCGTAGTCTGTGACAGGTTCATAATATTCATATTACTCCGTACGAGAAGGGCGAATACGCCACTCCGCCTGAAGGCGCGCGCCATTCATTGTCTCAGTGTTGTTGTAACCACGCAGACGAGTACAAACGTAGTGAGGAATTACGTGTGTTTATGGACATTGTAATAGCTTAGTATGAGTAATAGTGACAGTGATAATCAATCAGGCATATCTGGTTATTGTAGGAAACGTCAGAGGCATGTCGAAAAATGGATAAACGTACAAGCAAAGATTAAAAGGAACAAAAGTGAATCGTGCATTAGTACGAAAATATCTCGACATGTGCAAGATCGCGGTATAGGCCCGCCATGTACTTGTGGGTGCTTTAACGCATTAGGTATGGAGAAAATACAGCCTGTATTTCGTAATTTCTGGGAGTTGGGTGATTATGACCTCCAGAATGCTTATATTTCTAAGCTAGTAATCAGTGTTGATGTGAACAGAAGTCGCATTAAGAACAGGCCGACCTCTCTCAGCTGGTTTTGCTAAAGAGGTACTATGCTACGCCAATAAAGCTCACTTCTGATAAAGTAAAGGATCTGAAAGCTCTCCTTATCTATTGTATGTGCCACAGAACGTTCTGCATGACGTGATCAGCAACCAAAAATAGCAGTGACCGACTCAGAGGAACATCTTCATGAAGATGATATAATGGATTATTAGCACCTCTGTTCCCAGAACAAGTGAGACAACTTTTGATAGCAAGGGTAATAACATGACAGACATCTACTTATTTCTGTTTATTAATAATTTCAGACACTTTGTAAATGTCACATCACAGTGCGATTAAGTGTTTGTATTATTATTATTATTATTATTATTATTATTATTATTATTATTATTATTATTATTATTAATGTCTGCCACTACTGAGTTCATTCTATGTCCTTTGCTTTTTTCTAATATACTGTTTTCAAACGATTCCCATAATATTGATGAATTCATATTGTCATCAATGATCACTATTAAGTTGGAATATTAAATTGGACATTTAATTACAATTTTCAATAAAGGTATTCGTTTTTCAGTGTACAAAGTAATTATCATTATTTACAGATGTGTCCTTGGCGGCTTCGCCCTTATCTCGTTTACAGGTAAAATACTTTGAACATCGATTATCGCCCTTCTCTTACGGAACGCCTCAATTATTGTAGATTTGTATAGGAACTCGACTTGAATACATTCTCAAAAGATGCGCAAACCATTGACTTCTATATGAATCTAACATATCTAAAATACTCTGGATTTATAATTTTGTTCGTATGTCTGGATTCTTTTTGTGACCAGGTTTCATAATCTACCACTTTTTTCTTTATGAAGTAATGATAAAAATTAATGCCCCTTTAAATATCGATTACCCTCGGCCATACATTAATCTACTGTATAATACTTGGATCACAGACAAGTACTGAAATAAGTGTACCATGAACGAAAACTCACTTTTCATAATTCGTCAATATTTCTTATTTTATGACTAGAAATATTCTGAAATGTTGAAGTTAAGCAGTGAAAATGCAATGGTAAACTTTTCTTTTTAAAACTCTGCTATTCTATCTGAGGTTTCTTTCTTTAACTTTGCTGCTCTTTATTTCTGTCCTTTTCAAAACGTTTGAAACCTACACATTTCTTTTTTATATTTGTGTTTAGCTATTTACTTGTTTCTTCAATTTAGATGAGTTGATAAGTAATGGTTTAGACAAGATTATATCAGACTCTGCAGAGAAATTTGTTGTAGTACTAGCGAAGAGTGGATTTCATAAAACGCAAGCTTTAAATTGTATAGAACTAAACGACCCGCTCTCTGTTTAAATCTTCCACTCCGAAGAATTTCTATTCCAACGCTATAAATATATACAGTATGTAAATGAAGTGTGAAGAAAGAGTGTGAGAAGCAATCAGAAACGGAATTGATTTATTTGCCCTAGTGCAGAATATAGGTATTCCCAAGAAACTAGTTCGATTAATTAAAATGTGTCTCAGTGAAACATACAGCAGAGTCAGTTTCTATCTGATGCTTTTCCACTTCACTGCGGGCTAAAGCAGGGAGATGCACTATCACCTTTACTTTTTAACTTCGCGCTAGAATATGCCATTAGGAAAGTTCAGGATAACAGGCAGGGTTTGGAATTGAACGGGTTACATCAGCTTCTTGTCTATGCGGTTGACGTGAATATGTTAGGAGAAAATACACAAACGATTAGGGAAAACACGGAAGTTTTACTTGAAGCAAGTAAAGCGATCGGTTTGGAAGTAAATCCCGAAAAGACAAAGTATATGATTATGTCTCGTGACCAGAATATTGTACGAAATGGAAATATAAAAATTGGAGATTTATCTTTCGAAGGGGTGGAAAAATTCAAATATCTTGGAGCAACAGTAACAAATATAAATGACACTCGGGTGGAAATTAAACGCAGAATAAATATGGGAAATGCTTGTTATTATTCGGTTGAGAAGCTTTTATCATCTAGTCTGCTGTCAAAAAATCAGAAAGTTAGAATTTATAAAACAGTTATATGACCAGTTGTTCTGTATGGTTGGGAAACTTAGACTCTCACTCTGAGAGAGGAACATAGGTTAAGGGTGTTTGAGAATAAGGTGCTTAGGAAAATATTTGGGGCTAAGCGGGATGAAGTTACAGGAGAATGGAGAAAGTTACACGACGCAGAACTGCACGCATTGTATTCTTCACCTGACATAATTAGGAACATTAAATCCAGATGTTTACGATGGGCAGGGCATGTAGCACGTATGGGCGAATCAAGAAATGCATATAGAGTGTTAGTTGGGAGACCGGAGGGGAAAAAGACCTTTGGGGAGGCAGAGACGTAGATGGGAGGATAATATTAAAATGGATTTGAGGGAGGTGGGATATGATGATAGAGACTGGATTAATCTTGCACAGGATAGGGACCGATGGCGGACTTATGTGAGGGCGGCAATGAACCTTCGGGTTCCTTAAAAGCCATTTGTAAGTAAGTAAGTAAGTAAGTAAGTAAGTAAGTAAGTAAGTAAGTAAGTAAGTAAGTAAGTGCAGAATATAGGTCTACTTTTAATAATTTCAAATATTTTATTTTTATTTTGAAGTGAAGTATAATATTGTGAATAAATAGAGGTGGTGCATTTTACAATACGCCGTTGCTATCAATATTATTTAGATAAACTAATTGAATACACAAGGAAAAATTATTAGGCTGATTTTAAAACTTTTCATTAGTGTATTTTTTTTTAAGAAACTTTCAGAATTAAAAATGATTTTTCACAGAAGTCAGTTTAAAGACAATGAAAAATATGTAAGTTCAATCATAAAACTTATCTCTTTGGTGTAAGTTCAATCATAAGACTTATCTCTTTGTATGTAAGTTCAATCATAAGACTTATCTCTTATGATTGAACTTACGAGGGGGATCCAGGAAATAACGACAGTTTTGTTGTAATAATTAAAAAAAAATATTTATTTGAAAAAACAAAGACTGTTACATAACTGAAGCTTCCTTTACTTCTCTATATAATCACCTCCTACATTTAAACATTTGTCGTATCTGTTCACTAGCTTTAGAATTCCCGTGTTATACTCCTCTGCCGCCAGTTCATTAAGCCAGGTGTTCACTGTCTTCTTCAACTCTTCATCACTTCCAAAACGCGTACCACCCAGAAAGTCTTTCAGCTTAGTGAAAAGGTAAAAATCGCTAGGAGCAAGGTCTGGACTATAGGACGGATGATCAAGATTTCCCAACCGAATTGATCCAGCAATTCTCGAGTTGAAGCAGCAGTGTGAGGCGGGCGTTGTCGTGAAGAAGCACAACTCCTCTCGAAAGCACTCCTCCCCTCTTGTTTTGGATGGCTCGCCGTAGTTTTCGTAAAGTCTCACAATAACGATTTGCATTGATCGTAGTGCCTTTTGGCATGAAATCCAGCAAAAGAACACCTTTGCGATCCCAAAAGACAGTAGCCATGACTTTTTGTGTTGAGAGAGTCTGTTTGAATTTTCTCGGTTTCTTGGGTGATGAGGGATGATGCCACTGACGTGATTGGCGCTTGGTCTCTGGGGTGTTGTGAGACACCCAGGTCTCATCACCAGTCACAATTTGATCAAGAAAGGCGTCTCCATCTGTGTGATATCGCATCAAGAATGTCAATGCTGAGGCCATTCTCTGAGTTTTGTGTTGGTCACTCAGTTGCCGTGGAATCCATCGTGCACAGATTTTGTGGTAGCCAAGATGTTGCTACACAATTTCACCAAGCAAAGAACGAGAAATGTCAGGAAAGGCAATATGCAATTCGTCGAGTGATGTGCGCCTGTCTTGCAAGATTCTGTCTTTCACTTTAGTCTTCAGGTCTTCTGTGATGAGTGATGGGCGTCCGGGTCGAGTTTCATCGTGGACATTTGTTCGCCCATTGTTGAACATTTCGCACCATTTTCTCACATTTCTTTCATTCATTACAGTATCACCATACACTTCTTTCAATTGCCGGTAAATTTCTGCAGGTTTCAAATGTCGGGCATTAAAAAATCGAATCACACTCCTCACCTCACAGTCGGCGGGATTATCAATCACGTCGTTCATTTTGAAGTAACACAAAATGCACAATGGCGACTTGTTGCAACCAGTACTCACAACATTAAGAGAACACATGTTAAGGAAGCCAGTTGACCTTCAAACAAGGAAGGGGAGTCAGCTGCGCGGCGGGTATGCGCGAACGGTTGTTATTTCCTGGATCCCCCTCGTACATATTTTTCATTATATTACTAGACTTATCTGAACACAAAAATGAATTGCAAATTAAAGACACAAGGTGATTCCATGAAAGTATTTTAGTTAACCACAAAAGTGTTGAAAGATCTCCATATACTAGCAGATGATCCTTTGAATAAAGCACAATATTGATTTTGTGCCAATAGTCTCTATATAAATGAAGGAAAAAACTAATAACATTTTATTTTAAAATAAATAAATTAATAACGAATCTGTTAAATTATTGCGTGTAGTTATAAAAAATTCTAAACTTATATTCTATATAAGTTATTAATAGCAAAGTACCTAGAATAACTTTTGGCTGAAAAAAATTTAATTTACTAATTTGCCTATTTGAAAGTGAAGCTAGATATAGGATTCACTTGTGGAGGAATTCTCCCAAAATGAATATTAATTCTAAAACATCAGAAAGAGTATGTAAAAATTATTATTTTTTTATGCACTGGAAGGAATGGTGAACGGGAGAAGAGTTCGGGGTAGAAGAAGATATTACATGATAGACGACATTAAAATATATGGATCATGTTAAGAAACAAAGAGGAAGGCAGAAAATAGGAAAGACTGGAGAAAGCTGAGTTTGCAGTGAAAGACCTGTCCTTGGGCAGAACACTAAATGAATGAATGAATGAATGAATGGATGAATGAATGAATGAATGAATGAATGAATGAATGAATGAATGAATGAATGAATGGATGAATGAATGAATGAATGAATGAATGAATGAATGAATGAATGAATGAATGAATGAATCCCTTCCGAGATTGTGCTATTACCGATAGAGCATTAAAAATTGTATACATAGATTTCTTATTAATAATCAATTTTATTCAGATGACAAGTTATTCGACACAATTCCTAATAAAAGTTGTTTATTTTGATTTTTTAAAAATCTTGTTTGATGATACTTAATATTTTTTAACATCTAAATATAATTCTATATATATGTGACTGCGCACACAGTATATCTTAATGACCAAATAAATAGATTGATTGCTTCATTAAAGTTAAATAAAAAAAGTGATGCAAATATAAAATACTAAATTGTGACTTTATATATAGCTGTGTAGGTCTATTTAATTCCACTCAAAAAAATTGAAAATATTTTGAGAGACGATAATCACATTAACTACATCAGAAATTAATTTTATAATAATAAAAAAACATAATAAATTAATTGGAGATTATAAATTATGAAGCCTAAGAGAAAACTTTTGAAAATATACATAGAGTTTCACTGAAAACAAATGTGGGATAATGTGAAAGATGGTGAAATAAATCAACTGCTTTGGGGAATGTATATATAGATATACAAATTATCGAACTATGAAATAAAAAATAGAAGCAAAAGAAGAGTCAAAACATTAGAAATTAAATAATGACATTCGATTACAATTTATACTGAGAATGGTAGTATCACAGTCTAGTATATACAGTCACGAAGCTTGAGTTGTGAGGGTACTAGGAACAAAAGACTGTGCAGGTACTATTTCGCATTGTCTTTGATGAGGCGATAGTAGCGATCCTAGTGGTTAGCAACTATCCGTGGATGCATATTTACTACGTATTGAGCTTCGTGACTGTATATATTAGACTGTGGTAGTATCCTGATTAACATGCCTACCTTCTAAGTGGGAAGTCCGCTTTCGATCCCAAGGACCAGCTATTCTAACTTGGGATTTTCGTTACTTTCCAAGTTTCTGCAGGAAAATGTCAATAATAACAACCATTGTTACTATAACAGACAAATTCTGTAGGACAAAAAAAATATTTACGTAGATAATATAAGTTACAAAGGACCATGACCCGCTTTCTACCAAATCCTGTAACGCTTAATTATAACACTCCGTCTGTCTTCAGTAGGAAACAAACCTGAGAACCAAAACATTGACTAGACGTGGCTACATGTTTAAGGAACACAGGTTCTAGGATGACGTTGGCAGTTTACTTTACTGATGTACCTTCAGGTTCGTAATATGCAAATGAAGGACGTCGCATGAAGGGATCTCTGTTCATTCAAAGTTTAATAGGTACGGGTTTTGTATTGTTTACTGCATTATAATAGCCGTTTCGACACACCACACCTATTTTCAGTTAAAAAAGTAAACCTTTCGTATGGAGTTCAGTTGTGATCTAGCAAAGGTACTGTGAAGATGTATTAAAATGTCTCCAATAAAATCTACAACTTTGTCTGTGCTTGTAAAAGACTTCGGATATGACCATTTTTGAGTCAAGGAAGAAAATATATTATGTTGTACGTTAGACACAAAAGTTAATAAACGTCATTAATTACAAAAACATTGTGACTCTAGAAGACACATCGCACATCTGGAATTGTTTAGTGATTTGATTATTGATCAGTACACTTTTTATTATGACTTGTGTCTGATGCTGATATGTGCTAATTTTCCGTTCCATAAGCTTGAGAATCCACATTTTAAACACTTAATTGAAAAGTAAAAGTTTAGAAGATTGCCGACTCCAACAATTATGCGTACACAATATTTACCCTCGTGTTATGAAATAACTTTAAATTCTATACGATCAGATCTTGATAACAATACAGTAAAAGTGTTGAACTAAAACTGAAGAGTGTTCTTGAAAAAATCCTGCTTATTCGAAACTCTGTGAAGTGCAAATAATGAACAGGCACAAAAATATGATAAATAAAAACTATTTCAAATTCGCATCAATAATATCGTGTGATGTCGAAAGAACATTTTCTTGTGTGAGTGGCAATCGAAACAGGTTCATATTTGACAATTTGCGAATGTACACAGTTGTACATTGCAACAATATTAGTGATACTTAAAGTACACCATTATTATTTAAAATGTATCGTCATTTTCTACAAAGAAGAGAATGAAGTAAGTCGCTTTCTTAAATGTGTGTTTTACCCTACTTGTTATAGTGTTGTGATTATTCTGAGCAATGTTTTTATTCAAGCACGGCAGTGATCTGTAGAAGTCCCTCTCCTACCCTGAGTTGATGTAAACAACATGACTTGTATTATACGCGAGGTAGTTATTACTCGACCAAGGCCAGTGGAGTCCTGCAGTCCGGAGCCGTGGCGCTACTGCTCCTGCGTTCGTAATACCGCATCTTGATAGTTCACATTACGCCCGCGGCTCCACTCGCCTTGGTCGAGTAATAACTTCGTAGGTTCGGTGTCTAAACTTTCATACCTAGTCATCAACCATCTTTCGCAACTGATGACATGTGTCCGATAAGTAAAGAAAAATTAAATTATGATTTATTTAACGACGCTCGCAACTGCAGAGGTTATATCAGCGTCGCCGGTGTGCCGGAATTTTGTCCCGCAGGATTTCTTTTAAATGCCAGTAAATCTACTAACATGAACTTGTCGTATTTGTCGGTAAGTGCCCTCTGTCGGAAAATAAGAAAGGTATTCTTATGACAAAGCACGAATACTTGAAAAATGCAAAAAGAAGACTACTTTTTATTAGATTGACCGAGTATTCTTATATGTTTCCAAGTAATACTGAAAAGAGAGAATTGAAATGAAAATTACAACAAGGCAAATTAGAATTCTTTCTAATGTTAAAAGAGTATAAAAACTGAACACCAGTGAGGGAATTAGACATCTAAACAGATATTTCCATTGCTTCAAAAATAAAACTGAAAATCTTATTGGTCAGGTGAGTTCAAATCGTTTTTGTAAGCTCTTCTTAAAAAACTCTAACGAATCCAAACTAGGAATAAAATTTGGCGAATCAAATCAGAGATGGAATTAGTGAAGTCAGAAAAAGTGTATTTGTTATCTTAGCTATGACAATAGATAATTTCCATAGTCATAGTGAAAATAGACAAATTCTTTTTCCTCCTTCCATAACGACATCTCTCGAAAATGTTCGGTATAAATTCATACTGTACTTTTATGATGAGATGCTGGAATAGTCTATCACAAAATGAAAGAGCGATTAGGAAATGCTTCTGTGGTGCCTGACAAGATAGATAGTACCTGTCTGAAGAGAAATGATGATAATATTAGGTATATGAACCGAAATAAATATGTGAGACAAGTTTTATGCAAATTCTGTTCTCATGAATTTAAAGCAAAACTTCTCATCCAATTGCCACATATTTATGGCTGAAATGTTATGGTTGTTCAGTCGAATACCTGCAACTTTAATGATATATTTTGGACATCTAGATACTAAACTTAGAGAGAAAAAGCGACATTTCAGATAACAGTGTGTTCATTTTACGTGGAATATACCTCACAATTATTCAGCAGCCTCGATACATAAAAGAATGTGCTATCGCTGAATAAAAATCATACCCTAACTTGAATTACAGCAGAAAGTCCAATTGAAGATCCCTTCAAGAATGCATGCTTTGTAACTTGTGAAGTGTTACCAGGTGTCTCGGAAATTTAATCTCGAATATTGTCTTAAATTAATCTAGAAAGTGAGATTATCACATGTATTATTCCATTCATAAGGGTTGTATTACTGGAGCTAAATGGCACCTGAGAGTAGTATGGGATGAACATAAATGCAAACGAGACAAAGACCATGGTTATAGGAAGAAAAATAAAGAAGGTAAACATGTGAATTCGAAATGAGACAGTGGAACAAGTGGACAACTTCAAATACTTGGAGTGTACTCTAAGTCAGGGCTGGGCACCGGACGCGAATCCAAAGTCTAAACAGGAACGTTTAATATTCATCCGTTACGGAATCAACGCTGCGCGGTGTTCGGTGGGGAAGAAAGGGGTTGAAGAGAGGTCTTATGGCTACCCGTGAGAGTAGAATTCGCTCTTGGTGTCCAGCCTTGCTCTAAGTAGTAACATGACCTGCTGCCAAGAAGTCAAAAGGATGATAGCAATGGCAAAGGTAGCTTTTAATACAAAAAAGGAACATCTTCCGAAAAAAGAAACTAAGATAGTGAAGTGCTTCGTGTGGAGTGTGGCATTGAATGGGAAGAAATATTGAGATATCTACATTTCAAATACTTCTGGTCGTTTGTCTTTACATAGTTGATAATGGTCAGAAAAACTGGAATGATATAAGAAAACATTCCGTAAGACGACCTTTCTCTACGCCAGTCATGTCAACTGATGCCCATAGGCGCAAGCGCGCGCTTTAGAGCTCAGGAGAGCCTGAGCGCTTTACAGCGGAAAGGAAAGAGACAGACGAAAGAAGTAGTATATGCCGTTTGGTCGAGCTATAAATAGGGATGACCAGCACTGATTCAATGGATAAAGAGAAGAGCACGTATTAAAAATGTATCCATGAACGTTTTTGATTTGTCTGAGAAGTATAAATGCATTAAAAGAATGAAAGTTTTAATTTTAATGCTCATTTTTTACAAGCTTGCTTTTTAATTCAAAAGGAATAATTTCTCAACTTTTGTACAAAAAAGTGAAATTTTCAGATATGTTTTCATAAATCTAATATATCGTAAATATGTATTACTGAAGATAGGATATAGAGAAATGCTATGTTCAAAATTCTTACAGTGATCTTTTACTTTTATTTATTATCATACTAAAGGTAGTGTATTAAACATTTTCAAAATATATATATGTGTTGTGCGACCGGCACTGATTGCTAGCCGGATGGCTACTGCGTTCGTCTTCTGCTCATTCTCGTCAGGATTTCTGACACCACCATTTTGGAAAACTACTTTTCGGGAATAACTGGAGCTCTCAGTATACTATAGGAAACTACATGGCTACTAAACTAAGTCTGTAATGATTGCGTTATTGTACACTACTTGATTTATTCTATATTTACAAAAAAATATACAAGTTACTTACAGGGTATTTCATCAGATGACGCCATGCCGCTCAGATTCACGCTCTCTGCCAGTCTTCACCAACTAACTAACTGCCTCACGCGTCTCCTCTCCAACACTTTTTATGTTCGGTATCCGTTTCCCGCCCGGGTTACCGACCACGCCATCCACCAAGTGAGATGGTCTTAAAACATTTTTGATTTCACGTACTTACAAATATCGTCTTAATCAATCATTTCTTATACTTAATTTTAATTTAGTGCAAAGTCACTATAATGAAATTACGCGCAAGAAAAGAGTCCGAACAATGCGTGACATAATTTAACCAATTAAAATGCATGCTTTGTCCTACTGGACCAATGGGATTGGGCCAGCAACGATCTGAAGAGTAAGAATACTTTCGTTGTAGGCAGTGATTTTACCACGCGCCCGACAAGACTCTATATCGCTGGCTAAGCAGCTCGACCGTGTATTCCGCTGACACTGTTCCACGTTTCAAATTTAATACTCCACAGAGAAACGGAAATCATGCTACAGGGCGTTCTTTAGCCCTGGGGCATAACACATGGAAAATGTTTGTAAGGAAATGAATTAACAAAGCAACTACTGTTACATCATAAGTAAAAGATATGTGCCCATGTGTTGTAAAAAATGTCAGCTCTATAGCTTCAGCACATTTCGAGAAAATAATTTAATATTCTGATGATAGGAAGTTGCTCACAAATATCACCTTAAAAGCATAATGCGATAAGAGTTTTGTAATGTAATATTAGTTACACTTAAAACAGATACAGTACCTAGGTAACTTTGCTTTGTACTGTAATATTATTTTGACTGGTTTATTGATTACTTTTATAAGGCTAAAGATACCATTAATATCAATTCCAACTTATTATGTCATACTCATTCTCTTTCTTTGGAATATCACTTTCTTTATGAATGATGTGTTTCATTCACTTAGTGAAGTATAGTTGTACTACTACGGAATTTATGTGAATATACCTTCTTAACTTGTTATTATGTTATTAACGTTTACAATAGAACTGCAATATTAAGAATTGGTGTTAGTACTTTCGTTTTACAGACAATATAGATAATATCTAACAGAAAGAAAAAATAAAGACATAAATTTTCATGTTTCATTTGAAGTTTGTGCACCACTGTTTTGTTAATCCGACAGGCTGCTTATTCATATACATAATTCTTCCTCCTTCCATACCTAGTGCTTAATGCCCGCAAACGATGTCTAGCTCAGAAAAATCCGCTTCTTTATTGTCTGAGACGTGCATCACATGAAATCTAAGCCTAATAAAGTTAACTTCATCTCTGTTTTTAAAACTATACATTAGGCAGGCGTTGTTTACATCACGGCCAGCGACAAGTATTCATTAAATTTCTAAATATATCTTAGCAGAGGTCTCCAAAAAGCCTATCGTTGTTCGTGCTCTCGATACTGCCCGCCGAACACAGTGTGCTGTAAGGCTAGAGAAGGGCAAGAGACTCTTACCTCAACAGATGGGAGCGATCAGTGGGGGATCGCGGCAACGGTCTGCTTATGTTTACAAATAATGACATGAAAAGAATAAGAAATATCATACGTTTGTATATTACTTTGACATACTATGAAGCTGGAGCCCCGTCGTTGCTATTGACACAAGCCATTGCAAATTCAACCTCTTCTGTTCTATGGTGTCTTTCAGTGCCTGGAAAATATCTTCTCCAGTTGTATTTTGTAATTACATCTGGAAGACATTCAGACACAGTAAAATGTTCATTAACTCCTCGGATGAAAATGGCTAGGTGAGCTTTGTCATTTGTATCTGTGCTTTCGTCCAATACAAGTGAGTAAGCTACAAACTGGTTAGTTGTGGTTTCGATTTCAGATTCAATTATATTTACATTCCTGAAATTCCTTCTCTGAACTGTAATTGGAAACAATTTAATTTTCTTAAACTTTGACTTTGTTCTGGACACAGTATTTTAGTAACGTTCTGTATGCACGATTTTACAAATGATGCTTCTGTAAAGGGCTTCATTGATTTTCCAATATTCCAAGCTAGAGCATAGCTAGCAAGAAGCTTTTTTTGTTTAAGACGTGTGTATTCTCTTGTTTTATATTTATCAAAATATTTGTAGGCCAACGCATTTCACCTAAAATTAAACGAAACACTATATGTTTGTCATGCGGAACTGAGTGTAAACGTATTGTAATATACTGATTATTATGTATAACCAACAGTTATATAGATAGTCCCAAAATAAATTATTTTCACATGTCCAATATGCCTGTAATTGTATGATATTCTTTGTGAAGAGTCGAGTATTGTCGTCGCATGTTGAATTTTAACACACTCTTAAGAATTTTTGAACAAATTAAGCATTTCACATTCTCCCCACTAACACAAAAAAATTCTCTTCCTATTCATCCTTGAATGTACTACGTCCGTGATTAGAAGACACTGTGAACAGTGGAACACTCCGACCAACACAATGATAATGGCGGTCCGCCACTGCTCTTCGTTTACGCATAAAAACTGAGTACAGTACAGGTGGGGATGGGTGAGGTGGAGCGCGCTCATTACGTACTGGCTTCGGTTCCGTTCAGAGGCTTACTCGCGAATAGGCTTTTGGAGACGTCTGCAGAGGATAATGAAAAAGTCATGTTAGGTCTTTATTTGAAAAAACTTCCAAGTCCTTGCAAAGTATATTAGAATTCTTAGGCTTTCCCGGTGGCTGTGATTACAATTAGGCTTTTGGGTAATCCACGTTTCTGAACTACATACAGGTTCCATCACCAGGGTGAGACCAGAGATGTCGCCTACTATGTTGTGCTCGTTACGCAGGGCCGGGCTAATTCAGATGACTGAGCCATAGCCATCCGAAACGTTGGAAATGTCAAGTTCCAGGACACGGATCTGCCGATCTAATCTAGTTCTAATCCTTGCAAAGTATTTCCCAATATTACTCTTCAAAGTTCAAGTATGGGTAATTACAGTAGATTATTGATCGATCCTAGCTCGCTTCTCTAAGTTTCATGATATTCTGTGCTTAATTTACAATATAAATGCGGAACAAAGTATCCAAACAAGTAGAAATTGTGATTGTTGAGAAGGAAATTCAATTTCCTGCTACTTGCTTACCTTTTAACCCCATCTCATCTCGTATAAGAGCACGTGGTTGCAGAAAGTTTCTTATCGCCTTCCACTCTCGCGTGCTCTATCGATTGGAATCCCTCGGAGAGGCCCTCTTCGCAGATTCTTATGAGCTAAATCCACTTCGCTACTCGGAAAACACACTTGGAATTTCTAACTGAAACTTCACAGCGAATTCGTCTCTGGAAGGCACGTAATCAATCCACGGGCTCCTGACATTCGTGGGACCTGGGAATAAAATCGCAGTGTCATTTGCCGTTCCTTGCAAAATCTATTCTGCTTATGTTAGTTTGCAAGCTACTACAGTATATTCCCTTTCTCTGTATGTAGAAAATACAGATAAATCAGCAAGGATGTCAGTAAAATCGTAGCAGTGGTTTCGTTCTTGGAATTTTTATATGCACATTTACTTATTAAAGGGAGGTCGTAGTAGCTTAATTGGTAGAGCAACGGACTACAGACTGGAAGATCCTGGTTCGTGTCCGGATCTTGACGGAACTTTTCGTGTTAAAATCCCTTTCTCTTTAACATCTATCGACCAACAATCTTTGAATAATCATAGTAATATATGATTCTAGTTCTTCTACTTTTAATTGTAAATGTGTCATTTGAAGTAAACTGTAGTTGTGGAATACCTGAGAATCATCAGCATCTGAAATATTCTCATGTTTCTTACCTATGCACCAGATTACGGAAAATAATTGATAAATATGTCATTCTTCGTTGAATTTTATCCATCAATATTTTACATAGAGTTTATTTAGCTCTTTTTCAGTCCACCATCCAATATGACATTATTGTTGGGGTGGGACTTAAAAATTCATTAGATAATATAAGTTAAAAAAAAAATAAAAAAATCTGCTTAAAAACCTATTGATTAGGACCCTTCTAAATTCATAACCTATAAGACTGATCATTATTGAAGTATTGTCACAAAAATCGCAAAGATTATATCACAGTCTAGTATATACAGTCACGAAGCTCAATACGTAGTAAATATGCATCCATAGATAGTTGCTAACCACTAGGATCGCTAATATCGCCTTGTTACAGACAATGCGAAATAGTACCGGCACAGTCTAGCACCCTCACAATTCAAGCTTTGTAACTGTATATACTAGACTGTGATTATACTTTATTTACTTATGTTTACAATACAAGGCGGAATGTTAATTTTGACTTCACAGAGCAAAAATTTTTCACAAGGGTAGGTTTAAAAAAATATTATTCTTGGACGGAAGTAATACAGTTTCTTAATCAAAATTCACCCTGAATTTTCAACGTTTTCTGTTGTTAAGTCCAACAAAAAATAATCATCTGCCTGTAAGTGATATTTAATGTATAAATTCTTAATTTTATTTTTTTTTTCTGTGTGTTAACTTTCGTATTTTTTGTGCTTAAATGGAAGTAGGGCTACTCTCCAACACAAGCTTTTCTCATAAGGGTTCCTGACTCTTTCTATTTACATTTTATATATAATTTTACCTACTTATGGTTTTATAAATAAATATGAAATACCATAATTTTCAGAACGGGTCCGGGGAGCATTCAGCCAATCATTTTGAACACCGACATCCGTTCATTCCGGAGATAAAAGGAGGATGTGTTACCTCTATCTTTCTTTTTACTCGAAGAATGAAGTACCAAATTCGTAAAAGGCAAAGTCTAAGTTCGAATTCACACACACTAAAACACTAGAAGTTAAGAATACCAGCGAGTACAGTGAAGTGTGATATGGTGTGCGTTGGGAGGATAAGCCTGGTTCACAACACTCCGAAGTCTGATAACAGAGAACTAAGTCACATGGACGGGAGAATTCATACAGTAATCCGCGCTCTGACGTAAGTGACGGTTAATACCATATGCGTTTTTAAGCTTACATGGTGAATGTGATCAGAGATAGAATTTTAAGTTCCAGGACACGGTGAATACATAAGTTTACCTCTGTCGGTTAAGACCGTTAACAAATTATTGTCTTTGCTTTATTTCACTACCGTTAACAGCCTTATCTACTATTTACGTGTCAGCGTACAGTTTACTTGCGCATTCTCCAGTCAGTGTCACTCAGTTCTCTATTATTAGATTTCGGAGTTGTGTGAACCAAGTCTAAAACCCTCCCAACGGACACCATATCCACTGTTACACTCGGTCGCGTTCTTAACTTTTAGTGTATAGCTATAAATCCAATGTCTAGACGCACTTCAGATAGGAAAAGAGACAGCGAATGAGTTTAACGAAGAAATTACTTGCGATATCGGTTATTCTGCACGAGAAGTATTGGTGTGGCTATTAATTTATCGTCTTTGTTTTATTTTCAGTAGAGACCAAGTTGAGTCTCAAGAGAAAAAGTTTATTTTTAAAAGTTACAGTTGAAGCTTAAACAATTTCTTAAAGCCACAGTTGAAAGTTAAAGCCATTTGTTCTATGGCCATAAATATTAACGTTTCTCTTGTAATAATTAAAATTACATTCTATTAAGTTGATGACGGTGCAAGAAATAAAAAAAAAACTGCGATAAGGCGTATGCGCTAGGCGAGTTTCGAACCCACACACCTTCATATTTGTATGACTTCGCTCCATTACCAATGATTTAATCTTTTTGACAATAGAGACAGTTTGATAAACCTACGCGTTCCATTGAACACTTTTTTTCTTTTCAGAGATAATTCATTACATATCTCTTTATACAAAACCAATTTAAAATTTATTTTAATTGTGGTGATAATACAACAATTCGTAAACTTATTGTAGTTCATGTAAATTTTTGCTACGATCTCTCATGTAACTGAGTGATTGTGAATTTATATTGGCTTCAGGAACCTATCGATGACCTATGTTACCTTCATGTCAATGCGATAAGAACTTAGGTTTTCACTCCCGAATTGTTTCTTGATTGAGTGTACACGAAGTGCCATACATGTAGGTAAGTATAAACAGTTTAGAGATAAAAATAAGGCTGAAATGTCCGCCGACACTTTTTATAAACGCATTGTAAAGGTATTGCAACTAACAGTACAAGCTGTTTTTCTCACTATGCGCGCCGGTTTATGGTTTGAACCAAATTATTAAGGAATATAAAGAAACATATTTAAAATAAATTCAGCGATATCTGGCATCTTTAACAGTTTGTAGTTGAAATGAATGTAATTTTCTTACAAAAGGGAAAGAGAATAGTCACTGAAGTGATGAGTTGACATCCAACAATTCGGAGCGATAAGCACTCATTTCTGCTTTCAGAACAAGGGAGGAGTGATAGTAGGAGGAAGAAAAATAAAGTACCTAAGATTTGCTGATGATATAGCGTCGTTAGCAGACGAGGAAATGATAGCTGTGAACAGTATGGGATGAAGATAAATGCATTAAAGACGAAGAGCATGGTCATAGGAAGAAAAATACAGAAGATAAACTTGCGAATTCTAAATGAGGGAGTAGAACAAGTAGACAGCTTTAAATACTTGGGTGTACTATAAGCAGTAACATGAACTGCTGCCAGGGAGTCAAAAGGAGGATAGCAATAGACAAGGAAGCTTTTAATAGAAAAAGGAGCATCTTCTGCGGACCTCTGCGGACCTCTGGAAAAAGAACTAAGAAAGAGACTAGTGAAGTGCTTTGTATGGAGTGTGACATTGTATGAGACAGAAACATGGACAGTACGACGAAGTGAAGAGAAGCTAATAGAAGCATTTGAAATGTGGATATGGAGAAGAATGGAGCCTGTGAATAGGCCAGACAGAATAAGAAATGAAGCTGTGTTGGAAAGAGTGGGTGAAGACAGAATAATGCTGAAACTGATCAGGAAGAGGAAAAGGAATTGGTTGAGTCACTGGCTGAGAAGAAACTGTCTACTGAAGGATGCACTGGAAGGAATGGTGAACGGGAGAAGAGTTCGGGGCAGAAGAATATATTACATGATAGACGACATTAAGATATGTGGATCATATGAGGAAACAAAGAGGAAGGCAGAAAAAAGGAAAAACTGGAGAATTCTGAGTTTGCGGTGAAAGACCTGCCCTTAGGCAGAACAATGAATGAATGAATGAATGAATGAATGACGCATTCATTGTTTGTTCGAGGATCCTGATCGGGTCCCATCTCTAGCCTATCTAAGCCAGAACCAGTTCCGCCGAATTCCTGCCCTCGTTGCTTTCCTCATCCAACTTGAGATGACAGAGGCGAACTCGGTCTCTGACGACCTGAGCAGCATCGGGAGAAGCAAGCCTCTATTGCCTGAGCTAGTCTCAGAATTAGGGCCAATCCTCAGCTCATCTTATGCCAGAAATGTCCGAATATCCCGTCTCGTGGTGAAATACAAATCGGGCTATTACAAACAACACTCGCTCTTCCCAACATCATGTCCTCGGTGTAGATCGGGTTGTATTTTATTACAGTCATCTCATAGCCAATTGGCTAGTCTTCTAAATTGAGGCAACTCATCCTGCCTGTGGCTTTCTGTGGTTTCCCTAAAGTGCTAAGACAAATATCGGGACGTACTCTAAAATAAATGGGCCACGGATCTACATTTCCAACCCCACACAAATTTCGGAATTTTTCGAAATTAAAACCTTTTGAATCTAAGCCTTGGATTTCACATATTGCCTTCGGTATTCTAGGGTGAAGTTACTCGAGCGTCACCAGTATAGTCCGCGTCACCCTTTTTTGGCGTGTGAAATAAGTCGTGGGAACTTTAAGTACGAGTGTTTTACATTTGCCGCAGTCAGTCTGACAACTGTGTTGGCAAATGGCTGATGTGACGTGTATAGACAGTGGTATCATTCTCAGCTACACTAGCAACATGCTCACAAACTGGGCACTATATATCTAGGACATATGCCAAAAACGCTGGCGCCAGCTGTACGATCATTTAGTCCTGACAGTCGCTGGAGATGTGCGAGTCCATTTAGTTACGCCAAGGGGTGTTTGGGTTAGTCACTCGCTTTTCTTCGGAGCGATCGGATGTCATGCATGCGGTATAGCAGTATGTTTCCAGTACAGTTAAGCTGTACTGCATTTCTTTATCGACCGCTCGCCCTTATGTCTACTCCGGAGCTCTCCACATTACTCCTATTACTTCCCCTCTTTCGCGTCGCTGAGCTGTCAGGACTAAATAATCGATCTGAAGGGCTCGGATTATTTCTCTCGCGAGGACTGCGACGCCCATTCTCCACGCTCGATGTGCAGGCTTTAACATCTTCGACGATTGTTACTCTAGTGACGATTGTAAAGTTTCGGTATATTTTTAGGAAAAGACTGATTTTGTTTTTTGTCAGTGATACGAAAGATGCTAATCAACAAAGAGATTATCATATCATGAGGTTCAGGCTGATTTCACACGAGAATTCCACAAACCCACTCCCACCAGGAGAAACATCAGACTACTGGTTAAAAAATTCAAGAGAACAACTCTGCAGTGCTTGGGAAAAGTGACATAAGTCAGTTTCCACAAACCTTTTTTGATAATTTATTGACAACTTACGGAACATCTGCTCGCTTGGAAATAAATACATAAGTATTGCTCCCATTATAATAATTCATACAGAAAAAAAATCAAATCAACATAAACCAGTGTAAGTTCTCAATAAATTATGAAAAAAGGGTTGTGGAAACTGATTTATGTCACTTTTCCCAAGCACTGCACAATTAATGTGCAGGATGTTTTTTTTATTTTAGTTGGTTATTTAACGACGCTGTATCAACTACTAGGTTATTTGTCGTAGATGAGATGGGTGATAGCGAGATGAGGCCGAGGATTCACCATAGATTACATTGCATTCACATTACGGTTGGGGAAAATCTCGGAAAAAAACCCAACCAGGTAATCAGCCCAAGCGGGGATCGAACCCACGCCCGAACGCAACTTCAGACCGGCAGGCAAGCGCCTTAACCGACTGAGCCATGCCGGTGGCTGCAGGATGTTAAGCGTTCCGGGAGGCCCAGCAGATCAGCCGAAATGATGCAACAGGTAGAGGCTGCAATTAAACGAAGTTCGAAGCATCAAACAGTAGGCTAAACTGGGAGCTGGGAGTACCACAAAAGACATTGTGGAAGATCCCCTCATACACCTTGAAAGGCACATCCTGGAGCCCCTCCTCATTTCTCATGGATTGTTCATATGTACCTGGATGATACATTTCCACTTAAGTGGTTTGCTACAGGATCTCCAAGCATTTGGGCTCCATGTTTTCCAGATCTCACACCCCTCGATTTTTTTTTCACATGGAGATACATAAAGTCGCAGTGTATGGGGTCAAGATCAACTACACTGACTATCTAAAGCATCGCTGGACAAAGGAGGATTCGTGAATCGCTGTAATTCCTGGCCTTTAAGGGATGTAGATACACTGTCCGTAGAGCATACCTCCATCCCTTGGTACCATAACTGATAGTTATCCGGGTTACGTTCACTATGGATTAGGCGCAAATTGTTTTCCGCCCATCCATGATCTAAAGCAGGGGTCGTCAGCGCAGAGCAACCTGCGACTAGCGTCTCTTACCCGCAGACAACACAGTGCATTATGGTGCACTCGTAGCTGCTAGCGGGTATGCTCTCTACCTCTTCCTGCTGTACGACAGTGCACATGGGACGGCACCGCTTACCCGTTGCACATTTCAGCGAGTGCTGACGACCACTGATCTAAAGGAACTTATTCGGCATGCGATGCTCAGCATCACACTTACAATGCTGGGATAGGTGTATTGTGAAACGGTGCACCGCTGAGAGTTGTGTATGGAAATGCATGGTGGTCATGTGGAACTTTGCTGAGAGAGAACTGTAATGGATCATGTGTTACTATGTGCTAGAGGTTAACATTCAGTGTATTGGTTCGAATCTAAAAAATGGTTTTCTCAAAAATGTATCGTAACTGTATAACCACCCTATATTTATAAATGAAGACGTCCAGAGAAATACTTTTATATGGTACTGATACTGAAGCTATATTTCAGCACTGAATAGTTCGTAATATCTCATTATTACCGATGCAGTAATTTGGTAGTATACAAACCGATTCATTTTCCACCAAGATTACATTATGACAGCAGAATATTTAATCTGTATCATTTCCTGGGCAAGTAAATTTGACAAAATAAGCCGAGGAGTTATAGCAACGTTCAAATGCAATTAGCAAATATTAATTATGAGGATTTGTGAAATCTATCTAAATCATTTTAATAGTAGCCTATTTAATCTACATTTTTTATGGAAGCGAAACATGTCGGATAATACATCTAGCTATCCAATCAATCCTTCCATAATTTATTTAGTATACCATCATTTACTCTTGTACTTCATTAGTAAATTTTATTATGGTGATGTGAATACAGATTCCAACTATACGATGAAGGCGCACTTAAGAGGAGAGGACGGTATTTTTTAAAACTTTTTTCCTATTTAGTGTAAAATAATATTTTTTTGTATGTAGAGAGCTCAAGGTTATAGCAACTCAAGCAAATATAAATATTTTGAAAAAAAAAAAAAAAATTTTTGGAGACCAGATTTGAAAAAAAAATGTACCCAATGCAGGATTTTACTAAAACCGACATATATTAGCCATTTTTAAAGACAAATTCAAACAGTTTGTTACAATTTACATGTCAAAGCGTGCTCTACAAACTGTCTTCAACAGAATTTTGATATTAGTCCCTAAATTTTTAAAATAAGCCATTGAATTTTAATAACACTTTTTTGTTTTCATTCTTTCAAACAGACAGGCATATTTTTAAAATGAAATCAATTAGGAAAATTCTGTTCTAGGAAAAATTTCCTAATAGTCTAGAGAATGCGTGTTCTAAATTTCATGCATGTACATTCAGAAAATTGTATATCGATTTTTGTCTGGCAATATAGCAAAAAAAATGAAGTTCAGGAAACAACAATCAAATGGCGGTATGATTTTAAAATCCAGAGCGCAGGAAGTTACAATATGGCGTCTCAACATCCGATAAGGGCACAAATACCCAAAAATATGTTATACAAGGTATTCCATACAAATCACAGGGTATTTTAAAGATTTTTTTTTAATTTACTCAAGTTCCGGAAACAGCAATCAAAAGACGGTGTGATTTAAAAATTCAGAGTGCAGAAAGTTTAAAAATGGCGTCTCAACATCCAATAAGGGCACAAATACCACAAAATGTTATACAATGTATTCCACACATCACAGCGTCATAAAAAATACCGTCTCCTCCCCTTAAGGTTAAATATATTATCTTCAATTATAATATTATAGGAGATTACAGATAAATAAATGTATATTTATACATAAACGAGAAATGGTCGAAACATGTTATGTTCAGCGATAGCATTTCCAGTGAATAAGGGTTAATTTCTGAAAGATAATTGAATATAGTGTTTCTCTAAATTCTACTAAATGAAATAAAAAAATACCAAAGCGTCAAACCGGATCTTCGCCGAGCAGTTCTCAGATCCGGTTACACAGAGAATTTGCTATCGTGATAACGCCGCGCAGTAGCGGTGATTCGGAATACCACAAATAGCCTATTACTTAACGTAAGTAGCTGAAACATCGTTTACTCATCCACATTAAAAAGATCCTGAAATTGTCTACCTTTCCATTCTAAATATTTGTAACACCTGTTAAAAAAATTACGTATCGGTCGTTGTAATTCTCTTTCAGAAACAGAATACAAGTTTTTCCAGATGCTATTGTTTTGTTATTGTTCGGTATGTGGATTATATTTGTACATCTTTTCTTTTAGAGTTTCCCGGAGATACAAGACACAAGGGATTAGGTTGAAGCTTGAGAAAGCTACATGATAAATCCTATGATAAATCTATCCTCAAATAACTATATGAAGTTCGTCCATATAATAGTTGGCTGTATGTGCTATCGCAGAATCCTGATTGAGAGGAAACATGTTTTTGTAAATAATGTTTTAACTAATTTTACTTAGTAATACCATAGGCCGCTCTATACAGTATTATTATGTTCTGCCTAGAGTATGGGATCGGAGAGGGCTATGATAGTACAGTAGGAACTCTATCATCCGAACACTCGATAAACCGAAGGACGCAGTAGTCCGAATGATCTCGAGATATACCCTCTTCCCGCTCGCTCGCCTACTGCATAGTCTACTTGTCCAAACATGTAACCTATGAATCAGAATGTTATCGAAAACATAAAGTTGCATTACCGAAAACGTCTTCTCACACGCATTCTTGCAAACGAAAGTGATATTAACTTGGTGGCAGCTTTAAAAGGTGAATATGAAAGACTAGTTTTCGGATTAGCGAACTATTGGTCACATGTTTCGTCAGATTCAATACGAAAATCGTGAAAAAATCTTTCTCCAGATTTGGTGTCAGATAATAACGTCCCCAGTGTCCAGGATAACGGGGTTAGTCTCAGCCCATTTTTAGTCAAGTTGGTACAAAACAACAAGACCATCTCTGAAGATAAGGCTCAAGAGTGGATATCTGGAGGCTGTGACGATGTGATACAGCACCAAGAAATTTTGACTGACGAAGAAATCGTGCAAACTGTTAACAAAGAGGAGGCCGAGGAGGAAGAAGACAATGATGATATTAACCTCTTTACGAAAGTGACTGCTTCGGAAGCAGTGAAAGCTTTGAACATAGTTATTGAATGGGCTGAAGAAAACAGCAAAGACAGGGTGAAATTACGTTGCTGCGACGTATGCGAGATTGTGCATTCGATCAAAATCTGAACAGCAGTGCTCAAAAAATATTACAGACTTTTTTGATGAATAGATACAGTATGTAGTCAGGAAGGTTTTCGTATGTTTTATTATACATAGACGTAGTGTAATTATTACATTTCGTCGAATTGCCACACGCAGCATGCAATCAGGTTGCCGATGTACTACCGTACATCGGCAACCTGAAGAGGTGAGCGACCGCCCGGTCTCGTAGTATAAGCAGTTCATGTTAAGAGTTGTGACCGGTCCAAATAGATAGAGCAGCTACAGCTAATGTATACCTATGTAAGCACTTGTGTTTGCATTACTGTGGTTGCAATAGTCAAAGCTTAACATTTGTTCAGTGCAGACAAGAATTCAATCAAACATACTACAATGAGAGTGTTGCTGTTCCAAACAATTGCCCCTGGAATATCCTTACCCTCGCATCCAGTTTTGACTCGTTGGGGAACGTGGTTGGATGCTGTTAATTATTATGCAAAATATTACGGCAAAATAATGGAGGTAATTGATGCATTGGATAGCACAGACAGTTCCGCTGTTGCAGCTGTAAAATCATTGCCTTCTGAACAGCTATTGGAAGATATTCTGTTCATTGATTCTAATTTTAAAATCGTGTCCAAAAGCATCACCCTGTTAGAATCGTCTAAACTACAACTCTCAGAGGCCCTTAATATAGTGTATAATGTATCACAAACCGTTATGCATAATAACAATTCACTAATTTCAGAAAAAAGTGAAATGTAAGTTAGGAAACATTATTGCTAAAAATACTGCCTATTCACAACTTCGTATTATAAATGATGTGCTATCAGGTCACGACAAGACGTCTGAAGTTGGTGTACTAAAAAGTAGTGACTTTCCGTTCTTCAAATATGCACCTGCTAGATCGTATGATGTTGAACGTAGGCTACTTCCCAATATAAAAACTGTTTGAGTGACCATCGGAGGAGGTTCACTTTGCAGTCGCTCAAAATGTACGTAACTCTTCACTGCAATGCACATATTCAAGAATGATGTGAGTATCTTACATTAAATTTTAAGAGTTAATATATCTCACTATAAAATAATTGTGTACTTATATGTTTAGACATTTCCTACTTCAATTATCATTCATTATAATTCTTGAATGCAGGATACAGGTTTTATTGTAACCACAGTATACTGCTCAGTGTTTACATCAGAGGCATACTCCATCCGTTGCACGTCCCCTTCTCATACAGTCTATACCGCGTGCATAGTAAACCTTACGATTCTCGTGGCAATTGCACGAAGTCTAGTAATTATATACACATAAAAAAGCGTTTCTTTTTTCATCATAAAGTTTATTTCTGTTCGTAAAAGACCCCGGTAATCCGAACGATTCGCTAATACGAATGACCCCTTTCCCCAATCTACCCTAATTAACAAGTCCCTACTGTAATTTATATTAGTAGTTTTTGGTGCGACCAATTGCCGATACTGCGCTATATATCACTGAAAGTTAGCCGTCTGCATTGCCGGAGTCTGAGTGCGGGTTGGCCGAGAGCCAGGTTGTCGCGTTGCGGTTTCTCTACAATCTAATGACCCAGTACAAGGGCTGGATTTATCAACTTTATTTTATGTTTACACTGTGAGCATCATGTTCTGAAGAAGCGTATTTAGATAAATTAATGATACAGTTGTCAGTGAAGCTGACTAATAATAATAATAATAATAATAATAATAATAATAATAATAATAATAATAATAGTAATAATAATAATAATAATAATAATAATAATAATAATTTTCTCAAATCTACTGAACTCTAAGGAACTCTAATTTACGTTAAGCTAAGAGTTTTAAATGCTTAAAATTGTATTGTGGCATTTTTTGTTTACATTTTGAATGTAATTGAAAGTACTGAAAGTATAATGACCACTGCCGACAACGATCACTGTATAGGTAGAGGGTGATCATGTTCAATTTTATAAATTTGGCCCTTTTAATTCATCAAATTTATCCCACATTACTCTTAGGACTTCAGATGCATGAGGTGAACACAAAGTTGAGTCAAAGCCAGTGTGATGCAGTTCGAGGCTTTTTTGGGAACCAGAAGATTCTCTACATTGGTTAATAATAATCATGGGCGCTACGGCCCATACAGAGTCAAGGCCGACCAACAGACTGCTGTCCACCTCACGCCCACATGTCACAGCAGAGGTGGACGATCATCCAACCAGTAAGCAGTATCATATGTTTAGTACGATGTTCCCCACGAGCCGTTAATGCTGGTTCGCGGAAACAAATTTCGCTACCTATTGTAGCTGTCCAAATTTATCACGATGCTGGATAGGCATACAGTGGCCAAAATTTCCCTAACAGGTCGAACGAGCTCTCTACCTTGGTTAGCAAGTCTCAAGAAGATACAAACAGTATAAAATAATTTTCTTCCTGTATTTGGTCGTTCTATTGCGATATTAATTCTACATAGACATCTACTTTTATATTTCATCATATTAGAAATGTATTTGCAAAAAGATGTAACAAAAAGGTTTTTTATATTTATCCGAGAAAAATACAAACTGGACCAAGAAGAAGTCATCTAACAAATTATCTGTTGACAAGAAGCCTTATAGGCAATTTCAGGTGTGTGATTTATCCTCACTCCGTTGGTCCAGTTTCTGTGTCTGCCATCGATAATCAGATCCATATGCACATGATATTGGTAGTATGATATTAAAACGTCTATTTAATTTTATAGATGTTAAAGAAGGAATAATGGTGAAATGGTGGTAGGATACAGGTGCACCTGAAGGACATCTGATCCAACACCGTTCTGTCTACCACACAGTCCTCTTTGACTCTCCAGGATTTCAGCTGAAGAATATGAATGAAAAAACAACGCTCTAGCCGTTCGCCATAGGATGAATTTTATACTGAACGACATTAGGTACTCCGATATAGTATTTCACGTTCGAATTTATATTCAAAATGAATAATTTTAATAGGGCACTTTTCCGTAAAACTAAATATATATGTATTGGTAATACCTATACGGACATTTTAATAACAGACTATAGTTTTTATACGAGACTTATGCAAAGTTGGGACAGAAAATATTACTAATAAACCATGCATAAGCGATACATGTATAAACAGCCTGTAAATGTACAAGGGAATTGCTTTGTGATAGTTAGTAGTTGTAGGCTATACACGAAACCTCTTGTTTAAGCGTTATACAGGGTGATTCACGAGGAAAGGTAAAAAATTTAGGATACGATATCTTAGGCCATTTTAAGTGAAAAAATTCATATGAACATAGGTCCGTTTTCGAACGATAGCGGAGCTAGATGCATTTTTTGGTAAAACGTCTCGCCCCATTGTGAATCAGACGTTACAATATGCTGCTGACGAGAGAACGTGAGACAAGGTCACCGATCGCAATGAGTGACGTAACATTGGAATCTGCATTGTGGGCGACGTAGATAAGAGAAGTTCATTCACTACACAAACCGGGTGATGGAGCATCAGAAATGTTCAATCGCATGCCCTTGTCTGATGTAATGAATCAGAACCAGCACATAACACAAATACACTATCACCAATTCACAGCAGTTCAGTCAGTTACCTACAGTACAGTAGTAATATAGATATATACAGTTATCGGAGGTGTTACGTTATGTTCTTCAAGATCCTTATAAATTTTCGACTACGGCATATGCCGATATCGTGTAACTTATGTTTATGATTTGTGCGATGGAAGTTCCTTGCGTGCGTCCACACCTTTGGAGTAACGATTAGCGCGTCTGGCCGCGAAACCAGGTGGCCCAGGTTTGATTCCCGGTCGGGGAAAGTCACCTGGTTGAGGTTATTTCCGGGTTTTACCTAAACCCAATATGAGCAAATGCTGGGTAACTTTCGGTGTTGGACCCCGGACTCATTTCACCGCATTATCACCTTCATCCCATTCAGACGCTAAATAATCAGAGATGTTGATAAAGCGTCGTAAAATAATCTACTAAAATAAAAAAAATCCTTGCGTGCTGTCGCTGAATATGAACAACGCTTTCCGAACAGAAGGGTAACAGATCGAAGAGTATTTACTGTCTTTGGGGTTGGCTGAAAGACTTGGTATATCAAAGGAAGATGGAGACGAGAGAGGTGCTATTTTGGATGCTGCACCCCGCATAAAGAACAGCCACGAGCAACTTTTCCTAGCGACAAGCGCGATTCACGCCCGAGCGCAACAGTGCATTGAAGAATAAGGAGGTACCTTTGAAAATGTGCGAAAACATCGACCCGACGTCTAGAATATTAGGTATGTATGCATACATGAATATAAACTTTAAATTTGTCCGTTATCTGTTTTTAAATGCGAGTTAATACAATGGAATCACAGAAGTTTTTGTGAAATCAAAGAGCCTTATCACCGTTCGAAGACGGACCCGTATTCGTATGAACTTTTTCACTCAGAATGACTTCAGAATTCACATCCTGAATTTTTTACCTTTCCTCGTGAATCACCCTCTATATAGAGAAAAATGGCTGCCCCTCTAACAGCTGTTTGTATCGATTTTATGGTGACGGTTGCCTTGCAACCACAGAAGACCAAATCAAAGAACAGAAAAAAATATTAGAATAATATTGCTGTAGCTGTACTCTTTGACAAAAATATAGCGTGATAATCGATCAGGCCCAGTTGTACTATCGATATTTATAGCGGCACAATAGCACGCACTATCGGATGCAATAGAGAACCTCAGTTATATTACCTTTCGTAATGAAGTAATGACGAAACTATGACGTAACTGTGTAACAGTTGTAGTGTTATACACGACGTATGTAATGATTATTAGTAAGGAATTTACACACGACTTATAAACGAGCTATTCATTGTGTAAGTATAAGGCAGTTAGACGTCTGTATAAGACTCAATTAAGTGGATTTATTATTTTTCCGTCAGTGACTTAAGATGTCATATACAAGGTACAATTCCTTTCCTATAACATAATTTAATGTTCGTATTAACGTTTTCATCGCTCTTGATCGCGACATCGTCAGATACGTTTGTTGTTTTGCAAAGTACAATATGTTAACCTCTTTTTCTGAAAACCATTTGGATATCAATGTCAATATAGTTAAAAACTTAAAGGTTAAAAATACAAGATTTAATTTATATTTTACAAGCTTTCACTTATTTGTTTGTGGTTATATTAAAAATATTATATGATTAAAATGCAAATATTGATATAATAAAATACATGAAGACTTCCAAACAAACGTTAATACGAACATTAAATTATGTAATATAAAGGAATTGTACCTTGTATATGGCATGTGAAGTCACTGACGGAAAAATAATAAATCCACTTAATTGAATTTCAAAGACTTTTATCTGAAAATTCCCTCAAAGTGTATTGCAAAAGTCTGAATAAGAGTTTTTATCAGTAAAACTGATAGGCTATGCAAGTAATATAGGATTTAACGTGGACACTAATGTGTTTCATTTAGCGAAATGATGAGTATTATTCTTGTCGATAGTTTGAAAGATATGTTTGGAAAGAGCTTGGGAGTGAGTGATAAATGACCGAAATGACGCCACGGGGAGACAATAAATCAGTGGGTCCTTCGTTCTGCAGCCACTCTCTTTCGTGAGCTTGAGTGCATTATATTTGTCTTGGGCTAAAAGTGGATATGATTAAAATGCAAGCTACTGTTTTCCATACGATCACAAAGACTATGTTAGTTTCATGAATTAATTTATTCCCAAAGAAAATATATTATCGTTCCGAATCCTTTGTTGTCTAGCACCGCTTCGTATACCATAAATTGCACTTGGTCATACCGGCATTTGAATCTGAATATTCAATGTAGAAACATAATTCTCTATCAGTTTAGCTATCTGCTATCGTTATGCATAGCTAAAACCCTCACTTAGGGTCTCCCTTCAAAAGTAGAGAAAATTAAGAGAAAATAAGGTAATGACAGTGCAATAAGGAATTGTGTTGGCATGAATATGATGCGAAAATTGTAATTACTTGTAGAGAACTTCTTCCTTAAGAGGAGAAGACGGTACTTTTTGGTGAAAAATGACTAAATTAAAAAAATCTTTAAAATACTCTTTGATATGTGTGGAATACTTTGTATAACATTTTGTGGGTATTTGTGCCCTTATCGGATGTTGAGCTGCCATTTTTGAAGTTACTGCGCTCTGGAGTTTTAAATCACACCGCACTTTGATTTTTGTTCCCGGAACTTCATTAACAAAAATCTTTCAAATACTCTGTGATATGTGTGGAATACATTCTGTATCATTTTGTGGGTATTTGTGCCCTTATCGGATGTTGAGACGCCATTTGTAAACTTCCTACGCTCTGGAATTTTAAATCACACCGCCCTTTGATTGCTGTTTCCGGAACTTCATTTTTTTGGTACATTGCCAGACAAAAATCGATATAATTTCTGAAATATTAAAGATACATGCCTGAAATTTAGAACACACATTCTCTAGACTATTAGAATACCTTTCTCTGTAACAGAATTTTCCTAATTGATTTCATTTTAAAAATATTTATGTCTGTTTGGAAGAAAGAAAATAAAAATTGTTATTAAAATTCAATTGCTTATTTTACAAATTTAGAGACTAATATCAAAATTCTTTTACAAACAGTTTGTAGAGCATGCTTTTACAAGTAAATTGCAACAAACTGTTTAAAGTTATCTTTAAAAATGGCTTTAATGTATCGGTTTTAATAAAATCCTGCATTGGATATATGTATATATATAATGTGACAGTCGGGAGTCGATCGCGTCCCAAAGAGGTCGGAGGTGCACGAGGAAAACGAGCGACGCAGCCACCTTCTTCGCTGCGGCCGCTCGTGTCTTGAGGGAACAGACGTAAGAGGGGGACACGAGGTGGAGGCGCGGTCGCGACGAAGGGTGAGGAGGGAGTAAAGCAGCTGGTGACTGAGGGGAGAAATCCAGAGAACTCTGGATAGGCGTTATCTTCTAGGCATCTGTCGATTGTTCGCGAGATCGTACTCTCCAGAAACTATGGTTTAGTTATAAATACAACACGCGAGTGAACTTGAGCAGTGTCGTTGTAATCGTTGGACAGCAAACCAGCCAGTCTTGTGTAGCAGTGAAGCCAGCTTCGAGACCGGAGTTCGACTTGAGTGTGTCCGCTGCTGTGCGAGCGTCCGAAGTCCTGAGTTCGAGTGCAGTGGACCGCAGTTGGGGGACCTGAGTTCGAAGTTCGGTGTACTGTCTCTGAAGATCTGGGGTTCGAGATACTGTGAACTTGAGTGGCTGAGCTAGAAGAGCTAGCCAAGGCAAACGAACTGTGAACTGAGAACTGACAGTTCTGTTTTGTAAATAGTGCTTTGTGAACATTAGTTAAGATTAACAGTTCATTGTTTTTCTCAATAATCCAAGTAAATTGTCATTGTCGTCTGTGGTGTGCAACGAATACTGTGTTACTGTGTGGAGTGGAAATCCCATTGTTGACGGGAGTAGAATTAAATTGTAGAAAGTGATTATTACTGGCGTGAGAATAAAATTACACTTTTATTTTGTAATAAAAGTTACTATATATATATATATATATATATATATATATATATATATATATATATATATATATCCAATGCAGCATTTATATATTTAAATCTGGCCCCCAAATGAGGTTTTCCAAAATATTTATATTTGATTGAGTTGCTATACCCATGAGCTCTCTACATACAAAAAAAAAAAAAAATAATAATATTTTAAACCAAATAGGAAAAAGTTAAAAAAAAAATACCGTCCTCTCCCCTAATAATTTTATTTACCATAAATATTAGAAGACTTTCTCACAATCGACATAATCCAAAACGTAACTTTCAAAGTATTTAGAAATGATGTGAAGGTAATGTGGTGGCCAAGGAATAACAGTAGAATGAGACTAATAGAAGAAATCGAATTATTCACGGAACGTGTTTTCATCAGCAGCTTTCTCTGCTATACATGACTCTCACAAGACTTTCCTAATTAACGACATGGAACAAACCTTTTCTCTAAAATCAGAGATAATGAGTTGGTACAGTACGATTATTTAGTCCTGACAGTCGCCGGCAATGTGCGCCTGAGTCAAGCGAGTCCATTAAGTTACGCCAAGGGATGTTCAGGTTAGTCTATCGCCTGCAATCAGAGCGATCTGATGTCACGCATGCGGTATAGCGTTGTGTTTCCAGTACATTTAATCTCTACTGCATTCCTTTACCGACCTCTCGCCCTTATCTCTACTCCGGAACTCTATCCACTACTCCTATTACTTCCACTCTTTCGCGTCGCTGAGCTGTCAGGACTAAATAATCGGTCTTGCATAGCGATGTTAAGAAAATGGTGAATGAAGATTGAAAAGAAAGCCTAGCTACTCGGAGGGAACTTGCCTCGTGGAAATTTTCTGCACCATAAAGCACATGAGCTTCGCTAAAGCAACAGTAACACTAACTTTTTATGTACTTCGTTCCATAATGTCTGACAGTATAAATAAACATAGCCGGTAGAGGAGGAGAGAAGTATAACTGCTATTCAACCAATGGGAAAGGTCTCAATCCACGCTTGTGTTGAAGTTGGGTGGGGGTAGAACGCTTCAGGCCGCCCAACTTCAGGATCTTTGTCATTGGTTCAGTAGCAATTACACTGCTCTCCTCCTCTACCGGCAATGTTTATTATCATCTGTCAGACATTATGGAACGAAGTATAGTGAATCAAGACGTATTTTGTCCACAAACGGAATATTTTACACTCGAGGCTTAGCTTAGCGTGTTAATTCCACGAATGAGAAGTCTTGATTGACCATAACCTATTTTTCCTACACCTACAAAGGAATCAAAGATTCTTCGTATTTATAATTAAAATTGTAAATTTTAGTGATCAACGCACAAATATTTTCATGCAATATGATGTTGATAGAATATTTGAGTTGATCCTATTAACTAAAAGCGACTAAGGTTGTTGACATGCCTCGTTTACATTGCTCAACTGTCGAATTGTTTATGCTTGTAAATTGAATTAATCTGCTTGATATGTATTTTAAATTTTTGTACAGCTCAACTGACTGAATTCTTTATGTTTATAAACTGAAATACTCTGCATTAGATGTATTGTCTAATTGTGCATAACTGAACTGATAAATTGTTCAGGCTCATAAATTAAATTAATTTCTTGCCATGTACTCTGTATTTTTGTATATTTCAATTACTTACTATGCATTGTGGATATACTTGTACATACATCAGCGTAGCTCAGTCGGCGGACTCTCTTGCCTGTTGATCTGAAGCTGCGCTCGGGTTTGGATTAGATTCCCACTTGGGCTTATTACCTATTGGATTTTTACAGAGGTTTTCTCCAATCGTAATGCAAATGTCAGGTAGTCCTATCTGTAGCGGATCCTCGGCCTCACTTCGTTAAGAAATAGTATTACTCTTCACTTGTTCTACATCTTAGGGTGCTATTCATAGACATTTCGCTAGCCCGGGCTACGAGCGTGCTAAACAGGATTCATATCATATTAAATCGCTGATACTGGTTTATGAATACGAAAAACCTTAGTTCGCTGGTCATCCATCGAAAGCCCGCGCTAAGAACGTCTATGAATACGGCCCTAAAGTTTCAGTGCTAATGTAGGGTCTATAGAATATAATGAGTGAAATGAAAATGGCAATGCCAAAAACATATTTCAAGTGATCACATTACGAAATAACCAGAGCATGGTACAGCGATCACTAAGTAGTGGTGCAATGAATATGCTAGGGAAACCGAAATACTCTTCAGCAATAGCTTTGTACTTCAGTAACTTCTTAAGAATTTCCAGTTACGAGTAATTACGGAACTCGAAACATCTCCTAAGTGCACCAAACTATTCATAAATAATGAAAACTTGGTACAGCAGCAATAGACTAATAATGAAATGACAAATGACAAGGACTGGAGAAGTCAGTTCCTTCAGTTTTATATTGCACATTTCATAAAATCTGATGCTAAGAACCCATCAGCTCCTGACAGGTGTCTTTCCGTCAAAACCTTCTATTTTAAAATTCAGATGTTATTAAGACATAACTCTTAAATACAATTGACATGAATTTATTGATCATTATGACTTCACTATACAGGGTGATTCACGAGGATTTACCGTCCCTTACGAGCTTATTTCTGAAGAGATTCTGAGCAAAAATTGTCATATAAACATTTGTCCTAATCTCAATATGTTCAGAATTACATTAATATGAAGTTGTTTGTAAAATACCATTATTCTTGAGTTTTAAAGGTAAAAGAATATTACAGATAAAGAATGAACTGTTCAGAGTATCATTTCTTTAATTAGCTAATATTCTGAAGCAAAATATGTGTTGTGAATTCCATAGTTCCTTCGTACAGTTTTTTTTTTTTCGATTTTTAACTACAAAATTACATTTTCTTACGCATTTATCACAACAATTGTTACAAATTACGCCACTCTTGCAAATTCTTTAAGACTGTACAGTACATTAGAATGCATAATTAAACTGTAAAGAATCAAGTTCCTAAAGTAGTACGACTTGTAACAATTTTTTTGACAAGTGCGTAAGAATAACGCCATTTTTAGTTAAAAATTGAAAAATAAAATCTGTGCAAAACAATTAACAACACATTTTTAGCTCAGAGTACTAGTCAATTAAAGAAATTACACTTCTGAATAATTCATTTTCTATTTGTAATATTTTTTACCCTTAAAACTAAAGAAAAAAGGAATTTTACTAACAATTTCAAATTAATGTAACTTTGAAAATATTGAGTTTACGACAGATGTTTATATGACTTTTTTGCTCAAATGTCTTTGGAAATAAGCTCCATAAGGGACGGTATACCCTCGTGAATCATCCTGTATGGGATGAACCGTAAGTAGTTTAATTAATAACAGGGGGTCATTCTTTGAGATATATCAACCAAAGAAGTTTAATGCAATTTTGTTCCCTTTCGCTTCGTTTTGAAGGTAAAAATTGTTTTATATGAAATATTTCTTAACGTGTTTTGGGAAAGCCATTGGTTTAATTGCCAATATTTTCAGTCAAATTAAGAGGGAAATGTATTATGATAATAAATTACTGAAAGAAATTTAGTTTTGTCCTTTAAATGTGCAGAAATTTGATCCGAACAAATGTAACGTTGTAAAATTATTTTGCTGAACGAAAATTCACATTTGTTGGGATCAAATTTCTGCACATTTAAAGGACAAAACTAAAATTCTTTCAATAATTTATTATCATAATACACTGGTCTCTTAAATTGACTGACAAGCAAACATTCTGATGGGGGCAGATAAGTTAAATTGTTTTCTTTCAATATCTTAATAATGTCAAAAGAAGTGCTTATATAAATTTTGGCCACTCTACCGCTATTACGAGGCCGTAAAAATAATTTCGCCAGGGGTCGTTTAACAGAAAGGAAACACAATTTCATTGGAAAAATTTATTGGAACAGACACAACAATTCTTGAGATATTCTTCAACATATTCCACACCGGCATTGAAACATTTGTCATATGATGGGATCGACAGAGAGATGGAGACGGCTGTCAATCTCTGGTTCCGATCCCAGGGGGCTGACTTTTACGACACAAGGATACAACAATTGATTCCATAGTATGACAAATTTCTCAATTCCATTGGGGAATATGTTGACAAAAAGCGCAACAATTGCTGTATCTGTTTCAATAAATCTTTGCATGCAATTGTGTTATTTTTCTGTAAACGGCCCCAGGAAAAATCACTTTCTGGACGGTCTCGTGGCCAAAATTTGTAAATAAGCATTTGTTTTGGCATTGTCAATATGGTGGAAAAAAAATTAACCTTTTTTATCTGCCCCCATCAGAATGTGTGCTTGTGAGCATATTTGAAATTAAATCAATGACTTTCCCAAAACACGCTATGAAATGTTTCATATAAAACAATTTTTATCTCGAAAAGGAAGCAAAGGAGAGCAGTTTTTTTTCTTCAGTGTTTATTGATACATAAAATACAAAAAATATATATTATTGACGTAGCGCACACACGTTTGAGCGTTTTAAACATTTTTGTTTGAAATATCTCGCAGAATAACTCCCTGAAATTAATGACTTACGATTCAGTCTGTGTAGGAAGGATGAAATCTATCAGATAACCATAAGTTTTACATCTATAGAGGCGAACGACTGAAAACAAAAAGAAAATTACTATGCGTTAGAACATTTCTTGCAGTTGGTAACAACAATGATGATGATGATGATGATGATGATGATGATGATGATTATAACAATGATTACGGCGGCAGGGTTATAAAGAGACGATGGGATAATGGGTCAGCGATAATGGAATAACAATTACAAGGGATAGCGGTACCAAAGTACTCGAAAAAATTCTGTTTCAGAAGTGTTTCATTCACCATAAATCACATATAGTCCACCAGTAATCGAACCTTGGAATCTTTAAGAGACACTTCAACTTATTACAGAACTCCCTCTGGATAAATGGCGTGCGTGAAGCCTATGAATTTCTGTAATCAATAACCCTAGGAAAAGAAAGCAATCAGACAACTTTTCTACATAAAAGAAATTAAATGGAGTGGAAAATCGAGAAATTTAATGAGGCAAGTATTTCTTTCTTGCAATTCTTAATTTAATATTGCAATTTAAAAGAGAAACTCTTATGAGAGTCTAATATAAATTGATATTGGTTATGTAACGGAATTGAAATGAAGCAGATAAATCCAGTTCGAAGTCTTGAAAAGACTTTATTGAGAATTTTACTAAAATCATCAATATACACAGTTTCTTCGGTTACGAGAAAAAAAAAACAATCTATTAGATTACATATTTTAAGATATACCGATACATAATGCACGTTGAAACGGGTTAGAAGCTCTTTGTTAAAAACTTCAAAGTACACTTTCTGACTTCCTTAATTTTAAAGTATAAGAAATGTTTAAATTAAGCGGAAGAAATAAGCGAGGAACTCCCGTGCCGCAAATTGCGTCTCAACAGGAAAATAATAGAGTTTGAAGTATCCGGGAATTGAAATATAAAGTTGAGAAGAGTTATGAACTGAAACGAGTCATGAGGCGAATAAAGCAGCAAGAAAATCGGGCTGTTTAAATTACTTAATATCGCGAACAAACACACAGGCTTCTACAGAATTGGAGTTATAAGCTACTCTGCAGAGAGAATCGGAGATTTAGAACTTGGTAAAGCGAAAGAAGTGTCAGGTTATTTTTATGTATGTACAAGTATTAGCCTACATTTTAAGTACTACAGTATTTGAATAACTGTTAGTGTACAAGAGAAATAACTAAACATAGACCTACCTAGACGCCCTCTTTCATCCGGACATTTCCTTATTTTTATGCCTTTGTCCGGGGTCCGGGTGGATTTAAAAAAAAATCAAGAAATGTCCTCCTTTTCGTAACTTGTATCCCAAACATTTTGAAATTATCTGATTTGACGCCTTTTTTCAAGTAACTTGCCTGTAGGTGGTAGTAGCATCGACGGAATATACTCTTTGTCAACGACCATAATAACTCTCTTTGCTCCCCCTTGTTATGGTCGTTGCTCGCAGATAAATAGTAAATCGAGAGATTGAGGTGAGAATGTAAATGTAAATAGATATTTTCTGTGCTCAATAATAATTATTATAGTTCCTTTGACTTTCATATGTAGCTAACAACAAAATGATTATTATTGTTTTAATAATTATTTTAGATAGTAACATACTTCTGAATCCAGAAATGCATATAGAGTGTTAGTTGGGAGGCCGGCGGGAAAAAGACCTTTGGGGAGGCCGAGACGTAGATGGGAAGATAATATTAAAATGGATTTGAGGGAGGTGGGATATGATGGTAGAGACTGGATTAATCTTGCTCAGGATAGGGATCAATGGCGGGTTTATGTGAGGGCGGCAATGAACCTCCGGGTTCCTTGAAAGCCAATAAGTAAGTTAGTAACATACTTTTAAGTATGATATAAGCATAAATCTGTACTGTAAATATTTTGCAAGAAAATAGATATTGACGTAATTTGAAGTATATATGGACCTAAGCCTAAATCTAAGCACATATTTTCTGTCCTCTTTTTTCGAACAATGTCCTCCTTTTTAAAGCTTTGTGTCGTCTTTTTTATCGATAGTCACCCTGGACCTACATATGTCACACTTTACGCAATTATAAAACATAAGTTTCTGTACCATACTGCTAATGATATTATTATACACAGTTTATTTTTTAACAATAGTTATTAAAAAGATGTGGATAAATGAAACAATTTAATTCACAACGGAATAGGATGCCTGGATTACATACAATTCCCAAAGCAAGACATTGGTTATAGCATTTTATACTTGCACTGTTTACGCAGGTAGGCCTACATCTATAGGCCTATGATTAATTTGAAATAAATATAAATAAACTAGCTATATTTTCATCATTTGTATTGTGTGATAATTATGAAACTCGGGATTGCGATCTACATTATTAAAACTCCACTTTTGGTGAAAATTGAGCTGATATTGCATAACGAAAGTTGAATGCGTTTTCTACAGTCTGGAAAGGGTATACTGTAAGTGCCGTCCTCTTCACAGTCGTCGGAGACGGTTTACAGGATCAAAACATGTCCATACAACACAGGGTCAAAACTTAATAGTTTTCCCAGAAAAAATAATTCTTGTCTTATTTTGTGTTATACTACTTATATCGCTAGTAAAATTACGAAAACAATTACATCAGTAGGTATATCTAGCTAGCAAAGAGTTTAAATAAATATTTGTGTGTTCTATTATGTTTTCGTGAAATTAAATAAAAATACATGCTTAAATTTGTTAATATTCTGGCGCGAGAGACGTGGCAACGTGTTCAGCGGACAGTACTCTGCACAGACGTAAGTACGATTCAGATGAGTTCCAGCTTCCTGTCCATAGGTCTACTGCCAAGCGGATGACATTTCAGTTCAGGATAATCGATAAATAACTTACAATGTCATGTACAGTTTAGGAATATCGTATGTTATTAATTTATGGAGAAAGTCGTCTTAATTCGAGTGAGATAGGAAAGATGTACCGTCAACGTTTTCCTCAAAGAAGGTTACCTAATCAGCGAACTTTTGTAGCAGTTTCTCAACGATTTTTAGAAAGTAGGAGTCTCTTACTCCGTTTAGAAAATCACACAACCAGAAATTTATTTAAAAAGGATACTGCTTTTCGGAAGCGGGAAAGATAAAAATTTTTCATTAGAAAACACTTTCGTGTGACTTTGTGCAGAAAACCATTGTTGTTTTTTTTAGACATACAATAAAAATGGAGCAATATTGTTACATAAAATGTAAATTTACCATAATGTTCTATTAATGAGGTTGAAAGTTTGTATTTGCTACTCGTTTTATATAAACAACAGTATTATCATGGTCTGCTCCTGTATTAGAACAGAGCACCTATACAGGTATGTCTGCACCGCTTGAGGTGTACTGTGTACTTATAAACCCACTCTTCCCCATCCAGCAACACTGCAAAACTTCTAATATTGTAAACTTCAATAATTAGTTAAATAGAAAAGATTTATACGGACATTTCTTTCTTCCTTATGGCATGAATAATCATCACCTAAAATAATGTCACTTATACCACTTACACCCTGTATAATATTTCTGAGTGGTTTTGTGGCAAATATGACTGCCTCCTCCTGTAATTAGTCTTTAAAAATTTGTATGAAACGCAAACGTAACAGTCTCCAGACAGTATTATGAAGCAAGGACTGCATTCTGCAATACAACCAATCATTGAATGGTATCGGTATCACGTGACATGACTCAGCTGATTTATGGCACGAATTGGTAGATGCATGTTGTTTATGTTTCTGTTTTCTATTTGTGTACTGAAATGATTGCATCAGGACTATAACAAATACTTTTAAGGATATCAAGAATGGAATTATCTCCAAGGAAAGCAAGGAAGAAACCCTAATAACGAAAACTAAAACATGTATTAGTGTCTTGAGAAGAGCTTCACCACACTACGAAGTTGCCACAGAAACTTGCGCCTCAGTTAATAAGAAAAACAAAGAAGTGAATACACTTGTACCTCAAATAATTCAGAATAGGAGTGTTATTAAATATGCAAAAAAGAAAGATGTCACAACTTTTTTGATTAAACAATAAGGAGAAGACTGGTCTAGTATCAATTGCTCCCAATACTACACTAACCTGTTTTCAGTAACTGAAGGAAAAGCTAGATCTTCTAATGAAGATTAGTTATGCGAGAGCGCAAATGCAGAGCAAGTGTGTGTGTGTGTCTGTGTACGTGTGTGTGTATGTACAAATATAAGTTTCCAATGCCTACCCACTTACACTTCAGTGATTCGGATTTCACATACAGTATTCCATTTTAAAGTTGCAACACCACTTTGGTGGGCCTTGTTGTGCATGATGTGTATATGTGAAGAGTTATGATGTGTACTAAAGTGAGTGTACGTGTACGTGTAGTGTAGGAGATAGGTGAAGATAATGGAAATGAGGAAGGGAGAAGGGGAAACCCGGTGCTAACACGTAGCCTACTTCTGTCGAATAGCACCAAGGGAGCCGCCTGGCTTAACGTTTCCGCATGACGTACGAATCACTATCAATAGCGACATATACACTGCGGAGAGATTTGGGATTTAACCCAGGCATGTTGGTGCACAATCTAGTGATTAGAAGTTGTGCACCTGACCTCCACCTCTCCTACCCCGCTGAGAATTGAAACCGCACCGGCTAGTCTCAAGGCAGACGCGCTATCACAGAGCTAACCCGACAGATATTATGCATCATGTTGAATACTGTTACCGTAAAATATTAGACCATATTTATGTCAGATCAAATAGGTTTTTTACGACGCTGTATCAACATCTTAGGATATTTTGCGTCTGAATGAGATGAAGGTGATAATGCCGGTAAAATGAGTCCGAGGTCCAGCACCGAAAGTTACCTAGCATTTGCTCAAATTGGGTTCAGGAAAACCCCGGAAAAAACCTCAATCAGGTAACTTGCGCCGACCAGGATTCGAACTCGGGCCCCTTGGTTTCGCGGTCAGACGCGCTACAGGTGTGGACTATTTATAAGTAAATTTTAAGTCGTTTTCTAGCAGAAGCAATAATAAATTCAATTAACATCCAGTAAATACTTGAGACCATCAAAATGAGTGTACGGCAATGAGAATAAAGGTATACAGAATGTAAGGGGTATAAGTGCCATTATTTTAACTGATGATTGTTCATGACATAAGGAAGAAAAATGTCCTCACAATTTTTTTCTAATTGCAATATTTAACTAATTATTAAAGTTTATAATATTAGGTGTTTGGCAACGTTGCTGGATGGGGAGGAGGAAGTTTACACGTACACAGTACAACTCAAGCGGATACAGACATACCGGTTCAAAACAGATGCTCTGTTCTAATGCAGGGGCGGACCGTTGTTTACATAAAACAAACAGCAAATACAAACTTTCAATCTCATTCATAGAATTTTATGATAAATTTCTATTTTATTGAACAATATTGGCAACATTGGTCCATTTTTTTATTGTACGTCTAAAAAATAAACAATAATGGTTTACTGCACAAAATCACACGAACTTTATTTAGAGGCAACATTTTAATTTCTCCCGCTTCCATAAAGCAGTACCACTTTTAAAGAAATGTCTATTTCTGTGATTTTCGAAAGGGGTAAGAGACTCCTAGTTTCTAATAATCGTTGAGAAACCGCTACAAAAGTTCGCCGATTAGGTAATCTTCACCGCGGAAAACACTGACGGTACATCTTCTTGCCTCACTTGAATTATGACGACTTTCTCCATAAATTAATAACATATGATAGGCCTATTTCTACACTGTGAATGACATTGTAAGTTGTTTATCGAATACCTGATACCGAACTGTCATCCGCTCGGCAGTAGACCTATGGACAGGGAGAACTCAGCTGACATGTACGTACGTCTGTGCAGAGTATTGCCTGCTGAACACGTTGCCACGTCTCTCTCGCCAGAATATTAACAAATTTAAGCATGCAATTTTATTTAATTTCACGAAAAAGTAATAGAACACACAAATATGTATTTAAACTAGTATTAACTCTTTGCCAGATATACCTACTGATGTAATTGTTTTCGTAATTTTACTACCGATATAAGTAGTATAACGCGAATAAAATAAGAGAAGAATTATTTTTTGTCTGGGAAAACTATCAAGTTTTGATCCTATGTTGTATGGACATTTTTTGGTCCTGTAGACCGTCCCCGACGACTGTGAAAAGGACGGCACTTACACCTCTTACACTCTGTATTGTAAGAAAGTGCACATTTGAGAACAAAAGTTATCGAACTACAATGCAAAACACAAAATAAAGAGAAATTGTTTCGCAAAACGGCAATACCCAATATCTTATTCATGATATTCCGCAGGATACTTAGAGATTCATGGTATAATAATATCTCTTTAACGAAGGGCACGTAGAATAACCAAGAGGAGATGCACATTTATTAATAAGCAAAATAAATCTATTAAAATGGAAGAGATATGATAAGAGGAAGAGGATTAATGAAAAAGTAATCTTGCAACGAAGTGAGAATATAACACTGTTTGTTTTTACATTGCATTATACTGTGTAGTCAGTTCAATGACTTGAAAAACATTTAATTGGTAAATCATAACATTTATGTTACTGTGAAGAGCAATTTTATAATTACTGTTTGTCACACATTTGCAGTTATTACTGAGAGAAGGATGGAGAGTGTAATTTAACCATTTTATAGATTGCATGCAGAATTAATGGAGCGGACGCAACAAAAAACATCAAAATGTATTCATAAAAAATGAAAGCATTTTTTAAGTTTATTGAACATATGTTGATTATGCAGATGAACATGAATTTTGTTGGCTCAATCAGATGAAACTGCACGTCAGATAATGAGCATTACCTTCAAATATGGGTCGCAGAAATAATAGCAACGTTGAAAACATTTTCAATTTCTCTATTATTTACATACAGTAATGTTGTGGATCACACTTAAAGCTATATCATTTATTAATATACCAGCAACGAGTCTGTACTACTTCCATGGACTTCTCAATAAAAACTGTTATTTATTGTTATGTCATATTATATAAGAGAAAAGAGAACCGAAATGACTGATTTTCTCTTAATAAAAATTTCATATAATCTATCACAATTTTTCGAGTGAAATATATTACACTTGCATTATTTAAGGGCAAAGTGTTACGCAATTACCGAAAAGGAACAAAAACCATAAAATAATTTTGCAACAAAGAGATTCACAAATTGACATAGGGACAAACATCACACAGAGAGAATGAAAGTTGCAGACAGAGACAGACGAGTGGAGACACAGGAAAACAGAAGGATACAAAGAGAGAATGTGGTAAAGAAGAGGAAAAAAGATCACGTAAACGAAGTAAGAACGAGAGAGAGAGAGAAGCAAACAAGAGGAAAGAGAAATAAAGAAACGAAGAAAGAACCAGACAACAAAGTGAAAGAAACACATAAATGAAAAGATTTTGAGACACAAACTGAAAGACAGAAATGGACAAACGAAGAAGGAGAAACAAAACAGAGAAAAAAACTGAACCGGTGAAGACAAAGAGACAGATAAAGGAAGAAAGTGAAACACACATTGAAACGAAAAGAGTAACAAACTGAAAGATAAAAACGGACAAAAAGGAAGTAAGAAAAAAAGAATAGAAGGGAAATCAATCAGTAAAAAAAGACAGATAGATGGAGAGAAAATGAGGGAAAAACACAGAGAAACGGGGAAGTGAGGGAGACACATTAAAATATATAAAAGAACAAAGAAGGAAGAGGATTAACAAGCAAAGAGAAAGAGGTAAATAAACGAAGAGAAAAGAACACACAAACGGAAAAAGAGAGAAAGACAAACTGACATTTGGAAACGGTAAAGGAAGAAGAAGAAGAAACAAACAATAGAGGGAAATTAAACTAAAATAGAGGAAGAGACAGACAAATGGAAATAGAGGAACATATAAAGGAAAAAATAGACACTTCGTAAGACAGAAACGGACAGTCAAGAAGGAAGTACAAATGAAAAAAGAGAACTAAAGTAACAAAGAGAAAGAGACAGATAAATGGAGAGAAAAAGAAATTCATATGGGGACTATACGGTAAGAAGGATGAATAAGCATTTGAGTTTATGATGTTACTTGTGCCTTTCTTGCGCGGAGGAAGGGATGGCAACCAAGGAGTTGTTCTCTTCTACTCTGTAATCCGCAGCAAAGAGTTTGCAATGCATTAGTACTTGCGTATAATGCAGTCATAGGGTGTATGTTATTTAATGCATACAATTTACGATATTAATTAACTTAATAACAGATCTATTAGAGCAGTGGTCGTCAGCACTCGCTGAAATGTGCATAGGATAAGCGGAGCCGTCCCGTGTGTCCTGTCGTGCAGCGGGAAGAGGTAGAGAGCATACGCGCTAGCAGCTACGAGTGCACCATGGTGCACTGTGTTCTCCGCGAGTAACAGACGTTAGCCCCAGGGTGCTCTGTGCTGACGACCGGTGTATTAGAGTAACATAATATGTAAGAGAATGTGAATGACAGGGTTAAAGAAGGGCACCAAATAAATTGTTATAATATAGCCTAATAGCTACATAAACGGGGAGGGGGAGTGTGAAAAGTGTGCTAACTCCAGGAAAGTTGTTTTGAGAAAAATGATTTTCAAAGTTTGAATAGTTTCCCAAATTCCTAATTTGTTTATTTTTACTTCGTGATCGTCCTATAGTGTTTTGTTTATTAGAGTATTGTTAACCTTTCTTAAAAGTATCAGAAACTCAATTTTTATTTTACACTACAGTTCATTCTTTTTTTGTAGAGATTGGCAAAGGTGGTGTAAGTGCACTGGCTTTACATCTTCTTAGAAAACTGACTTCTTGAAATTCCTCCTCATCCAGGCTAGTCATATAGAAAAGAATACCAAATAAATGCTTCTGAAAATGGAGTCACTTCACTTCCCTCCAATTCAGCTGATCACTCTTATTAAAACTGTCAACTACTGGAATTAACAAACTTTACATACCCATAACTATGCTCTTGGCGAATCAACGCAGAAAACAAGATCACAAAGCTATGGTTCTAATAGAGATATACTGTAAGTTATCGCACTATACGCGAAAGTGCGTCTTGTTTAGCTCTATCGTCTGAACTTAGGAACTCACTTTCGGCCATCTGTGGAGCTAACGCACTTTATCCACTCACCCGCCAAATAGGAACTTTGTTCCTTTATATAGTTAAAAGTATTAATAATTCTACTTCTCTCATTTTCTGTATTAAATTTGAAACATTGAAATACCTTACAGTTACAAGATGGACCTGTTTCATGTGATGATCGCCATAATTTTTTCATTACTTCAGTCAATCTCCCATACAATTTTCGCTTCAAGTAGGCCTATAGATTCACCACTGTCAGATAACATTGTCTTTTCTTCCTGAACGTGAACATATTACACTATGCACGGTATACTCGTAGAATTACACTGTATTCGCTTTGTTGCTCTGTTTACGTACCGGCTAGGGCCTGTCTATCTTATAAGCTTCATACAATAATGGCATATGACGCTGAATGTTCCGACAACTCTATTCATCCTTTTTTCCGTGTACAGTTCATATATAAAACTAAATTGAGAGATATATATTATTTATTTTCTCCGTTCCATTACTCTTTCATCGTAAATTGAGAGAGACAGATTGACAAACGGAGAGGAAGAGAAACACAGACAAGGAGAAATAGAAAAAGAAGTATGGAGAGAGACAAAGACGTCTAATATTAGAGGGAGGCACACGGAGAGGAGGAATCAGACAGAGAGTGGCGAAGCTAACATAAGGTGTAAACACTGAATAAGCTGAAAAAATCTGCTTACCTTGTATCATTTTATAGGGAATATGTTTATCGGTTTTTTTATCAAAAGTTTTTGTTACACAGATCCCACTGGAAGATGATGACCACTCATTTTCACCCCGAACAGAATAAATGTAAAACAATATAACTTATTTGTCTCAGAGTATGCTTATACCATAAAAACTGAAAATTTATATTTTGTGTTCCTCCACCCGCCATTTTAATACGTAAATAATTATTAATACGGTGTCGATCTCCTATCTTTGTAAGCACATTTTCTTTCATACGTCCAACTTGAAAACGGTTTCTCTTTTAATTGTACAAATAATGACGTCAATTTTCTCTCAGTATGAGCCATTTTACACAACATTAATATGTAACACACACACGCATGCACTTTTGATTAAACTCAACACAACAACGCATCGCGGCGTAATACCGTGTCGGAAGGCTAGCCTCGTCCCGTACGGAGATGTAGCAAATCGATACCCCCTTCCCGGTCTCCCCCCCCTCAAGCTTGCGAGTCAAGATCGTAGCCATGGCTTCGTAGGCTTTTTGCCCTAAGTCTCACTCAACCCTGGGCCGTAAGCGTGAAACAGTGGAACCAAATAGGTGTACTAGTATGGCCGTCAAATTACCCATAGTTCATCTCTTCATCTGTTTATCAGCTGTCGTGCCAAAGAATCAATATATAATATAATTTCCTTTGGAAGATTTTTTACCCCTTGACTGCTCTAAGCCTGCTTAAACATAGCATCATATCCAATTTTTTAAAATATGATTTGACAAATTATTCTCATAAATTCAGAACATCCGGTAGTAATTAATTACATTATTTCTTATTTCATATACAGAGCACAGATATAACTATTTTTAACATAAATAATAATATTCTGAGAGATATACACTCTTCTTCATTTTTTAGAAATTAAGAGATTGCTCTTTCCAGAACTACTGTACATAGGCAACATTATTATACAGATAGAATTTCACAATGAGACATTTTCGGAGAGATGTAAATTTTAGAATTAAGTCTAATACAGTATTATTTTCAGTGGGCTTACATATATTCACATACTACATTAGCAACATGACAAAAGTATCATAGAATTGCTTTTTGATATGCAATTCGTTGTTTTCCCATATATTGTGTAAATATATGCAAATGTTTAGGTGTTCCTACTCGAGAGCAAGCTATATAGTTGACAATGCGAAAAACACGGAGTTTCTAAGTTAATGTCTGCAACTTTGATAAATTTTGGCTCAGACTGGGAACAGTGGAATTCCCTACTTATCGTCACCTGTCTTTGAAGCTCAAGTTAAAGCACACACGGGCATGAAATTGCATGAAATGTATGTCAGCATAGCTTCAGATCAATACACACCTGCGTCAACTCTAAGCGGACGCATAAGGACCGAGGAGTGTGTTTTTCTTTTGCTAAACTTCAAGACAGTGCTAACTCATTTTGAAGTCTTTGGGTGCTATTCATAGACATTTTGCTAGCCCGCGCTACGAGCGTGCTAAACTAGCCCCGGCTATCGACTGGTTACTTGTACAGGATTCATATCATATCATATCGCTAACACTCGTTTATGGATACGAAAAACATCAGTTCGCTGATCATTCACCGGAAGCCCACGCTAAAAATGTCTATGAATATGGCCCTTTGACTTTAGCCCCTAGATATTATACAGAGTCTTTCGTAAGTAATGAGTCTATCGAAAAATTAACTATTTTGGATAATTTCTTGAAATGATATTCATCCTCACGAGAAAGAACCCTTCCCGGTGCCGTACAGTCGATTTGGAAACAAACACCCCCTCTCCTCGCCACTAGAGCTATTAAACGAAAGAATGGTTAGTGTTTTAAATCTTTATTAAAAAACATAAATGTAAAAACAGTTTCAGTTGTTGAAAAATTATGATGTACAATTTTCAAAATGTCTTCCGTTCTGCTGAATGCACAAATGTAAGCGACGTATCAACTCTTCATGGATTCTGGTGAGCATATCAGGCGTAACCATTTGTATCGTGTGTTCAATTAGTTTCACTAATTCAGAAATGATGCTTGACTTAGTCGCATAGACACTATCCTTGATGAATCCCCAGGAAAAGAAGGCTAGGGTAGTCAAATCAGGTGATCGCGGAGGCCAACGGATTGGGCCTATGCGACCGATCCACCTGCCTGGAAACACTTCGTCTACGGCAGGCTCCGCCAAGTCGAGTCAAGATCGCGAGAGGGCGTACAGGCCTGCTTACGGCTTCCACTGCGGGCAGTACACTTGTACACTGCAGTCTGTCAGTGGTGGAACCTATCGAGGTCGCTTGAAGGCACCGGTGCACTGCATTTTGCACCAGGAATATTTATGTGCTAAAACATGAACCTTAGCAATGTAATGGATGTTGTTATGCGAACAATTAATTTCATAAGGTCTAAAGGACTCAATCACAGGGACTTCAGGGCACTGCTTGATGGTATTAACAGTATGGGGATTTACTCTACCATACCGAGGTAAGGTGGTGAAGTCGAAAAATTCTGGAACGTTTTCTCGCACTTAGAAATGAAACTGCCTTATTTATGGATGTACATGGGAAACCTGTTAGAAGCCTTGGACATGAAAGAATATATAAGAATAATGCAACAATTGTGCGAAGTTTCGAACGTAGATTTGAGGATATTAGAGATCTTGAACAACAATTTAAGATATTTGCAATATCTTTTTCAGTGAGTGTCCTGGATATTCCTGCTGAACTACAATTAGAAATACTTGATTTACAAAGCGATATTGAGCTAAGGGATAAGTATCAAAACAAAAAGTATTAACCATTTCTATACTTGTTTTCCACGAGAAAGGTTTCCTAAACAGTACAATCTTGCTGCAAGAACGTTGTAAATGTTCGGGACAACCTACGTATGCGAAACACTGTTTTGTTTAATGAAGTTTACAAAGTCACGTCACAGAAACAACTAAGTGATGAACAATTGAAAGCATGTTTGCGATTGGCTGGTACTAAAACAATAGCTCCGAGAATTAAATAGCTGCTTACTAACAGAAAACTGCAAAAATCGCAGCGGATCTCTGATGTTTAAGAAAAAGTACTATTATTAGAGAATTGTATTTGAATGACAACGTTTGCACTGTTGTTTTATTTTGTTAATTGAATTGTATAGCAATGAGAAGAAGAAAAACAGTATATTAATCTGTATAAAAGTGTATATTTTGTTTTGTTTCATTATTGTGCAAACATGCAAAAATTTGTTTCGTATATAGTTAACTGTACAAAATTGTATAGAGTACTGTTTGTCAGTATAGTGCAATTAACAGTGAAAGCGTGCTTCAATTAAAAGCTGAAATTAATTTACATTCTTATCACAAATTTGGTTCATATACAAGTTCTTAGCTCCGCCACTGTGGAAGCAGCTACCCTTGCCCGTAGCCGTACGTCAGGGCTTGAGGGTTTGCACGTACGCACGAGAGTGTAGTCACTTGACGGTCCCTGGTCTACGGAATAAACGCTTAATTTGAGCGACATTGCATCCAAGTTCAAACCAAGCAGCAATTTTTCTCTTCTGCAGTAACGTTAAGCGGCTGCATGGCATTTTATCATTCCAGTCTATCACAACAATGTGTATAGGCATGGCCGTGTGCCATTATCCTTTGCGTATAGAAGGCCATGCTCCAGGTCATTTTAAGTCCTTGGCGTATAGAAGGCCAAGCTCCAGATCATTTTAAATTGGCATCAAATGCACATTACACATGGATAAGTAGCTTCTTCTGGCGACTGGGGGAGCGGTGTTTGTTTCCAAATCGACTGTACGGCACCGGGAAGAGTTCTTTCTGTGAGGATGAACATCGCTTCAAAAAATTATCCAAAATAGTTGATTTTTCGAAAGACTCGTTACTTATGAAAGACTCTGTATACTTTCATGTGACGTTACTTTGTTTATAGTTCAATTTTTCTATAATTTTATTTATATTTCTGGGTGTGAAAGAGAAAGTCTGATAGCCTTAACTAAACCAAAATAGATAAATAAACAAAATAAATAAATAAAAATTAATTGAAATACGAACAGTTGAACGTTAGGCACATGATGATCTTTGGTGTCTGATCTTCGGCTATTTTGAATTGAGTTAACCCTGACAGGCATTTGGTTACGAAGGTCGTTAATTCATGTAATTGACGCTATGAAAAAAAGATTCATCTTTATGGACGGGGAAAGCTTAGTAAAGATAGTTCGTTTTGGTTTTTTATAGTTGAGTTTCCGAAATCTCCGAAAGTCTAACAACGAGTTTAATTAAAATAGAAGCAATAAAGAAAATATGGGCAACGGGAGGTGCTTTCAGCTAGTACCCAAAAAATTGCACGTGAAAGACGACAAAACCGCTTTTTTTTTAACTCTAGAAGACTCTGCTCTTTTCAACTGTACATGAATTCTATCTCGCCTTGTATGGAACCTATACACATACTACATGCATAGTGTTGTGTCTTTCACTACGAACCCAGCATTCTCCAATCTTTCCTATTTTCTGCCTTCCTATTAGTTCCCGCTTATGATTCATATACATATCTTAATGTCGTCTATCATCTGATATCTTCTTCTGCCCGCATTCTTTTCCCGTTCACCATTTCTTCCAGTGCATCCTTCAATAGATAGTTTCTTCTCAGCCAGTGACCGAACCAATTCCTTTATCTCTTCCTGATCACTTTCAGCATCATTATTTCTTTATCAACTCTCTTCAACACAGCTTCATTTCTTATTCTGTCTATCCATTTCACACGCTCCATTCTTCTCCATACCCACATTTCAAATGATTCTAGTCGCTTTTCTTTACTTCGTCGTAATGTCCATGTTTCTGCTCTACACAATGCTACACTCCACACAAAGCACTTCACTAGTCTCTTCCTCAGTTCTTTTTCCAGAGGTCCGCAGAAGAGGCTCATTTTTCTATTAAAAGCTTTCTTGGCCACTGCTATTCTCCTTTTGACTTCCTGGCAGCTCATGTTACTACTTACAGTACGCCTCAAGTATTTAAAGCTGTCCACTTGCTCTACTACCCATTTAGTTTTCGCTTGTTTATTTTCTTTATTTTTCTTGTGACAACCATGGTCTTCGTCTTGGTTGCATGTATTTCATACCATACTGCTCACAAATGTCATTTAGCTCCAGTAGCATACCCCTTTGTATATATCCTCTACTGCTAAAAACGCCATATCAATTTTATTCTTCTTCCTCCTACTATCACCCTTCCCAGATTCTGAAAACAGCCCTTTACTAAATCCTCCAAGTAGATTTTGAACAGAGTATAAGCTTCACTTAACCCGTTCAAGGATTTAATTCAAGGAGGTCTATTATTTTAAATGTACCTACAGTATGCGTAACATCTACACCTCTATTGCAACTTTGTGCACAACACACAGAATTTGACGTATGATAATTGTAAGAAAGGTTTTACATGACATTAATAACATTATCTAATTTCTTTTTTAATTTGAGGGCCATTAGCTTCATGCACGGTGCCCCCACAGACTGTCACGTATATTAAAATTAAATCCTTAAAATATTGTACCAATATCAAGAATTTTACTGTAGGTATTTCATTTCCCATAAACAATGTTTGGCTAATAAATTAAATTTGATGTGATCTAATAATTATAATAATTGTTAAAGTTTATTTGAGTAAATCAGAAAACAGATAATTCTTATATTTTCTCTAATGTTTATAGCGACTAATATTCAACCCATTACAGCACTATCATTACTACTATCATTACCAGTACTTGCTGGAGCAATTACTATTTTTGTAAACTGTATATTTTTTTAGTAGCCTATCACAATGTCTTCTCTCTAGTTTACATCCGAAGAAAAACCGAAAAATAACTTCAAAATAAAGCGGTATCAAAAGTCAGAATTTAGTTACATATGTTATATTGACTATTACACTTTTACTACGTCATACTACTTTTGACCAATAAAACGGTACGAAAAGACGTCTTTCAACCAATCATGGCTGCTTATCGCACAATTTTATCGCGTCCCTAGCATTTGCTTAATTTTATCGCTTCCCTAGCATTTGTTTATTTTTATCACTACCCTAGTATTTGTTTCTTTGTTTGCCAACATTTCAAACTGCACTGGTCTGGACGTAAAAAAAAAAATTGCAAACCACTCCAGTCGATGCACAGCAGTTTCAAATATGACTCGCAATGGCATTCAAGAACAAGAATTCATAAAGATCACTGGTCATAGCTATGCATCTTCCCTGAAACCCTATTTACAAATAAATGAAGAGCATCATTCGGAAATCCTGAAGAATAAGTTGAGGAATACACCTTGTATATCAACGAGTTCCACTTCTTTTACGCACACGTCCAATATAACATCAACTGAACAATCAATCACTAAAACATTCAAATTTGAAAATTGTGCATCCAATAATTGTTCCTTTTAAAATTATTCATGTTTATTTTTTATTTTATCATCGTTAATTAAAACGTTTCTTGTTTATTTCATCATCCCTAATTAAAACTTTTCTAACACTTATTTATATTATTTAGAGTGTAGGCTTTCACGGCCGGCGTCAATAGTAGAAAAGTTTTCCGGGCTATGAGGCCGTGGTCTGTTGGTTGTGAGACCAAACGTTTCGTTCACTGCTGCGGTGAACGAAACGTTTGGTCTCACAACCAACAGACCACGGCCTCATAGCCCGGAAAACTTTTCTACTATATTATTTAGGTTATGTTATACCTTCTACTATATGATATTATGGATAGTCACGTATCAGAAATTGTTTAATATTAAGATTTATTTAAAATCATCTGTCAAGTGACGTTGATTACTGGGATCCGGATAATTGAAGCGGAATGCAACTGTTTTAATAAAAAACGAAACTGAATCAACAAAACCTTCTTCACTAGTAACCGTCCTCAGAGTTCAATGAAGATTCCATAGTTGACACAACTTATAACAAGAAAACAGCTAATCATAACACACTACTGCCATCTAGCGTAAGTTAATATTTGTAATGTTGAAATGGTACAATAATACATTTGAAGACAGTTGTATTTTCGGAAGTCAATATTTTATTGTATTGGAGTACGGTACTTCGTTACTTCTAATCTTTATATACTTTCCTCTAATCGTGTAATAGTCAAATAAATCCCACTCGAGTTTTGATTTTCTCTAGATAAATCAAAACCTCTAGTGAGATTACTGTTGATAATTGCGCATGGAGAAACATAGAAATTTTGGTCATCTGAGTTAGCATGGTAACAACCTCGTTGTATAATAAGCCGATGCCCCAACATCCATATTGCTGGCACAACTTTATGCTAATTTGTTTGCTGTAACTTAGAAACGGGGCTGTGGAGTCAAGATGATACCCTATATTAAGCATGGGACAATGTTAACTCTAATCTTGGCGGAGAGTTTGTGTGCTCAGTCGTCAGGTTAATTCCATTAGAGTGCAGCACAACATGCAAACACGTGAACCAACTATTTTGCAGTTTGCACGTCGATATACAGGCGCCATTTATCACACCCCAACTTACGATTTATGTACATTTTGAGGATCATAGTGCTTATCTTAACAGGCACAGTTTCCACTTATATTTGGTACATATATAAATCCACTAGAGGTAATCTCAACGTTCCAATTCTGATTCCAGGAACAAAATATTAGTGTCGCGAATGTGATACATAGACTACTTGAACTGTACGTTTCACGTTTTTCCAAAAAAAATCAGTTCTTTTCTCAGCCGATTATTTAATTTGTTGTATCAATTACACGGGTTATTTAGCGCCAATGAAATTGGTGATGGCGAGATGGTATCTGGTGAGATGAGGCTTAAAAAGTGAGAGCATCCTCAACATGATAAACGAACTGAATAAAGTACATTTTCTTGCATTATCATTTAAGTGAAAAATACAGGATGGAAATGAAATAACCTTGCAGATTGAAAGGGACGATAGGGTACACGTAAATGAATAGAAAACCTATTTAATTTTGTGATTAAATGCACGGTTAATTAAAAAATAAGTCTGAAGTTTTAGCAGTCCGGCAACATCGTCGCTAAAACACTGTACTCGTGATAAAGATGTAAGAGGTCAACGAACTCAGTGAGTCTCCGTATGTAAGCTGCTGTCTGCCAAGACGTTGCCACTCGCTCGCTTCGTGCAATGGCTTGGATTTAGTGGATTTTAAAATTAGATTTACAGTAAACCGTGCATGCTGTTGAAATACCTATAGGCATAAATTATTCTCTATTAGATTTCCTATCGATGTAGACAAAAATCAGGATCCTACTCGCAATAGTTACGGTATAAGAGATTGACAAACATTTGGGGAAAGAAATATTTATTCAGAATAAACTATGAACTTCCCACCAATATAATAGGCCTATTACAGTTTTTTGTGACATACAACATCGCCCTGGAAATCTGCAGGCTATTTCACTTCCACCGTGCACGCACACGCGCACGCACAGATAAATATAAAGTCTGCGTCAGAAAGAACGGGTGGATTTCAAACTATCGATACGCAGCGAGAGGAAGGATAGAATGAGGGGGCCACGACTGTTGATTTAGCGAGAAGTTGAGAACATGGAGTGGTCTGGCGAATAAAGTGCGTTCATCGTAGAGACTTTTTTGAAAAATGAAGAGTCTGTGATCGCCACTCAGGACTCATTTCGAGATCGGACGTCACGCTAGGATTCCAACTCGGAATACAATTTTGCAGTGGGTGGCTTCATTTCGTACTACAGGTTCAACATTAAAGAAGAAATCGTGGCAATCCTAACAGTGATGGCACACTTCAGAAAACGCCTTGATGCCTGTATCGAAAGCCAAGGACATCATATAGGTGATGTTGTATCCCATAAATAAACTGCATGTATTGGTGAATATATTCATAACAATAAATGTTTGATTTGATGAACCTTTATAATTTTCTTGCCCTGTGAAATCCATCCGTTGTTTCTAACGCATCCTGTATATATAAACTATCATGCAACAATTGCAACGACTTCTATATTGGACAGTGTGGAAGATCATTTCAAACACGTTACAAGGAACATAACACAGGCATTACCAAACAACATAACAATTCAACCTACGTGGAACACATCACAAACTCCAATCACAACTATAGCAACATATAACCGACATGAACATACTACACATTCTGCTAAAAAACCAGAAACTTGACATTCTAGAACAATATGAAAATAACAAACATACAAAAACACACCCCCAGTACTTCCTGAAAATTCAACTCAATTTAAAAAAACACACCCTTTCGACACAATCATGAACACACTCTACCACAACAGGAAACCAGAAGATAGCGCAGGATCTTTACTAGGCTTTGGACAATGAAGGATAACACTTCGAAACTAATCAGCCATGTAATTTCCTAAACAAGTTAACACAGTAAATAAATTATAAAGTTAATCAGTAAATTAAATTATTTAACATGAATCGCAATTAGAAGAAGAACTTGTGTTCCTTTGGATTGCACAAAAACCGTTCTTTATAAACCGAAAAAATGAGATACTATTTGACTTCATCATTTAAATAGAGCAGTCCATTATTATAGTTCCTAACATTATAGACTAATTAACTTAAATCACATTTGTCCCACATTACATTTAGTATGGCTAGTGGGTTACCCTTCAGAGGAGGATACGGACTGTAACTATCTTCGCACGCAGGCCGTACGGGTGGACCCATTGTATTACCCGGGATGGAATAGTGTGCATGACCTAAGGCCCCCCGGGCTACAGTTCAACCAGCGCGCCGCCACCTACATGGTCCCTTTACCTTTCCGCAGAGGTCTCACCGCGATCCCTCAATTCCGGTCCCAAGTTATGCATAACATTACCACCAACAAAGAAAAACCGCATATCCACGAGGTCCAAGTTCGGTGGCGGCCCGAAACCTAGGAAAGAAACGGAGATAATGATCAAAGAGGGGAAGTGAATCCCAAGTCCAAAGCAGAAAGTTACCCGGCAATTCTTCTTCAATATGTTTATGGAAAACCTTGGATAAACATGAACCAGGTAACTTGTCCCAAACACGATTTCAACCTAAGTCCGCTCATTTCACGGTCAGACATGTTAACCGTTACTCCACAGAGGGTACGCTTGTGAGATTTGAGAACTGTACTTATTTTATAGATAATTTTATTGTTTTATTCAAGGTTATAACTATGACCTGTACTATTTTATATTCAGGAGGGAGTTAAATCTTACAGCGAGTGCTTTTGTAATAATGATATTTGGTACATGCCAGTGGTAGTCAGCGCTAGCATCCTACAGTAAGATCCCCCCCTCCCTCTTGTTTGTATGTTGAAGTGCATCCATTTTGAACATGTCACAGCAGATGGTGACAATGGTTGATACTTTACGTTCCAGCTTGTTTAGTGATCCAGAACATCAGTATGGGCACCATCATTGTCACGGCACAAAATGATGCGGGCCCATTTCCTGTGTGAAATTTTCCGCAGCAGATGCGGTGTGATTTCCTTGAATGCCTCCCTAACAGCTTGCTTCAAATCTTCAATTGTCTGGTATCGACGTTTCGAGACATGCTGCTTAATTATTCCCCACAGGGAAATTACACCGCCTTTGCTACGGAAAATTTCACACTGGACATAGCGCAGTATCATTTTGTGCCGCGACAACGATGGTGCCCATACTGATGTTCTGGATCACTGAACAAGCTGGAACGTAAAGTATCAACCATTGTCATATATCTCCTATGACATGTTCAAAATGGATGCACATCAACATACAAACAAGGGAGGGTGACAAGACTTTCGGACCTTACTGTACACTCTGTTCATATAAACAGCATAATTATTGGCAATTATGGGTCACCACATTACAATAATATGCACAGTAGAGAAGCAGTTTCACACATACTAACGTATATTCACAACGCTATTGTATCATAATTCAGACTTGCTCCAGTCACGTCTTGTGAAGTAAAACGAATATTTTCCACATACAAATAATTTCGATGAACACAGAAGGAATATTTCTTTTGATAAATTAAAATGTGCATTTTAAAGTATAGGCTACGAGTAGTAACAAGTTTAGAGACATATTACTATGTATATGATTTGTTTATTTTATTTTATTGGGTTATTTTACGACGCTGTATCAACATCTAGGTTATTTAGCGTCTGAATGAAATGAACGTGATAATGCCGGTGAAATGAGTCCCGGGTCCAGCACCGAAAGTTTCCCAGCATTTGCTCGTATTGCTTGAGGGAAAACCCCGGAAAAAAACCTCAATCAGGTAACTTGTCCCGACCGGGATTCGAACCTGGTTTCGCGGCCAGACGCGCTGACAGTTACTCCACAGGTGTGGACTATATGATTTGTTGCTTAGTATAGTGAGGATCACGTAAGAGCAGTTCCTAGAAGTCTAATTTGGCCATCTCTTCAGTGTTGCCAACTAATATCACATATAACCAAAGGGGGTAAAATCACAGTGCTACGAATTGAAATAGTAGTAGTAGTAGTAGTAGTAGTAGTAGTAGTAGTAGTAGTAGTAGTAGTAGTAGTAGTAGTAATAATAATAATGATAATAATATAGTGTTAACAATAACAATGTCTTGCTTATTTACCGCATCTCATATTTATGTTGCGAGGTATTTCCTAAATGGTTCAATAATTTATTTATGAAATAATATATTTTCCTATTGGACTTCTCATATATTATGTTGGTTATTACGATTAGTATGATCTAATACTACAATTTATTTTGTCAGGCAACATGAAATTTATTGCTTTGACTAAAGAGTTTCGATTCATGAGACCTAACCTAAAAATATATTTACTTACTTGCATATTCATAAGTTTGCTTTACTGTAAACCGAAATCATTGCTGCCAACATAACAGAAAATAACTGTCAGTTTAGTATCTGCCAGTACCCGAAATTCGAAACGAAGTTGGTAAAAGAAAATTCAATCTGAGAACTAGAAAATAACTATAATCCACTAGCATATTTAGTAATAGTGGAAAAAGGTTAGGATTCATCCTTAGGGTATTAAGTAAGCTGATCCGACTATATAAGTATGCGAAAATTATTTTAGATTGAAAATTATGAAGGTTCTAATTGACAATTAGTATCTTTATATATTATTTGCTCGTTTTGTTTCTTGTTCTATGGCCATGCACCATTGGCACAAAGACAAGTATGGTTATCACCAGACTGTATATGTTTGTTGTGTGATTTGTTAACGTTTAGAGTTGCGCTGCTACTCTTCATTCGATGGAGATATAATCCAAGATCACACAACTTAATAGCTTCGGTACCAACTTCCTAGCTCTAGTTATCATACTTCGTTATGTAAAAAGTTGTTTTTGAATGTTGAAAATGATCGTTCACCATCACAAGTTGCTGGACAAAATTTTAGTGTATAAATTGAGAGTTTGTGAGATCCAGGCTCCAGCAAGCCACACTTTCTTGGTATAAGACCTTCTTTACTTTTATCACAGTGCTGTAAGAAGTATTTTTATAGCACCGTGTCTAGTTTTATCTTGACAACCTCAGCAATGGCCTCTTGTGCTTGGAAGGCATGTTCTGTTAGGGATTCTATAACTTTCAATAATTTTGTAGAAGGCTTCACGGACGAACGCACTCACACAAACCGCACACAAGATAACAAAATCACGCACTTGATACCTGGACTGCTGGCGCGTCAACTCACAATAAGTGAAGCAGAGAAAAGGTTGATAAGGGGTGTTAGACAAAGGCAGGTTGGTATATTTTAGAATGGTGCTTGTTGTTCAGTAGTTCAATGTCCTCTATTTCAGACTGAAGGGTGAGTGAAACAAAAACAAGGAGTGAATAATTTCAAGGGAAAAATTATTGCACGGTCGGGTATCGAACTCGGGAGCTTTGGCTGAGCGCGCCAACGCTCTACCGACTGAGCTACCCAGAAACTGTACCAGACTCCGGCTCAATTATTCCCTTTCTTATCCACATTTCTCTAGTGGGTTGATAAGACGTGAAATAACCAGCATTGAGTGCACACTTTTTCTGTGTGACTTAAATTGTGGTTTTCTGTTAAAGAACAGTGATGTGTATTATAGAAATATGACTTTTTAGAAATTGCTCCCAGCTGTAAAGTTGACTTGAACAATTTTTCCTTTATAATTATTCAAGTCAGTTTTACAGGGAGGTATTCCTGAAAAGTCAGATTTGTAAAAACAAGGAGTGCTTGCTTTGGTTTTTCCACAGCTACAATTGAATCAGGGATTGCAGAAACAGGACATGTTACTATTCGAGTTTCATGGACTGTTGATATAGGGCTATCATTCCATGCAGAAACCACATACGTCAGTATAGCCGTCTCACATTTGGAGACCTGTGAAATCCTGGAAGCGCACAGAAACAACTCATGTTAAAGACATGTGCCGACACGTTGGTTCCGATTCCAGACGGCAGACATCTTTGACACAAGAATACAAAAATTGATCCCACTGAATGACAAATGGCTCAATTCTGTTGGTGAATACGTTGAAAAATATCTCAACAATTGCTATATCTGTTCCAATAAACCTTTCCATGAAATTTTGTTCTCTTTCTGTAAACGGCCCCAGGAAAACTTATTTTTTACGGCCTTCGTAATTGCGCTCGAGTGGCCAAAATTTGTGTAAGCACTTTTTTTGACATTATTAAAATGATGGAAGAAAAAATATTAATTTTTTTATCTGCCCCCATGAGAATGCTTATAAGTACAAAGGAGAATACCATATTTACATTCTTCATTGGCATATCTAGACAAAATCGTGTCTATTCAAAGAGAGAAACTTTAAGATATACGCAAAGTAATGCGTTACATACTATATGAATATAAAGAATTTTACAATAATTTTCTTCAGTGGCCTATTGTGGAAAAATGAGTTCATGTATATGCTGAACTTATGTATTAAGTACACAGTAGGCCTATGCATATATTATATCCCTAATTTGACAAATAAACTTTAGCTGAACTGAAATTATTATTATTATTATTATTATTATTATTATTATTATTATTATTATTATTATTATTATTATTATATGCTACAATTTTGATTCCTTGCAGGAACAGCACATGTCAAGCTAATATATATTGATTTATTTCATTAACAATTCATTAGATTCCAATAAATTTGGTATAATCAACACATCTATTAGGCTTCTGTCTGAAGAAGCTAGCCAATGATATGGTCTATCACCAATAATACAGTTTTTTGTGTCTACTGAAAAATTTAGTTTTCATGACATGTGCTGTTTCAGTAACCCCGATTCAATTCATATGCATGATATTTCCAGACATCAAGTAGGCTACAGTTAACCAAAAAATCGTGTGTGCTGAAAACCAAACAATACGAAATATTCTTTATATAAGATAAGCAAATTTGGATGTTTGTGCAACAAAATACTGAAAATATACTACAATGTACTATGTACAGGGACATCACTTTATTTTTACTTGCATTTTTATTGTACCTGCGTTTCTGAATGTACTTGACTCCCACCCCTTTCACTAATGTTCTTGCTCCCGTCAGCCACACAAACTTACGGCCGCTGTTACATTCGAAGTCTGTTAGCAGTGAAGTAAATAGTACAGAGTATAATGTGTTTCAGAAATATGGTTGGGTTTTCCATAGAAGGGAAAGCCTATATTATTGAAGCTTATTTCCAGGGGCAGGTATTTATGGAGATTAATTTTATCATTTGTGTTTTTCAATATTGGTGTCGGCGGAGATTGTTGGAGATTGATTTGTATTCTTGTTGGATACTAATGGAAATTTTGGAAAATACAACTATTTTGAAATTGGAGTATTAACTCAGTATGAATATTACTTTCCAAATAATTAACATTAAAGTTTCATTGGATTCTGGTAAAGGTGCGGTATGGCCAATAGACAATATTTGTTGGATTGAGACTGTATTTAGCACACATTTATTAAAAACGGGGGAAAAAAAACTTGCAGCCCTCAAATAATACTTTCAAATTATTAGTGAAATGTTGAATTCTCCGTCTTTTGAGTTCACTAATGTAATCAGAACACCTGGAATACCACGTAATGTAGCCTACTTGCATGTGCAACAAATTCAAATGAAAACAATGTCCGAAAAAAGAACTCAGAATATGAAATTCGCTATAAAACGACACAATAATAATAATAATAATAATAATAATAATAATAATAATAATAATAATAATAATAATAATAATACTAATATTTCACGAATGTGTTCATATTTCACTATTAGAACTCTATTTCGCGATTTGTCGTGATTGTTTTATCAACATATTATTAATCAGAATCACTTAATTCGTAAAGATTAGTAAAATCTATTGTATATCTAGCCTATTAGGCCTATGTCGTGATTTTCGCGATCTCCGTAAATACCCCCCCCCCTGCTCATTTCGCACAGGTACTGTGTGTGTAGCATGACTGAATAACTTTATCTGTGTGGGCTGAGCAGAAGTGAAGATTAGAGTTACTGAAAGTACGGTAATATGCTGAATAAAGTAGCCATTTATAATGAATAAAACCGCCTGAGGAGTTGAGTTTGTGGAAAAAAATGTTACTACTCTACTGTATTTTGATAAAATACCGGTAAAGTAATGATCAAACTGAAAATCCTAATATCGTATTTCCCTGTAACATAAATGCATACACTACTTTTCTCTCCTCCTATAACTAGTAAAATGATTTGTTTACATATTGCACTAGTAACACCAAACTCCTGTAATGGAACGGGGTAACAGTGTTTCCGAGTATAGCCAGGTTAATCTTAAAAATGTTGGTAAAAATAAAGTGATGTCCCTGTACAATAGTCTATTATACGTTGGAACGCTCGAAATACGCAAAAAATATGCATAATTAATTTGTATATTCCTCATCACAAGCGTTACAAATATGTAGGTATAAATGTTTTGTATGATTTTCAACTGGCCAATAAAAATATGAATTTGCATATCAATCCTGGCCCTAGTTATAATTCTTCAATAGCTACGAATACACATAAGCACACACCTATAGACGCATGGATTATTCAGTAAAATATGGCATCTATATTAGGGACAGAATCAGAACCCAAAAGAATAATGAAATCATGAATATGATCGAAATCGTTTTAATTCCAACTTAAAGTAGTTTTTTTTGTTCCAATATAATCCTTCACATGAAATGAGCTAGCCTCTTCGGTTCTATTCAACTGTGGACAAACAACGACCGATAATATCGAGAGATAAGCCGAGTCGTGTAGAGCTCTGCTGATAGTCAAAATCACGTTGTGTTCTATGAGTCATTTCAGTCTTTTGAAAAGATCAATACGTACTATTGCGGATTACTGCCAAGCTTTGTGATATGGAAGCGTATTCAAATCGAGAAATGGCACAAATATCTCTCGTGACTCAACCTCTTGAATTCAATGGAGTTCAAGCGAGCTGCGGGGAGACTTCCTAATTGCGGTCTGCCATATGTGAGGTTCTTTCAAAGAACGATAAATAAATGCCTTCGATGTAATATTTTGCTTAAAAACGGGTTCGAGATGACTGGTGGGTACCAAAGTAATATTTTAAAGAGCAGATTCTCAACCACGTTGAAGACATCATGACGGCAACCGAAGGATAGTAACAGCAGAGGTGGTGTCATGTGACTGTGTGAAGGTCTTTTCGTGTAGATTTATACAATAACAACGAATTTTTAACAGACAGAATTTGAACGGGTTGTTGGCTGAATTACAACTTCGCATGTAGTTTATGTTGTATAGTGGTTAGCCTCATTTTGGTCGACTTTCTATGGATTACTGTGTAACGGATTTTCAAATAAATATATTAGTACACAATAATAATAATAATAATAATAATAATAATAATAATAATAATAATAATAATAATAAAACTTACAAATGGCGTCCACACCTGTGGAGTAACGGTTAGCGCGTCTGGCCGCGAAACCAGGTGGCCCAGATTCGATTCCCGGTCGGGGCAAGATATCTGGTTGAGGTGTTTTCCGGGGTTTTCCCTCAAAACAATATGAGCAAATGCTGGGTAACTTTCGGTGCTGTTTCCCGGACTCATTTCACCGGCATTATCACCTTCATCTCATTCAGACGCTAAAGAACCTAAGATGTTGATAAAGCGTCGTAAAATAACCTACTAAAAATGGCTTTTAAGGAACCCGAAGGTTCATTGCCGCCCTTACATAAGCCCGCCATCGGTCCCTAATCTGTGTAAGGTTAATTCAGTCACTACCATCATACCCCACCTCCCTCAAATACATTTTTATATTATCCTCCCATCTACGTCTCGCCCTCCCCATAGGTCTTCTTCCCTCCGGCCTCGCAATTAACTCTCTACATGCATGTCTGGATTCGCCCATTATGTGCTACATGCCCTGCCCATCTCTAACGTCTGGTTTTAATATTTCTATTTTTTATTTATTTATTTAACCTGGCAGAGATAAGTCCATTAGGCCTTCTCTTCCCCTTTACCAGGTGATTACAACTACAATATTGAGAATACAATTACAATTAATATTAAATTTACAAATACAATAAAAATCAAAGTACTAAAAGTTTAACTGATAGTAAAGGCTAGACAGTTTATTGTAGAAGTTTAGAAGAAAGATTTTTTCTTAGTTAAGTAAAAATTAAACTTACTCTACGGAGTAAGAAAATGCTTAATATGTTTGTTTTTGAACACTGCTAAATTCCGACAGTCTCTGATGTCACTGGGTAAGGTATTCCACAAGCGCGAGAGCGAGATTGTGTATGATGATGAATACGATGATGTCTTATGTGTTGGTATGGCTAGTGTGAGGCTATTTTGAATGCGTGTGAAGAGACTGTGTTACGATGACAGGTAACTGAAATGGGAGGCAAGGTAGGTGTGAAGGACTTCGAAAAAGAGAAAATGGGAATGAAAATTTCTACGTTCGTTAAGCCGTAGCCAGTTTAGAGTTTGGAAGGATGGGGTAATGTGGTCAGCAGCGTACGGACATCGCAGACGAAGCGAACACAAAAATTATGAACACATTTTAATCTTTGCGACTGGTTGACATTGAGGTCAGTCAGTAGAAAATCACAAGTGGGGCATTAGTAGTGTTTCCATAGGCATTTTTTTTTAGTGATTGCGAGAGACATTTTCGAATACTGTTTAAGGAATGTAGTATGAAAAGCACTTTTTTGATAATATGATTTACTTGGTTGTTCCAGTACAAATGCGTATCAACGTAAAATAATATGTCAGGTGAAGAATACAATGCGTGCAGTCCTGCGTTGTGTAACTTTCTCCATTCTCCTGTAACTTCATAGTTCTGGCCTTTTTAGGAAACTATCCAGTTCGTATTAAAATTGTCATTAATAATAAAATACTAGAACAAATTAAACAATTTAATTACTTCGGATATGAAATCGCATATGAAGAAGAAAACGACCTGAATCAAAACAACATTCAATTCAACAGAGCTATTAATAACATTAACTACTCGCCTTGCCTTCATCTCTGTGGCAGTGATCTTACTCAAATGTTTTTCCACATCATACAATGTAGTCGGTAGGCTACTATTATTGAGTTATATATCTGAATTTTCGTTTTTATATTAATGTCAGTCTTCCTTATAATACTTACTTACTTACTGGCTTTTAAGGAACCTGCAGGTTCATTGCCGCCCTCACACAAGCCCGACATTGGTCCCTATCCTGAGCAAGATTAACCCAGTCTCTACCATCATATCCCATCTCCCTCGAATCCATTTTAATATTATTTTCCCATCTACGTCTCGGCCTCCCCAAAGGTAGCCAGAGAATCAGTCCCATTCCGAGGCTTATTTGAAGGTTTCGTAACAAGCTGTTTTTTTATGGTGATGAGTTGTTAGCCCTTCGCCCAATCCCCAAACTGGAGGACCACCCCTCATCGGCTGTCCGCGACTGCTTATTCAATATATTCACAGCTACCCTCCATATCTGGAGGCCGTCTCCTCGATCCGCAACCTGAGGACGCGCCATGCCGTGGCTTCCTTATAATAGCGTTATTAATCTTCTTTTTCTTCTTCCTTCACAAGTTGGACATTATTGTCTGTGGCAATCTACATATCTTGTTCATGCCACCGTTTTTTGGGTCTTCCTATATTTATTTTTCCTACCGGTTTATAATTTGTTATATGGTGTTATTAATTTGGTAATAAACTGAGACTACTTTTTTTGTTCTATTTAGGATCTTTTGTTCAATTTTTCCAATAGTGCTTAAAATAGTTTTAAGGTATTCAGAAGTTTCCACTTTCTCTAGAGGCCTGCCGTTACAGATTATATTCAATTCTTCTTCTTGCCTGTCTTGTTTTGAAATACATTGTTTTTATACTTTAATGTCTTAAAATGAGACAAATTTATTATATTGTATTAATGAAATTCGAACATAAAGATAGAAATAATTTTGAATTGTAGTCTCAGAGTTATGAAATAAGAGGTATGAATTCTTTAAGATTGTTTGACCCAAAATGGGACACTGCTACAGTATTTAATCATAGTAGTAGTTTAGACCCTAGAATATATAACAAATTTATATTTAAATATCCTAATCTTGTCAATTCTAATAGTTCCAGTATTAAATTAGAAAAGTTATGTATGGATTTTATAAATAATGAAAAATTGTAAATTTAAATTGATATATTCTAATTGCATAGTAGACATAAGACAAACTGTATTATATACTTCTTAATTTTCAATCCAGGAATCCGCCCCTGAGCACGAGTTCTTTCAGGGGTGAGTTGAAGCTTTTTCTGTTTATATTATATTTTATATTACAATTATTAGAAAAATAAATAAATAACTAAATAAATAAATAAATAAATAAATAAATATTATCTTACTCCTCCCTTTATTCAATGTCATTCCACTATTGCATGCTGAAGCCTCTCATATGTATCTGATTTTAACGCAATGTCATCTGCATAAAGCAGTGTTTTTAAATAAACAGGTCGAAGTCTCCACGTACCACCAAATTCCAAAACAGAAAATTATGTATGAATTAAATATCACGATTCTTACCAATTTTGGCATGCTGAATCCAAAAATACAAGTCTTTTCCAACGCCACATAAAATATACTTTGTATTGTTTTTTATCCATTGTTAACACTCTAGCATCTCTGAGAGCTTTTTAGTTGTGATCATTGATGGTGTTACTTGTCAACAGTTTGACGTTGAAATGTGTGCTCTGGTTTCTGCTCTGCGACAGTTCTACTATACGTATTTTATTTGAATACTTGTTAATTAAAACTCAGCACATTTGCATGCATACGAATTTACGGACTCGAGACATCCAGGGACTTTTCTTTTTTAAGAAAAAATCCCCGAGAGCTCTCTGCTTAAGCGTCCTCTTGATATAGGCTAATGAACAAACGTATGATGTGTAATACGCAGCGAAAAATGGTTGCATTCTGTTTTCTCTTGCCAAAGAGCTCACAGTAGAAGATATGCTCCTCTTACAGTGATGGTAAACATTGCTCATTTCTCAGAAGATATTAATTTTAAGATCCATATTTGTAGGACTTTTATTTTCTGTTTTGATACACACTACCTCCTCTCTAAATATTGGAACCTTTTTTTCAGAACACTCTATATACAAGGCGACAATCACGTCACATAACACATGATCATACTCGAAAGACAACAACCACATGAGGCGGTTCAAACTGGACATAATAATTTGATCATGCTTTGTACTATTAAAGCAAATTTTTAGGGTGCTATGCATAAACATTTCGCTAGTCCGCGCTACGAGCGTGCTAAATTAGCCCCGGCTATCGACTGATTACTTGTACAGGATTCATGTAACATCATATCGCTCACACTGGTTTATGAATACGAAGAACGTTAGTTCGCTGATCATCCACCGGAAGCTCGCGCTAAGAATGTCTATGAATACGGTCCTTAAATTATAATATTTTATGAAATCATCTTCTAATAGAGGTATAACAATATAAATAATTGTCATTACCCCCAATAAAGAGTAGACTTCGGGCGGAGTATCTTCATCCATAGTGACAGATTGAAATTCTTTGGTACGTACTGTGATGCGTTACACTGATTTTTACACTGTAGGTACAACACATCATTGTATTAGCTGAGATATGTGATCAATGTTTGTAGTTTGCTGTATACGTTCTTAATGTCTACTGACATCACTAGTGCTCAATGCATACCGCGAAATGTGTATTCTGAGGGTAAATTGTATGCACCATTACTCTTGTTACTCTTTTGATGTAGGCACATAACATTAATGAGAATAATTTGAGCCAATTTCGAGTAAATCGACATTTTTATAATTTCTCAAAGAGTACCTAATTTTTCACGAAAAATTGTTAAAATTGTTTCATTTCGTGTACGCAGGGTGTAAGGGGCATAAGTGCCATTATCTTAAAATTTAACTGATGATTATTCATGTCATAAGAAAGAAAAATGTCCTTAAATTTTTTTTTCTAATTGCAATATTTAACTAATTATTAGAGTTTACAATATTAGACGTTTTGCAACGTTGCTGGCTGGGGAGAAGGGAGTTTACAAGTACACAGTACAGGTCAAGCGGGTACAGACATACCGGTACAGATGCTCTGTTCTAATACAGGAGCGGACCATGACAATACTGTTGTTTACATAAAACGAGGAGCAAATACAAACTTTCAATCTCATTAATAGAGCATTATGGTAAATTTACATTTTATATAACAATATTGCTCCACTTTTATTGTACGTGTAAAAATAAACAACAAAGCTTCTCTGCACAAAATAACAAGAACTTTTTTTTCTAATGCAAAATTTTAATCTCTTCCTCTTCGTAAAGCAGTATCATTTTTAAACAAATTTCTGGTTATGTGACTTTCGAAAGGGATAAGAGACTCCTAGTTTCTAATAATCGTTGAGAAACTACTACAAAAGTTCGTAGATTAGTTGACGGTACATCCTTCTCGTCTCACTTGAATTATTGTACGACGACTTTCTTCATAAATTAATAACATATGATATTTCTAAACTGTAAATGACATTGTAAGTTGCTTATCGAATACCTGGTACTGAACTGTCATCCGCTCGACAGTAGACCTATGGACAGGGAGCTTGAACTCAGCTGCCATGTACGTACGTCTGTGCAGAGTACTGCCTGCTGAACACATTGCCACGTCTCTCACGCCAGAATATTAACAAATTTAAGCATGCGTTCTTATTTAATTTTACGAAAACGTGATATAACACACAAATATTTATTTAAACTAATATTAACTCTTTGCTAGATATACCTAATGATGTAATTGTTTTCGTGATTTTACTAACGATATAAGCAGTATAACGCAAATAAAATAAGAAAAGAAATATATTTTTTTCTGTTAAGCTATCAAGTTTTGACCCTATGTTGTATGAACATTTTTTGATCCTGTAGACAGTCTCCGACAACTGTGAGAAGGACAGCACTTATACCCCTTACATCCTGTATATTCCCGAATTATTTGACTCATAGATATTGGATGTGAAGAAAATTCATCCAATAATTTAAGTAAAATTGTAGTATCGGTATACAGGCATACGGCATGCTCGATATATGTTTCTCGTTATCAGAGTTGCTACTTGGTGTAGCGAGAAAACAAGAATGCGATTACAATGTCGTGTTGTTCAGTATAATTGATCAGACACCATTTACCGTAGACATAGGAGACCGAACAATAGCAGACGGCCACAGAAATTACCTCGAGACTTTGAAGATGCTCTTCAAGTGAAGAGGAATTACTCGAGGCTGGATAATACGTTAGCTGTCTCCGCGTGAAGGAGCACCGCAGACAAATGCACGGTGACGTTTCCTAATGTGGCGGGAAAGCGTCTCATTGTGCTAAATTACGATACAGCGTCTTCCACTTACCCACTTTTTCACTTTGTTTTTGTTGGTCTCTTACTTTTGCCATCACCACAAACTCCACAAATTGTTCTGTATGTTTACTCAGCTGTGGTTCAGGTAGTGGCGTTTGCGGACATAATCCAGCGGACCCAGTTTCTATCCTCGATAAGAAAGTAAGAGTTCATCTTCATTCCAGTGAACTTGATGTCCTACCTTATGTCGTCTTGGGTAGTATCTTGGCGCCTTGCTGACTTGTGGATTTATACAGGGTGTAAGGGGTATAAGTGCCGTCCTTTTCACAGTCGTCGAGGACGGTCTACAGCAGTGATCGTCAACACTCGCTGAAATGTGCAATGAGTACGTGGTGCCGTCCTGTGCGCACCGTCGTGCAACAGGGAGAGATAGAGAGCATCCCCGCTAGCAGCTACGAAAGCACTATAGTGCACTGCGTTTTCCGCGGATAGGAGAGGCTAGCGCCAGAGTGCTCTGTGCTGACGACCCCTAGTCTACAGGATCAAAAAATGTCCATACAACATAGGGTCAAAACTTGATAGGTTCCCAGAAAAAAAATATCTGTTCCCTTATATTATTCGCGTTACACTGGTTATATCGGTAGTAAAATTACGAAAAGAATTACATCAGTAGGTAGGCCTATATCTAGCAAAGTGCTAACATTAGTTATAATAAATATTTGTGTGTTCTATTACGTTTTCGCGAAATTAAATAAAATGCATGCTTAAATTTGTTAATATTCTGGCGTGAGAGACGTGGCAACATGTTGAGCAGGCGGTACTCTGCACAGACGTACGTACATGTAAGCTGAGTTTTCCCTGTTCATAGGTCTACTGTCGTGCGGATGGCAGTTCGGTACCAGGTATTCGATAAACAACTTATAATGTCATTCACAGTTTAGAAATATCATATGTTATTAATTTATGGAGAAAGTCTTCGTAATTCATGTGAGACAAGAAGGATGTACCGTCAACGTTTTCCGCAAGGGTTACCTAATTGGCGAACTTTTGTAGCAGTTTCTCAGCGATTATTAGAAACTGTGAGTCTCTTACCCCGTTTCGAAAATCACACAAATAATCATTTCTTTAAAAATGGTACTGCTTTATGGATGCGGGAGAGATTAAAATGTTGCATTTAAAAAAGTTCGTGAGATTTTGTGCAGTAAACCATTAAAGTTTATTTTTAGACGTACAATAAAAATGGACCAATATTGTCAATATTGTTAAATAAAATGGAAATTTACCATAAAGTTCTATTAATGAGATTGAAAGTTTGTATTTGCTATTGGTTTTATGTAAACAACGGTCCGCCCCTGCATTAGAACAGAGCATCTGTTTTGTACCGGTATGTCTATATCTGCTTGAGCTGCACTGTGTACTTGTAAACTCCCTCTTCCCCATCCAGCAACTTTAGTAATTAGTTAAATATTGCAATTAGAAAAAATTGTGAGGACATTTTTTCTTTCTTATGACATGAACAATCATCAATTAAAATAATGGCACTTACACCCCTTACATCCTGTAGTGCTGGTTAGGGATCCTCAGAACACTGAGGAAGGAAAGCCTCAAGAAGACCATTGTTTGGTGTTGCTGCTGATGATAATAATAATGGTCATTGAGATATGTAATGTTAGAAATTAGCATACACTACTTAATGATAAGTTTATTTTCACATTCTACAATATAGAAAGTATCATGATGCTGAGTAATCCAGTCCTCAAGGTATTACAGAGACATATCTTCACATCCTAATACTAGAAAACACACCACCTATCCATTTCCTGTTTTCTTCTGAGCCAAAGTAACTTCTCATTAATACAAAATACTCATTCTTCTGGAATTCATTAATGTGGATTATGCCTCTATTAGTAACGATGATGATTTTGAAGCTTGCACAAAAATGTGAACAGCAATTTAATCGAAATCAGCTCTGACAAGAGGAAGGAAAACCGACAGAGAAAGGAAAGGCAAAAGAATGAAGAAAAGGTAGCTGAATAAAAGAAGAAAAAATAAAGTTGAAGAGAAAAAGGAAAAGAAAGAGGGAAAGAAGGACTGAAAAGTAAGCGAAGTAAAGAAAGAAGGAAGAAAGGAACGGAAGAAATAAAGGGAGAAAAAAGATAAGATAGGAACGATAAAGAAAAAGAAACAGAAAGACGCGTAGAAAATGAAGGAGAGAAAAAACGAAAAGAAAGGAACGAAGAATATAAAGAACGAAGAGATACGAACAAGGAAAATAACGGAAAGGAATGAAAGAAAGAAAGAAAGAAAGAAAGAACGAAAAGATGGAAACGAAGGACAGAAATTACGAAAAGTTAGGGAAGACGGAAAGAAAGAACAGAAAAAGGAAAGAAAGAACCGAAAGATGGGAACGAAGAACAGAAATTACGGAAAGATAGGGAAGAAGGAAAGAAAAGACGGAAAAAAGGAAAGAAAGAATGAAAAGATGGGAACGAAGGACAGAAATTACTGAAAGATAGGGAAGACGGAAAGAAAGAACGGAAAAAGGAAAGAAAGAACGGAAAGATGGGAACGAAGGACAGAAATTACTGAAAGATAGGGAAGACGGAAAGAAAGAACGGAAGAAGGAAAGAAAGAACGGAAAAAAGGAAAGAAAGAACGGAAAGATGGGAACGAAGGACAGAAATTACGGAAAGAAAGAAGCGAAAGTGGTGGAAAAGAAAGTGAAGAATGAAAATGTAGGAACAAAGGAAATCAAGAACGAAAGGACAGGAAGGAATAAAGAACAAAATGATAAAAAAGGAGAGAAAGGTCAAAAAGTGAGGAAGGAAAGGACGGATAGATAGGAAAGAAGGAACGAAATTACGGATAGACAGGAAAGAAGGAAAGAAAGGGTAAAAAGATAGGAAAAAAGAATGAAAAGAGCAAAAGATAGAAAAGAAGGAAAGAAAAGAGCAAAAGACAGAAAAGAAGGAAAGAAAAGAGCAAGAGATAGAAAAGAAGGAAAGAAGGAAAGGAAAGACCGAAAGATAAAAAAGAAAGGAAAAAAGACCAAAGATAGGGAAGAAGGAAAGAAAAGCCCAAAAAATTAGGAAAGAAGGAAAGAAAAGATCAAAAGATAAGAAAGATATGAAATATGAAAAAGGACGAAAAGATAGGAAAGAAAGGAAGAAAAGAAGAAAAGAAAGGACGAAAATATAGGAACGAATAAAAGAAAGACCTGAAAGATAGTGAAGTGAAGAAGGGAATAGATTCAAAGAAAAGAAAGATCGAAAGAAAAGAAGAGAAGAAAGAAAAAAAGGAAGCGGTTGAAAGAAAGAAAAGAAAACGTCGAAAAGAAGGAAGAATGCGAAATGGAATTAGAAAAAAAAATGAGTGCAGAAATAAAAGGAGGTAATGAAGGATTGAGAGAATAACAAGGAAGAAAAAAGAGAGAAAATGAAAATAAAGGAACGAAATAATGTATGCAAACAGAAAAGGGAGGAAAAGGAGAAAACAAAATGAAGGACGTAAGGAAAGAAAAGACAGAATAGGAATAAAGAACTGGAAGTAGATGAAAAGAAAAGATAAAAGAACATAAAAGCAGGGATGGAAGGATAGGAAAATGGAAGAAGAATGATAACAAGGAATGAAATACAAAGCAAGGAAAATAGGATAGGAGAAAGAAAAGTCAAGGAAAGGGGAGAAAAGAAAAAAAGAAAGAAGAGAAGAAGATGCCGATCCTTTTGGCTTGCTGTCTGTTAACGTGAGCTCCATTTTGGCAGATTTTATGTTAAGACAACAATCTCGTTAATCAAGGGAAGACTCGCAAGAGATCTTCTGTTGTGAGCCTATTTCCGTCCACGTCGATGTCTCTCATCCGCGCTCCATGCGGACTGGCGAGTCTCGTTGTCGATGTCGTTTTCAGCTTGTTTGTTTTACCAGTCACATTCCTTCTCTTAACATTGTTTGAACACGCGCCTTGGGGAAGATTTTCTGTGGTGAAGAACGAAGCAAATTGTGGTGACTTCCTGATGAGAGACAATCGCGTTCTATTTTCAAGGGTTTTGGTAGCCAGATTTCATATCATATAGTCACTCTAGCCAAACAATTACAGTAAAACTTGGTTATAACAACATCCAAGGGACCTTGAAAATTATGTTGTTATAAATGAGTGTCGTAGTAAGCCTAACCGAGATTCATATTATCAGTCTAGTGAGGTGGAAAATGAGAAATAATAAACATAATTAGGCTTATTTTAGATTTATGTATTCACTTTTAAGCATACAATGAACACACTATAATACATATACAATTATAAATACAGCATTCTGTATTAAAACAGTTTGTTCATTACTCACCAAACTTATTTACTGAAGAGTGAAGTAATCAGTCATTTTACTCTGTTGTCTCCTACTTGCCCAATATACACTTTTTTAAATTAAATTCTTTGTCCATTATTTCAGTTGCAATTTCACTGCTCCTTCTCCTAGCTTCATACTCCCTCCTCTAGCTTCATAGAAATGTTCACAATTCTAAGGGCTTCTAAAGTGTCACTAACTTATTTTAGTGACCATACTGCGGTAAAATGCGTGTACTTAGTGAAAACTTCCTGTCGAAACTGACCGCATGCAGGTACCATTAATACCGCATGATTTCGGCCAGGTTACAATGGGATGGGGAATCTGCCTGCATTCCAGAGGTCTATGATAGAAGGGAACAGTAAATGATTTGCCAGATTTCAGCAAAATATTTCTTAAAATTCTTTGTTTCTTAGAAAATTGTATTCCAAACTGAGGTTGAAAATGGCGTTATATGCGAGGTAGACGCATATACGTTTGTCGTATTAAGCAAGGTAGAAAAGCATATGTCTTATGGGGAATTAGTCGGGACCACAGAATATTTGACGTTATAGGCGAGGTATCGCACAAAACGAGGCCGCTATAACCAAGTTCTACTGTATCTCAAAATTCCGTACATAGGCGGAGATAGAACGATTTCTTGGACGGGGGGGGGGGTGGACACAATAGTATCGTAAAATAAGCTAATTCACAAATACTGTACATACTCTCATCATAAGCGTATGAATAGAAATAAGCCATCACTCATAAAAAAGACAAATTCATACATAAACATTTACAATAAAAAAACATGTTTTATGCCCTCTGAAACATACTGTAAACCGGGGCTTCTTTGACTTTCCGAGTTATTTTGACACTATGCTTTTCAAATGTATGATATTGTTTTTTTATTGCTAATTGTTGTTTGAGCAGTATGTGGTTACCTATCAACTTCTGGAGTAATTGGTCCTCATAGACTATCTGTATGTTATTATTGTGCGTAATTATAACGCCAGCACTTAAAGCTGGAAACCCGAATTCGAGTCTCGGTGCCGGAGAGAATTTTTATCCGTTCTACCGATTCTTCACCATATGTAATATTGGATCGTAACATCGGTCCTCGTACTGAATATCTGAAGCTAATATGCTTTTCTATATTTTAATAAAATTTAACAAACAAAACGTGAGATTCATCCAAATAAATGACTATAGAAAAGATTTGTAAAGATATGTGATGGAACTGAGTCATAGGTCAGAAGCCAGTTATTCAGGAGCGCTGCTGATAGATCTGTCTTCGACAAAGTACAGGCACACAAACGCTTTCATCAATCTTCTTCGACTACAAGATTTCGAGAAAGAATAAAATGTATCTTTCTCTCAGATGCTCTATTTCTCTTTCAGCTATACAAGTTTGAGATTCTTTGTTCAAACTTCACCTCAGGATTTTTATCTATTGTACGGTTACGATTCTTTTTCGTATTTTCTTCTTAGCCTGAATGATTGCCAGAGCATTTATTTAACTTAGCGTCGACAGGGTGATTCTGAAATACAAGAAAATTATCTATAGTAATCTCAGATCTCGAGTGACATTTATTAGGACTATTTCGTGAACAAAATAAAAATGTAATTAATATATCCCTAAAATTCGCTCACAACATCTTAGTAATTGTATATTTATGAATACTTAACCTTGTGAAATCGAAATAGATGAATAACGATTACTGCAATAAAGAAATTGAATGTTATTCAGTAATACCAATTGAGAAAAGCTAATTCAGGTTTAAAAATGTTAATTAAAATTACTGCGCTTTTCTCTTGTTATTATAACAGGTATACGTTTTCATTATCTGGTGAAATCATAATTTAATTTAAACAATTTATAGTATTTACAAATAACCTGATTAATATATTAATTAAATGAACAATTATTATGAAGAAGTGTAATTTTCTTTAGATACAATGGACATGGAATTAGAAGATGAAGATGTAGATGTGGAAGTAGGATTTCGCACTTTATTTAGTACAATGGATTCATGCCCATCGATTTACGTGGAAATAGTTGGTGACACTGATTAAACAAAAGAACGACCATGCGGTAAATTGATAGTGGTAAATCGAGCTGGACAAATTGTCGCTATTTATGACTGTGATTAGTTGCAATTCAAAATTACACTTCATTGGGCGAAAATTGAATGATGTCATATAAACGAAATAGTCGAAGTAAGTAAACTGATCACCATACATGTACAGTATAAGGAGCATGAGCTCTTACTATCTCGGAACTGATTTGCTAATGAAGAAGATGCCTAATTGTTGACATCTCCCGAGGTTAAGTTAAGTAAGAGATTCTTCACCTTAAGAATCATGGTTCGAACTCTGAGAAATCTTATGAAATTTTCTATAAAGAAAGCTGCTATGGGACGGCTTTCTCCGAATAGATCGGTTATCTTATTCTAATACTACACTATTTCAATATTATCTTAATTTCCTCTTCTCAAGCACGAATTAATCATTTCCTCCTCCTCCTCCATCATCATCATCATCATCATCATCGTCGTCGTCATCATTATCAAGTGCTCTGAAATATTCACAGCTTGCTCCCTCTACCTGTCGATAGCAGGCTTGGGAGACTGATTGATAGGGTGCCACGATAGCACGGATATTCTCGGTGACATAAAAATCTCTCTTCCTTGATGAGTAGGAAAATGTTGAGGAAAACCATCTGTTAATAAAAAAAAGGGAGTTAGGGAAGCGAAAGAGTCTATACTTGCTCAATTAAATTTCTTTAAATAAACATAAAGACAAAAGGAAGAGTGTACACATCTGTATTAAGGAAATGTTTTCCAGAGAATAAAAGTAGCTCTATTATTACAAAATGTAATGAAATACACTTTTAATTGGGCCCATTCAACAGAGATAAAAGAGCACTCCTATAATTGTGTTATTATAATAAGATAAAAAAATTATAATTGAAATGACTAGAGGGATAACAAAACTAATAAGTATAAATGAAGATAAAACTGTAGAAATTAGGCAGTTAATACTATGAAATTTGAAACTACAGAAATTGTAAAACTGTTAAACTCTTCATTATTATAGTTGTGTAAACTAAATATTATTTTGACGTAGCGAATACAGTAAATTGATTAGAAAAATAAATTACGAAATATATCGAGTAAGGTGACCCAGTGGAAACAACGGACGGACTCGTCCGCCTCGGTAGCGTAGTTGGTATAGCGCTGGCCTATGCTCGAGATTGCGTGTTCGATCCCAACCCAGGTCGATGGTATTTAAGTGTGTTTAAATGCGACAGGCTCATGTCAGTAGATTTACTGATATGTAAAAGAACTGCTGCGGGACAAAATTCCGGCACACCGGCGACGCTGATATAACCTATGCAGTTGCGAGCATCGTTAAATGAACCATATTTAAAAAAAACGGACTCAGCCACCGGTGTAGCTCAGGCGGCTAAGGCGCTTTCCTGCCGGTCCGAAGTTGCGTTCGGGCGCAGGTTCAATCCCCGCTTGAGCTGAACACCTGGTTAGGCTTTTCCGAGGTTTTCCTCAACCGTAAAGCGAATGTCAGGTGACCTATTGCGATTCCTCGGCCCCATCTCAACAATACTTTCTCGCTATCACCTATCCCTTCGACGCTTAATAATCTAATAGTTGATACAGCGTCGTTAAATAACCAAATAAAAAATTAAAGAACAACGGAGTAGCATTCGGGATGTCCAAGATTAAAGTCCTGCGATCGGCCAATCTGATAGAGTTTTTGGTTTCCATGATAAAATAACTAGGAAATTAGTTTTTTGAAAAGGTAAAGTCCACACCTGTGGAGTAACGGCTAGCGCGTCTCGCCCGCGAAACTAGTTGGCCCGGGTTCGAATCCCGGTTGGGGCAAGTTACCTGGTTGAGGTTTTTTCCGGGGTTTTCTCTCAACCCAATATGAGCAAATGCTGGGTAATTATCGGTGCTTGACCTCGGACTCATTTCACCGACATTATCACCTTCATCTCATTCAGACGTTAAATAACCTAAGATGTTGATACAGCGTCGTATATTGAGTATATTGTGTATCGTACAGTCAGTGAACATAAATTTGTGCAATTGACAAAGTCAAATAATACATATAAAATAAACAACAGAGACATAAAAACAATAAAATTGTATCAGAAACATTCAACAACATTAACATTAAAAAACGCATTAATAGTATAAAAGGATTTGTTGATTAACCAACAGAGACAAGTCTGTTAAAAGATTTCCTTCCCAGATTGAAGACATGTGTCGGAAATTTATTTGCAATTTTTAAAGACATAAAATAATAACCTACTAGAAAAAAGTAAATGCCGGATTCCAATTTCTATTAAAAAGAACTATAAAGATAGTTTTTCATATGGCATGGATTGTACAGGTAGTGAATAACACACCATAGCTCTACGAATTTCATAAATGTTATAGTTATGTACCTTATAAATTAATTAACTCATGAAGTGACAGGAGAATTGAGAAAGTTACACAACGCAGAACTGCACGCATTGTATTCTTCACCTAATATAATTAGAAACATTAAATCCAGACGTTTGAGATGGACAGGACATGTAGCACGTGCACGTATGGGTGAATCTAGAAATGCATATAGAGTGTTAGTTGAAAGATCTGAGGGGAAAGTACTTTTGGGGAGGTCAAGACGTAGATGGGAGGATAATGTAAAAATGGATTTGAGGGAAGTTGGATATGATGGTAGGGACTGGGTTAGGTTAATCTTGCTCAGGATAGGGACCGCTGGCGGGCTTATGTGAAGGCGGCAATGAACCTCCGGGTTCCTTAAAAACTATTTGTATGTAAGTAAGTATAAATCAACTTATAAATACTTGAAATACACTCTGGTTACACTTAGAGTGTTATGGTAACAATATGAAGGAAACAAGAGATAAACATCCTCGAAAATTTACTCGTATGGATTTTTTTCAGTTGTGCCTGATCTGGATTTCGGCGATTGTAAGATGGTATGTACTGTATATACAAGTAGGTTTTTCATTGAAGAGATCTTAATTGCGAGTGCTTGAATCAAATACACACACTGGGCAGATAATACGATAAATTACGACGCAATTCCAACTGATAAGCAAACATTCTCATGGGGGCAGATAAAAAAAGTTAATTTGTTTTCTTTCACCTTACTAATAATGTCAAAAGAAGTGCTTATACAAATTTTGGCCACTCGATTGCAATTACGAGGGCCGTAAACAATAAGTTCGCCAGGAGTCGTTAAGAGAAACAAAACACAATTTCATTGGAAACATTTATTGGAACAGACATAGCAATTCTTGAGCTATTTTTCAACATATTTCCACCGGAATTAAGATATTTGTTATACCATGGGATCGATAGAGAGATGCAGATGGCTGTCAAACGCTGTCCCAGCGACTGACTTCTACGACACAAGGATACAAAAAATGATCCCATGGTATGACAAATGTCTCAATTGTAGTGGGGGATATGTTGACAAATAGCGCAACAATTGCTGTATCTACTTCAATAAATCTTTCCATGCAATTGTGGTGCTTTTTTTCTGTAAACGGCCCCAGGGAAAATCACTTTCTGGACAGCCTCGTAATTGCGGTTGAGTGACTAAAATTTGTATAAGTACTTCTTTTGACATTACTAACATTGTGGAAAAAATAAATTAACTTTTTTATCTGCCCCCATCAGATTATTTGATTGTGAGATTTCGAAAGCCATTGTTAGAAAAAGCAACACTGTTAGCTTGTGAGAAGCGAGCGTTTGGTTCTGGAAGCGTCAAAGAATCGTAGAAGTGGTCGACTAGTAAAGATATTCAAATCATGTGCTGGAGGACATAGCTGAATTTCCAACGGTGACCTTGTAATTCGACAAGGAAACGAACATCAGAATTTATACTACTACTACCTTGATCAATGCGTTGTCACATGAAGGACTGATTTGTTAAGCCATTTCGACTTATTTTTGTGAACTAAATGGTGATGTTGATATGAACGTAGCGAAGCATGTGCTTGTTTCCTGTAGCTTTACTTGTAGGAAATGTTCCCTTTACATATGAAGAGCGACTTACCTCAACATATGCAAGCAGGATGTCGTTTTCTGGGCAAAGAACATCCACATTTCTCACTGAAGTTGAAATATAATGCACCATAATGTTGTGCTGTGGGAAGATTTTTCTGCAAATTATATTACACCGTACTTTTGAAGGAATTATTAAGGGAATAACTTGTCAAGGAACGTTTAGGATTGTTTAAGACCCCACCTGACTGAAAATGGAGTTATATATCGGATATGGTTTCAGCACGACTGTCGCGACGATTCACAAGCCCATTTCGTGGAAACTTTTCGCGACTTCAACGGCAACTTCCCAGGAAGGCGTAAGGCCGTGAATCTCCATAGTAACCTTCACTATTATCACGGGTTTCACAAAATCCCGATTTGATCACACCGGATAACATAAGTGATAGTGGCTGCAAATCTTCACGATATTAATGATGAACTACTAGCTACTGTAAGACCCAACTTCTCAATCAGAAAGTCAGTAATCTTATGCAAAATTTGGAATGGGTGAAAGAATGTTTTTGCGAATTAAAGTTTGCAGGAGAGTGAATATTCTTTACGCTCATTAAACATGTTGTGTTAACTCTCAGTAAACGACAGAATAAAACGCATAACAAATGGAAAGAACATCTTCAACAAGAATTCCAAGCATAGCCTTATATTATAATCCGACAGGAAGAGAAATGTAGGACAATCGGTTAAAAGATGGACTTGAGGCCGAAAAAGGTCGTTGGGCCGAACTCATGAAAGACACAGGAAGAAGAAGACGATAGGTAGCGAAATCGGGTTTCGAAAGCTATCTATAATGACTAGGGGTCATCGGGCTGACAACACGACACCTCCGTTTTGGTTGAATGATCGTTCACATCTTTTGAGACTGTGGACGTAAGGTCGGCAGCAGGCTGGTCGGCCTTGGTCCTTCATGGGATGTTCGCGACAAGGGTTAGAGTAGATATTTGTTGGAAAACAATTTTTTTTAGAGATAAGATTTTCCAGGAAAACGATTGTAATTATGGTAGGTTACAAAAGAAAACAAAATGCAAAACAAAATAATAAATACAAGCGTAATTACGTATATCATGTTACAAGAAAGAGTGAATGAAAATAAATAGGTTATATAATGAAAGAATTGATGAATGAATAGCTAAATAAATAAATAAATAAATAAATAAATAAATAAATAAATAAATAAATAAATAAATAAATAAATAAATAAATAAATAAATAAGTAAATAAACAAATACATAAATTAATGAATGAGTAAATAAATGAATATATAACTTAATGAATGAGCAAGTAAATAAATACATAAATTAATGCATGAGTACATAAATAAATAAACAAGTAAATAAATGAGTACATAAATTAATGAATGAGCAAGTAAGTAAATAAATACATAAATTAATGAAGGAATAAGTAAATAAATAAATAAATAAGTACATAAATTAATGAATGAGTAAGTAAGTAAATAAATACCTAAATTAATGAATGAGTAAGTAAATAAATAAATACATGTTTATGTTTTGTTTTATTTAACGATGCTCGCAACTGCCGAGGTTATATTAGCGTCGCCAGTGTGCCGGAACTTTTGTCCCGTACGAGTTCTTTTGCATGCCAGTAAATCTACTGACATGAGCCTGTCGCATTTAAGCACACTTAAATGCCATCGACCTGGCCCGGGATCGAACCCGCAACCTCGGGCATAGAAGGCTAGAAGGCCAGCGCTATACCAACTCCGTCAACCAAGCCGATAGTAAATACATAAATTAATGAATAAATACATACATAAATAATTAAATAAATGAATACATAAATTAATGAATGAGTATGTACGTAAATAAATAAATACATAAATTAATTAATGAGTAAATACATGAATGAATAAATAAATAAATACATAAATTAATGAATGAGTATGTACGTAAATAAATAAATACATAAATTAATTAATGAGTAAATACATGAATGAATAAATAAATAAATACATAAATTAATGAATGAGTAAGTAAATAAATAAATACATAGCTTAATGAATAAATAAATAAATACAGATCACTTTTCCATATTGTCGGTTACAAGTCAGGAGTGAAAAGGAGACCAGGGACATCTCTGAAACATTTGAAAGACAACAATAATTTGTTTGTCGAAACAATATCTGCATGTAATATTCATAGAGCATGATTCTTATGAATGACGAGTATGCTTGTTAAAATATGTGCTCTGTTCGTAGTAAAACTGTTTGTGTAATAAATTCTAGAATGTTTCGTTTACCGAAAAAACATATTTTCCAAGTTCATCATCATCATCATCATCATCATCATCATCTCTCGATTAATATCTCGCGTGGAAAATATGATATAAAACTGTATGAAATCTAAGACCCGCACTTGTTTCGTGTGAATTTATGCTGTGATTATATCTGACAGTCTCCAATATCATCCTTACTCCTGCAGAGAAATAGGGAGCTTCGTGTAAGGGTTTAAGTTTCATTTGTGGTTACGTAAGCGACTCTCAAATTGCATCAACAGCATCTATAGTTTGAAATATTGGTGCTTGCATTACTATCCCAGAGTCGAGTACACATCTTCATTAAACTTTTCGAGACACTGAATAAATACACAAGATAAATATGCACAAAGAAGAAGCACAATAAATATAACAAGCCGGTACTCGTAAATACGGATGTAAAATAATTAGCGAAAATAACAACAATATGCACAGCCAGTGGGGTAGACAATGCTGTGGTTATAAATTTACCGCTCTTCTTGGAAAATGGTTCAGAGACTGTTCATGATCACTATTTCTGCCTTCCTCTTAGTCTCCTCGCATGACCCACATATCTTAATGTCGTCTTAACAGGTAATATAATTGTTTTATAAATTAATTCTAACTTTCAGCCTTTTTTTGAGAGCAGACTGGATGACAAAAGCTTCTCAACTGAATAATAACAGGTATTTACCTTATTTATTCTGCGTTTAATTTTCTCTCAAGCGTCATTTATATTTGTTACTGTTGCTCCAGGGTACTTGAATTTTTCCACCTTTTCAAAGATAAATTTTCAATTTTTATATTTCCATTTCGTACTATGTTCTGGACACGAGACATAATCATATACTCTGTCTTTTCTATCTATCTCCTTACTTGCTTCAAGTAAAATTTCCGTGTTTTGTCTAATAGTTTGTAGATTTTCTCCTAACGTATTTACGTCATCCGCATAAACAAGCCGCTGATGTAACCCGTTCAATTCCAAACCCTTGAGTAACTCCATCACTGACAAAAAAGTAAATTTCAAATTAGTGCGTCATGACGTAAATATAAGATACTAACTATATAGGGTATCGTGGCGGAACGTTCCAAACGACAATAAGTATGAATTCTCTATAGCTGTAGTCAACGCTTCAGCCATTAATTTGGTACGTCATTAGACGGAAATAAAAATTTTATCTTGCTTACTCCCAGCGTACGAATTAATGCATTTTATGTCGTATATTTTACATTAAACAGATATACAATCACAAACTTATTTGCTTCTGAGAGTCTTTTTAATTGTACCACCCTCTCTTAATAGGAATAGCTTTCTAATTAAAGTAAATAGGTACATTGCAACTGGTTATAAAGCATTCTTTGTTTACTTTGGAAACTAAACAGTTTCCAAAAATACGATATATTAGCAGCGTATAGCAAGTGTGGAGTTAAAGGCAAACGGTAGCACCATTACACAGACTAAATGTCCTACAAAGGACTCAGACCGGCATCAATGTAACGTTATTTACCAGATAGAGTGGTCCATTAAAAAGTTTTAATATTTCTCACTAAACATTATAGGTATGTCTATTACTGGACTCAACTAAATGGAATCGTTTTGTAAATTGATTCGTAAATTAAAAAAAAACACTTTGAATACTATTGGAAAAGGATATGAAAGCTTTTTCAGCGTTTCTTCCTATAATTATAACAGACCGGGATTCGATTCCGATTGGATTTGGAGCTTTTATATCCTTCCAGAGGCACTGTTTTGTATCTGCTATAGGTTGACTTACTTTGCGATAAGGAGATAGGCTGGCGTGTCTCCTTTTTAATGTTGCATTGGAAAAGGTGGTTAAGAGATGCAAACCTACTTAGCAGAGGAACCATATTTCATAAATCAGTGCAAATTCTCGCATACGACGATGATATACTGTAGATATCGTGGCAAGATCTAGAAGGGCAATGGAATATGCATTCCTGAATATAGAAAAGGCAGGAAGGAATATGGGATTGACCATTAATCAATCGAAAAGTAAATACATGGCTTGTGAAAAGGCAAACCTCAATAATATGTCATCCTCAATGACAATAGGCAGATATGACTTCGAGAAGACTGTCTTCACATAGCCTCTGCACAACCAACTTCGAACGAATACACACGCTCGTATACAACTAAATTTGAATGCTGACATTCACCTTACTATAACATTCCACAACAACTACAGTATTTGGACATCGTCTTTAAATTAACCATACTGAAGAGTATCACCGGTCATAATGCACATTTCAAGTATATGCCGCCAATCAACATCAAAAGACAACCTAATATTGAAACATATCATCTGTTACAAATGACATCCACAACAACTTTGAATAATTAGGTCTCAAGGCATAACCTCAATTTATACATTATGACATATATACATATTTGGACGGTGAAAAGGCGTGTAGTAGTGAAAACAAGAACATGGGCACAAACAAATCAGCTAGTATAGATCAAAGACTGTAATGCATCTCTTCACATAATACAGTATATAGTTTTTATTTTATTATTCTATCAGTGAAGACCTGCAGTTTTATATATGTACATGTATTGTAATCACACGTGTGCTTTTTAATCAATTTACAGTAGGGTGTAGTCACACTAGAAAAGAGCTATACTGATGTCCTAAATTATGTTGTTTTTATCATGTTGTATGCTCATTAATATATATTGTTTTTGGTTGTAGAGACATATGTACTTATTAGACATGATACTGCTGTATAAAATGTTGTATCTGATGATGTTGGTATGAAACCGACGAAAACGTTCATACAATATTAAAATCATGTAATGTAAGGTCTCGCACCTCACATATATAGAAAGTAAAGTCATTGACTGAAAATAAATAGGCCTATTTCGTATTATATATCATAGACTTTTCTGAAAATTAATCAAAATGAATTGCAAAAAAGACAAAAGTTAAATATCACTAGAACATAAAAAAAATGTGAATACGTGGAAACATGCAATACAACACTTGTCATAATAGTAAGTTAGTTTGGCAACTCGTCATAAAATAATTTTCTAACTCGGATTTGAAAGATTTTAATGTTCGGTAGCCCTTGACTTCAGGCGGCAGAGACTTCCAGTGACGAGAGGTAGCAACAGTGAAAGATGAGGAATACAGAGATGATGTGTTATGTTATGGCTTGTTTAACGACGCTCGCAACTGCAGAGGTTATATCAGCGTCGCCGGAAGTGCCGGAATTTTGTCCCGCAGGAGTTCTTTTACATGCCAGCAAATCTACTGACATGAGCCTGTCGCATTTAAGCACACTTAAATGCCATCGACCTTGCCCGGGATCGAACCCGCAACCTTGGGCATAGAAGGCCAGCGCTATACTAACTCGCCAACCAGGTCGACAGATGATGTGTGAAGTGGAATTTATAGCGTGTTATCACGTTGTGATCGAGTGTTAGTAATAATAATAATCGTTATCACTGCCACGATCATCATGGCCATCACCACCATTCTCAACATTGCGCAACAACCATGTTTGTAATGATCGCCACCGTCAAAATTAATACCATCATAAAGCCAAGAAATAGCGGCAAGGTCTATTACGAATTCTATTCCATCTCTTCCTCGGCCTGTCTAACCTCCTGAGTACTGAGACATTTCTTGCTTTATTTCTAAAGTTCAATATAATTCTTCACTTCAAAAAAGTCACTCAAAAATTCTGCAGGTTACCTACACTTAGGGCACAAATGCAGGTATATTATACTATACTTCGGGGGTCTCTGCACATATAGGCCTATCTTATATCATAATATCTATGAAGTATGATACAGTGTACTATGTATACTCTCAGGACTCAGGAGGCTATGTCTGGTTTACGCTTTCTTTTGCAGTACAATATTAATGTAGTAGGGTCAGCCTGGGTGGCGCGGCCGGTAGTGTGCTGGCCTTTTGTGCCCGAGGTTGCGGGTTCGATCATAGCCCAGGACAATTAAATGCGACAGGCTCATGTCAGTAGATTTACTGACACGTGAAAGAATTCCGCGGGATAAAATTCCGGCACACCGGCGACGCTCTCTGATAATATTTCATTTGGATAAAATCTCCAATTTACTTCCTCTCCGTACAAAGTATAGATAGAAAGTTCTCTAATAATGCAAAAATAGATTTCGCGAAAATACACGTTTCCAGCAACCTCGATAATGAAAAACTGGCTTCCGAAAAGTAATCTTTATGTCTAAATAATTTCAAGGGAAAAATTGTTCGAGACCGGGTATCGATCCCGGGACCCTTCGCTTAGCTCTACCGACTGAGTTACCCAGGAACTACATCCGACACCGTCCCAACTTTTCCCTTTATATGTACACAACTCAAGTGGGCTGACAAGGCGCCAGAAACCCAACTTTCAGTGCACACAAACTCTGTGTGACTTGAATTGTGGTTTTCTGTTAACGTACCTACAATGACGTATAGGCCTATATTATGCAAATCTGGCTTTCGATATCCGGCCCAGGAACAATTTTTCCCTTGAAATTATTCAAGTCTTCTTCACAGGGAGCTTTACCTGAAAGCCACATTTGTACAATCTTTATGTCTGTCTGTGAACAGCATTTTTCCTACATTATTTTATGGGTTTTATTCATATTCAGTGTCTGAAAGCAAATTTATTTTGGAATGACGTTTGTAAAGTAATTATTTTTACTAACGGATCTTTAGGCTGTTCGAAAGAAGAAAACACAAGAAGCTACCTACTCAAAATGGGCTTTAAAGATTCTTGACATGACAACGTCTGTACTAGAGGTAGAACCGGTAAAAAGTCACATTTTTAATGTAGGTTTAATGGAAGTATGCAAAGATAAGTGATAACATGGCAGTGCATCCGCAGTAGTATTGCTTTTTGATAATCTTATAAAAGCATGATCATGGAAGTAGGTTAATAGTTCTATTTGATGATGATCTATCTTGTAAATAGCTCATTCTGGCATTTTAATTTTCTAATAAAAGTTTTAAATTATTTTATATTAGGAGCGACTTGAGAAGAAAGATGAATTTTTGTGAAACGCATAATATGTTTGAGAATAAATGTGCTGTAACACCGATTTTTTATAATTCTCTCACACACGCGTAAACGCAACATTTTTCCAATTTACTTAATTAGAATTAAATTTGTATATTCATTAAATTGAGCACCATTATTTTCGAGTGAAAAGTAATAAATTTCACACACACACAACTTTCAGGTGACTGATTTCTAAATATTGAATATGGATAAAATAGTCCACTAATTTCCCAGAAATGGTTGTACACGTTCGACACAATGCACATTAATCTGTATGTGGTGCAGTTCGCTTGTTTCAATAGAGGATAATCCTGGAAGCTATTGATCAAAGAGATTGGCGAGCACGGTGTGGTTACAAGTTCAATTCAGCCGTCAAGACCATTGGAGGGCCTGGCGACAAAGAACAGCCGTGGTGGTGACGGCTTACACATCTGTCAGCTAGATGAAACTAATTAAAACAACGAACAAACTTCTCTGAGAGTTTTTCGAGAGGCAGACAAGACACCTACAGCTCAGGTTATTGGAAGACGGAGTTGGTGCCGACCAGGGTCGCAGCGTTAATACAAACTGGAGAAGAGGCACTTGCCGCTACGAATCCTTACATTTTCTATCAAAATTACCTCTTTTAAACCGAAGTCTTAATATATATTTAAAAGGCTCATACAATTGGAAAGCAGTAGCAGGCGAAAAATAAACACAATTTTCTTTACTTACGACCAAATAATTACACTGGTGTGCAATCACTTTGCTACAGAGAAACTGTTTATATTTTTCAGTTCCCCACTTTGGATAGGTGCAAAGCTCATATGTAGTTTCGTTTCATCACGTCTAATTTTCTAAAAAAATAAAGTTTTTTTTTTTTCGAAATTCATGAAAATGTCTAAATACTCAAATTAGTATATATCCTTAGATAAATTATTATTATTATTATTATTATTATTATTATTATTATTATTATTATTATTATCTTAAAACTGGTAATTTAGACATAATGGAATCATTAAAATGTTATAAAAACAACATAAATTAAAAATTATGAACAAAGCATCCCTAAAAAATAGGTTGCAGCCGCCAAATTACTCTTCAAGGAACGACCACTCATATAAATTCAGGGAAAGAAGACAGAGGATGGACGCTGGAACATTTTCTATCCATATAAACTGAGGGAAAGAAGACAGAGGACGGACACTGGAAAATTTTCTATCAGGGACTGGAATGCTTTACCTGCAGACTTACTAAAGGCTTTACCAATAACCAAAAATGTATTTACAAATAGGCTTAAGGACTCTACTAGTAGACGGTATTATATTATACACACTATTTTTTTTCTTTTTACTCCCTTTTTCGTTTCTCTTTTTCTCTCTCTTTTTTTTTTTGTTTTCTGTTTTTCCGCTTTCTGAAACTAGTACGTGCACAACACCCATGCCCAACGCAGGACTCGAACCCACAACCTTTCGGACCAAGCGATAGAGACATGCCGTGCCCCTACCGCTTGTGCCATCCAGATCGGCAAAAAAATAGGATATTTAAAGGGTGTAATTGATGTTTTGTTATTTGAAGTATTGTATGAGTGAAGAAGTGTGTTGTATCAGTGAAGTGTGAGTGTGAGTGTGTTGTCTCAGTGAAGTTTTATAGTTTATAGTGGTAGTGCAAAGTATTTGAACAGTGAAATGTTTTTGAAGTATTAGTGAAATGTGTTGTAGTTCCAGTGCAGTGAGTGAGTTGACAGCGAAATGAGTGTATTGTTGAAAGGTACTTGTGCATGTATGAACATATCATAGTCGTGGGTTTTAGTTCGAACATAGGGTTAAGTTTAAATGTTATGTGCTTCATTTAATTTAGGATGCTCATTATTATTATTATTATTATTATTATTATTATTATTATTATTATTATTACTACTACTATTAATTATTATCAGTATTATTAATTTATTATTGATTGTGTTTATTATTAATCGTCATTATTGAGTGTAATTAGTTACCACTGCCCCGGGTATTTACCCATTTTCAGTGTGAATGCATGCATACATACATACATACATACATACATACATACCATACATACATACCTACATACATACATACATACATACATACATACATACATACATACATACTAATTTCATTTTTCTTGCTTATATTGCTGAAAAACTTGAAAAAAAATCACTTCATTTCTAAATTTATTCGTATACTATTCCTTGAAACTGGTAGGTATAAGCCTAAATGTGTGTTTATTTTCTGAAAAGAAAGTCTCTTAAGTGGTGCAATAAAATTACTCCCTGTTGAAGTACAGCGCCAAAGAGCAGAATTCCAAAAGCAGGTAATGAATACGGGGATCAATCGCGGAGATGTATTGATTATTTTTGTTAGTAATTTAAGGTTTAATAATTAATTTTACACTCGTTAAGGCGTTAAAAATATGTTTTTAAAAATAATATACCTCCTTTGACGTTTCTGATATTCTTCTTTAAATTTTGAAGTTTTCTGTCCTTATTTCCAAAAAAATACACGATCGCAGTGATGGTTCCCTTAAACTCAAAATCAATAAGTTTTTCTTTTTTCTATTAAAAATTATTACAACTACAATTACAACCAAAATATTCTTTAGCCTCTCACATACGTGTCTTCCATACCCGTCTATTCAGTACCATCCATATCTTCAGATCTATTGCGCTGACCCTCAAACTAGATGCATCCCTAACCCACACTGGTTGACTACACTGAGGTTCGCTGCGTATCCAGGTTTCAAGTATGAAATCCCACTGGTCCCTAGGCTAGTCCCCTCTACTCGTCGCCAGTCGGCGTTCGGGGAATACTATGGAATGACGACGAAATGGAGAGATGTTGACGGAATGATGTAGATGCCTAATATGAGAAAATTGGATAACCACGAAAAAAACCCTAGCTGCGACCATGTATAAAAAGTATCGAATTTTGGATGTTTTTATGGATAAAATTCTCCCCTACTTAGGAACCACCGGTTTATATTATGAGTGTGCCGTTAATTTATATCTTTAATATGCCACTTGTTGAAAAAGGATTAAAAAAAGCTGCTGTAGTTAAAGAGCGAGTTTATTCTTTAATATGATGCATTAGTTTTCGAGTGATGCTTAGGTCACGCTTTCCCAAGATGCAATGCCATTATGCGCCAATGATGAGAATTCAATTTATGACGTTAGTCCACGTCTGGCGCATTTCCCATGGATTTATTCCGTGGTTGAGACACCGTATTATCGTGCCCATTCAATAGCCTATACAAAAGGTCATAAAATGAATACGGTAGTGATGTACAGAATGGGAAATATTGAGATAAAACAACGGCGAGGGAGCTGCGAATGCGGGCGGGCACGTCAACTCCAGCCAGATGATGTATGAGCTGCACTGAAATAGCCGTCATTGTGGTGTCACTGTATCACATACGAGTATATCGACTACATTTGTTCGGCGCCATCGGGATTATCGGCACAAACCAGAAGTCTGCATCTAGGATACATAAGCCTGATTTCCTGAAATTTATGTATCATGCAACGAAGTAATTAATTTCAAACAGACTATTTAACTAATATGTTACATGTGAAATATAGCTTATTGAAAACAGGGCAAGAAAATGGGATATTAAACGACAATATCGATATAATAAACTTATGAAATGTCCACATTACTTACTTACTTACAAATGACTTTCACGGAACCCGCAGGTTCATTGCCGCCCTCACATAAGCCCGCCATCGGTCCCTATCATGTGCAAGATTAATCCAGTCTCTATCATCACATCCCACCTCCCTCAAATAAATTTTAATATTATCCTCCCATCTACGTCTCGGCATCCTCAAAGGTATTTTTCCCTCCGGTGTCCCAACTATTATTATATGCATTTCTGGATTCGGCCATACGTGCTACATGCCCTGCCCATCTAAAACGTCAGGATTTAATGTTCCTAATTATATCAGGTAAACAATATAATGCGTGCAGTTCTGCGTTGTGTAACTTTCTCCATTCTCCTGTAACTTCATCCCTCTTAGCCCAAAATATTTTCACAAGACACCTTATTCTCAAACATCCTTAATCTCTGTTCCTCTCTCAAAGTGAGAGTCCAAGTTTCATACAGAACAACCTGTAATATAACTGTTTTATAAATTTTAACTTTCAGATTTATTGTTGCTCAAAGATATTTGAATTTTCTCCATCTGTTCGAAGGATAAATCTCCAATTTTTGTTTCCATTTTGTAGGCCTACAATATCCTGGCCACAAGACAATCATATACTTTGTCTTTTCGGGATTTATTTCCAAACCTATCGCTTTACTTGCTTCAAGTAAAATTTTCGTGTTTTCCCTATTCGTTTGTGGATTTTATCCAAACATATTCACATCATCCGCATAGAGAAGAAGCTGATGTAACCCGTTCAATTCCAAATCCTGTCTGTTATCCTGAACTTTCCTAATGGCATATTCTAGAACGAAGTTGAAAAGTAAAGGTGATAGTGCATCTCCTTGCTTTAGCCCGCAGTGAATTGGAAAAGCATCAGATAGAAACTGGCCTATACGGACTCTGCTGCACTTTTCGCTGAGACACCATTTAATTAACCGAACTAGTTTTTTGGAAATACCAAATTCAATAAGAATATTATATAAAACTTCTCTCTTAACCGAGTCATATGCCTTTTTGAAATCTATGAATAACTGATGTACTGTACCCTTATACTCCCATTTTTTCTCCAATATCTGTCGAATACAAACATTTTATCAATAGTCGACCTATTACGCCTAAAACCGAACTGGTGAACCCCAATAATTTCATCTACGTACGGAGTTAATCTTCTCAGAAGAATATTGGACAAAATTTTGTACGACGTTCACATTACCAGAGATAAATAAGTAGCTAAGAGAAGATCACGTCCTGCCTTCAATATGGTGGCAAAATGGCAACTATGTAAAGAAAATAATGTGAGAGGGAGAAATCTAAGAGCCTATAGTAATGAGAAGGAGAAGGTTGGAAAGGCAAAGAAGAGGAGATAAAAGAAAAGTAGGCGTAGGAGGAAAAAATGAAGAGAAGCCACATGAAGGAAAAGGAAGACGAAAATGGAAAAGAAACAAAGGAAAAGATATGAAGGAAGAACAGAACAGGTAGACAACAATGAAAAAGAAAAGGTGGAGGAGAAATGGAAGGCAAGAAAGAAAGTATAGATAAGAGAGGACACAGAAAATAAGAGATAGTTGAAGGCGTTGAGCAAAAGGGTAATGAGACAAAATGCGATGAGATAAAGGGGACAATGAGAGGAACAAGATTATGATACAGTGACAAGGAGACTTAGGAAGGTGATTAATTAAAAGAATAAGTACAAGATCTTTTAAATATGAACACATTTAACATTCTTGTAATTTACTCTGTACCGTTTGTAAGTATTTCTAATAAAAGGACACAAAATACTATAAAACAACCTTATTTAGAGTAAATTTGGAGCATATCTCCATTTCTTGTTAGTTTTCTCTCCAGGCATTTATATGTGCTTTGAGAAAAATGTACGTTATTTCATGTCCCTAATTCTACAGTTACTTGATTGGTAGTCACTGAATGGAAATGTACACAACAGCTTAGAAAATATGCTAGAACAGATATTTTCAGAGACAGAATGACTCATGAATGCAAGGATGGAGTGACAGAGACAAAAATTGACTGAGACTGAGACAAACTGGAAGAGACAGATTCAAACAACAGAGGGAGCCTGACGGAAACAAGAGATACGCAGAAACGACACAGAGCAGGATGAGGCTGACGACAGAGACAGGCTGAGAGACAGATAGGAGCAGAGCGACAAACGGATCAAGGTAGACTGACAAACGAAAAGATGCCAAGATACAGATTAACAGACTGACGGACAGACTGACAAACAGAGACAGACAGACAAGCGACAAATTAACATGCAAGGGCATACTCACGTACAGACAGACGCAAACTGACGAACAAGGAAAACTAGCTAGGAAAGGATGACAAAGATAGAGTGAGTCAGAGATAGATCAACTGCGACAGAGTAGACAGATACAGAGTGGCAAACAGAAACAAAGAGTAGAAGACAGATTCAGATTATCACAAAGAGTGGCAGACAAAGGTAAAATGAAGAAATAGAGGGACAGAGGCAGAACGTATGAAGAGTCCTGTGGCAGACAGAGGAAGAATGAAAGAGAGAGACAGAATGGCCGACAGAAGCAGATTAATAGACAGTGGAGGCAGAAAGAAGCAGACTGAGAGAAATGTAGTTACGGAGAAAGATTGACAGAGATAGAATAACAGAAGAAGAATGAAAGAGACAGAGAGGCAGACAGAGAAAGAATGAAAGAGAAAGAGTGACAGACAGGCAGATTGACAGACACGCCAAAGTGACAGACATAGGAAGTATGACAGACACAGAGTGGCAGAGGCAAGATTAGTTTGGTAGACAGATGGAGACAAGAATAACATACAGTGGCAGAATAACATCAAAATTGAACCAGAAACAGAGGCAGATTTTCAGAGTCAGGGTGATACATAAACAGAGAATAACACATAATACACATCGGGGATCCAAAATATGTTTCTTCAAAATTTCCAAATATGAAAAGTGACATTTATTTCAAAACAACACATTTCAGATGTATGGAAATATTCAGAAATATGAAACCGTGCAGGCTAGAATTTACTCCATAAAGTAAAAAGAAAAAGCAAGAAATGAAAGGAAGAATCTCCTAAATAATATTTTACGATAAAATAATTTCTACATACTTCATCACATAATGAGAGAAAAAAATATTATAAATCGCAATCAATGTATCCAACTTCGTGAACAGTTCCAATGTAGCAGCAACTTTGTACTTAAGTACGTATTTGGTTGACTCACTTTAAATATTTGAGTGTATTTTGAATTTTGAATTCATTTTTATGTGTATTCCAATGAGTCATATAATAATGATACAAAAATGTAAAATCTTAATTGTTCAGTCTTTGACTTATTTATTGTAGCAAAATATCAAAAGTTATTTTTACTAGTACATATTAGTGAAAGTTTTCGCCCTTATTACGGACATCATCAGACTAATAAGTAGATATATGTATAAAAGTAAATAAATCCACGTTAAAAATATTGCAATAAACAAGTTTAAATTTTTTTAATAACCATAAATTAAAAATAAATTATTAAAATTATTGACAAGTTTACATATGATATTTATTGGAAATTATGCAAATTTAATAAAAATATACTAACAATTGTCTATATGAGGTGAATTAAATTTTTTTTTACTAGCCATTGCTTTTCTATCATCACAAGGTTGGTCATGGACGAATTATTAAATATATACTTTACGCAAGAATTGTATATATTTAATAATTCACCCATGATCAACCTAATGATGATGGGAAAGCAGTGGTTTGTAAAAAACGAATTTAACTCACCTCATATAGACAATTTTTAGTATGTCTTTATTAAATATGCATGATTTCCAATACATTTCATATGTAACCTTGTCAAACATTTTTAATAATTTAATTGATGGTTATTTAAAAATTTTTAAACTTGTTTCTTGCAATATGCTTAACATAGATTCACTTACTTTTACATAGATATCTACTTATTAGTCTGATGATGCCCATAATAAGGGCGAAAACGTTCACTAATATGTATTAGCAAAAATAACTTTTGATATTTTGCTACAATAAATAAGTCAAAGACTGGACAATAAAAGACTTTACATTTTTGTATCATTACTTGAGTATTAATAACATAGAGAAAGCAGATTCTCATTTTATGGAATATCTTGGAATAGCAAGAAATACAGATTGGCTATGTACATTAAAGCGGAAATAAACTGAAGGGAGAACTCAGAATTTTTGTACAGACTTCCTTTCAAGATTTGACGATAACTGATGATATATTCCAGTTGAACTCATAAAAGAAGATGGAAGGAGGAATAGATATATAGGCATAAATAATTCATGGAAAATTCCTTTTATGTTTAAGAATCTTGGGAGATTGTGTTTATGAAAGAGAAATCTCGAGAGGGTTTCTGTCTACGTTCTTGATACTCTGCTGATTAATTCTTGAGTTATTTAATGACGATATAAATAATAACTTACTATTGATCGAAGGATGCCTTCTCTGCCTGTATTATACATTTATTTTAAACTTGCAAGAAGGATTCGCTGCTCACTAGCGTGTCAGCTTCAATATCTTTCCCATATCTTCAGTCTACTTTTTCTTTTTGAACTGGTAGTTTCAGATTGGCGAAGGGTGCATAGATTTATTATTATTGTTTTTCGGTTCCGTTATTAGATTTGGTCACCTATAGCTTGCACTGAATACCATCATCATCATCGTCATCATCATCATCATCGTCGTCATCATCATCACCATTACCATCATCTCATTCTTAATCTTACTCTTTTTTAGTGTCTTTGGGTTCATCATGTTTTTCTTTATTTCGGTTTTCACTTTATTCTTTGTCTTTGTGTCTAGTTTCTTCTTCGTGTTCTTTCTATGGACTTCTGCTAGTCAAACACAGCACATTCAACACAATAGGCTCTTTCAGGTATCAACCGAAAAGATTTGCAGGATTGATAATGGAAGGTTCGGAGAAATTATAACTCAACCAGGCTGAAAAAATTTTATTCTCTATTGTTTGAATAATTTCGAGGGAAAAATTGTTCCGGGGCAGGGTATCGAACCCGGGACCTTTGGTTTAACGTACCAACGCTCTACAAACTGAGCTACCCGAGAACTCTGCCAGACACTAATCCAATTTTTCCCTCCATATCCACAGACCTCAAAGTGGGCTGACAACCGTCAAGCAAACAACACTGAGTGCACACAAACTCTGTGGTTTTCTTTTAACGAACAGTGTCGTGTATTATGCAGATCAGACTTTCAGGTATAACTCCTTGTAAAGTTGATTTGAATAATTTCGAGGGAAAAATTGTTCCGGGGCAGGGCATCGAACCCGGGACCTTTGGTTTAACGTACCAACGCTCCTTGTGAAGTTGATTTGAATAATTTCGAGGGAAAAATTATTCAAATCTCTATTGTCTGTTTATAAGTTTGTTATCTATCAATGCAAATTGTTGTGCATGTCATTATTTATTGATAAGATAATATAATGATTATATTAGCTAATTTACTAATACATAACAAATAAAGTTCATTCTTCTTCTTTCTTACACCGAAGTCCTTAGACCAAGCCCATGAGATTGTGTTGTTGCAGCTGGTGTATCACTTTTTTTTAATATGGTCTGGAGTGAGGCGTATACACGCCAGGATATGAATTGATGAGGCTGATTCTGTGTTGAATTTTGTACATATTGAGAGTATCATCTGAGATGCTATCATCTTATATGCTTTGTGTGCCCTCTTTTTAACTGGTTTTTGCAGTTTTTGATCCTCGGCTAAATTGACACTTGATGGCTACTCCAGCTTGTTGGTCTTTGTATCATTCATGGACTGGTGGCTCTTCACAGATTTCTTTTACTTATTTTTTGCGTTTGCAGAATACTTCAGAGTAGATGAGCGTGTCTTTGTTTGCTTTTCTTATTACACAGCTTTCTTTAGCTATGGTATTTGCCCGTTCATTTCATGATATATCGACGTGTGAAATAATAATAATAACAATAATAATAATAATAATAATAATAATAATAATGATAATAATAATAATAATAATAATAATAATAATAATAATAATAATAATAATGGAATTCATGCATCATTTGAAACATGTTTTCACCCTTTTGCTTCTTTAAAACATTTTTCATTAGAATTCTTCTACAATACAATAGTTGTCCTTCACTCAAAGAAATGTTGCTCCTCCACAAATTCCTATCCTCAGCATTAGAGATGAACAAAACTAACTGCCGCTCTCGCTCGCTGTGTTCGTTGCATTTGTCTTTCGAGTCTCATCTCGTCATTCTCGTGCGCTTCGAGTCTCGCTCATCATTCTCGAAATAGCATTTGGTCGACGTGGAAAGATTTCGTAACTTTGAATAACATACATCATTGAAATAAATAACATTATAAATGTTTAAATGAGACAAAAAGACAAAACATAACAGTATCTTAGTCATCAAAATGTTCTGGTTCTATTTTATATTACCTACGGTTATATAAATAGAAAAAAAAACAATTCTCAAATAAATTTGCATTTCTAAGAAACATAAAACATAATATTAATATCTTTTTACTTGAGATTGCACACTTGATCTGAAACATATGAAAAGAAACTTCCTAGCCTTTTAATAAGGGCCTATTAATTAAATAAAGACTGGAGAACGGATTATTACACACTGAAAGATAAAGATGTTTCAAATAGGCTACTTGATTGTTTATACATATATAACAGTTGCCAAAGTAGATAAAACTTCAGTCAGGTATAAACAACTGTGGCGATTCAAGGCTGCTTGACTTCGGGAGTGATCAATCTCGAGTCTCGGAACACTCACAAGCAGTCTTTACGTCAAGGACGCGACATAATACAACATTGTCGTGCGGGTTTTCGGCTTTGCGGGCGCTGTTAGTCTCGCTTTCTCGATCGTTGTTCATCTCTACTCAGCATCTTAATCAGTAAGATTACTAAGATCTCTTCTAGTCATACTCCTTCTGACACCATCTATCCATTGTTCTCTTGGTTTTCCTCGTTTTCTCCTTCCCTCTGCAGTCCACTTCAGTATCATCTTAGGTATTCTTATATTCTTCAATCACTTCACGTGTTCAAATCATTTAATATTCTTTCTTCAATTACTTCAATAATATTGTTTTTTTTACATCCTTAATTTCTATAGTTCTTTTATTTATAATTTTTCCCATCTTTTATTTTCTCACTGATCTCCGCCAAAAGTCCATTTCATAGCCAGTAATTTGTTTTCGTGTATTCTGTTTAATACCCGTGTAACATAGCATTTTGTACCAATGACTTACACAGAGACTTTTAATAGATATTACTATAATAATTACTAGCAAGGATATAATGACCAAATAGAAGGGATAGTACAGTAAATTACAACTGTAAAATTGAAGTAAGACCTACAATGTGAATGGGATCACTATCTTCTCGTACCTATATTTCATGCATAAGATGCTCGCATTTCCTAATAATATTAAACTGATATAAATATATTCCTTGTATGTATTTTGAGTTATATGCCACGGAGGAGATAGAAAACAGATTTCCTTCTAGTACTACAATATAATTCAAATTATAAAGAGGATTGCTTTATACCAACATAATGATGATTGTGGTTCATTATCTATCGCCCGTACCCCAACTCCACCTATAGTGGTAAATTCTTTAACGTGTATGGTTGCCAATTATTGTTTTATTCTGGATTTAATACTTAAAGTTGCGATGAAAAAATCATAGTCGGGTCTGAAAGCTGTATCTGTTTGTAACAACCTTAACGCTATCTGAGATCCAACCTGTCTTTTAATGATTATTCGTGCTGTAAAATCTCAATAGTGGATTACAATTTATTACTATTTCAATAGAGTATTTTGAGTGAAATCTCAATTTAACTGGTTCTCAGCAGACTGGACGTGAAGCAATGTGTTCGCTCTGAATTCTTTTACTTTCCTCCTGTGAAATGTATTTATACGAACCCATTGAACGATACGGAATGCAATACTTCTGCATGAAATGTAATTTAAACTACAGGGCTTACACAAAGGTGTTGAGAAAAGAACATGGCTATACTAATGAAACAATATTGAAATTGAAAATCAAAAATAGAAACTCTCTTTAAACAAATTTACATCTTCATTACTCAACTTTTAACACTATACCACTTTTGAATAAATAAATAAATAAATAAATAAATAAATAAATAAATAAATAGATAGATAGATAGATAGATAGGTAGGTAGGTAGGTAGGTAGGTAGGTAGGTAGGTAGGTAGATATATAGATAGATAGATAGATAGATAGATAGATAGATAGATAGATAGATAGATAGATAGATAGATAGATAGATAGATAGATAGATAGATAGATAGATAGATAGATAGATAGATAGATAGATAGATAGATAGATAGATAGATAGATAGATAGATAGATAGATAGATAGATAGATAGATAGATAGATAGATAGATAGATAGATAGATAGATAGATAGATAGATAGATAGATAGATAGATAGATAGATAGATAGATAGATAGATAGATAGATAGATAGATAGATAGATAGATAGATAGATAGATAGATAGATAGATAGATAGATAGATAGATAGATAGATAGATAGATAGATAGATAGATAGATAGATAGATAGATAGATAGATAGATAGATAGATAGATAGATAGATAGATAGATAGATAGATAGATAGATAGATAGATAGATAGGCAGGCAGGCAGGCAGGCAGGCAGGCAGGCAGGCAGGCAGGCAGGCAGGCAGGCAGGCAGGCAGGCAGGCAGACATACAGACAGACAGACAGACAGACAGACAGACAGACAGACAGACAGACAGACAGACAGACAGACAGACAGACAGATAGATAGATAGATAGATAGATAGATAGATAGATAGATAGATAGATAGATAGATAGATAGATAGATAGATAGATAGATAGATAGATAAATAAGTGAGTGAGTGAGTGAATGAATGAATATATATATATATATTTTTTTTTTTTTTTCAAGTGTTAATTAACTAGGTTACCTTGTTGACTAGTTTCAGCCGATGGGCTATCATAACTGGGTGGTCATCGCGTCTTCTGATTGCGTTTTCTGTAAGAGTGTGTTTCTGTAGTGTAATGTGGAGTCAGAAAGTATGTGTATTCTGAAATTGAGTTGTGTGTTGAGGATTTGATGCTGGTGTGTTTTTGTTTGTCTGTATATTTCATATTGTTCTAGTGTGTTTAGTTTCTGGTTTTTCGGTTGGAGATGTAGAATTTCCATGTCTCTGTTTATGTTGCTCTAGGTGTGGTTGGCATTTGTGATGCGTTCTGCATATGTGGAAGTGTTTTGTGATTTGGTTATGGCTATGATGTATTCTTTGTAACGTGTTTGACATGATCTGCCTGTTTGTCCTATGTAGAAGTTGTTGCAGGCATTGCTTTTGAGTTTGTATACACCTGTGTGGTTGTATTTGTTTATTTAAATGATTTATAAACGTATTATAGATTACGCAATTTTCTAGTTTCAGCGTAAATAGTGATAACATTGATAAAAAAGTAACCTAGTATTTGGTGAGACGAGTCCGAGACTTATCCATGGGATTGTCTGACATTCCCCTTGTAATTATCCTAATAGGGGTTCGAATCCACGTCTGAGCATAGCCTTTGAATACGATTCCGCTCGCTATCCCTACATCACGGTGTGGCTGAATAACGGAAGAAAACTTGCATTATGACAGAGTTGTATATCAGTAATTCTACAAGATTTGCGGATGATCAAACTTCGGATCCTTTAGTGAAAAAGTGTCACAGATTGACGAGCTGACAGCTACAATGACGTACAAAAGCAGAAGCATGAGTGCTTAAATACGTGTGCATCGCACATACGTATAATATAAATATGCATACCTATTTTAGTATAAAGAAGAAAATAACAGTATAGTTAATATCATCTCACATAAAACCTTCTAGGGAACGAAATAACAGACGAATAAGCGAAGAAAGAAACAACCCTGCAATAAAAGTATTAAAATATCATTCCACAGTCTCAAATCATAAATACAAAGCACATTTGAAAACAATATGGTACAATCTATTCCATTAATGCTGTCACGCTTTTGAAGCTGTGTTTGCATTTAGTACTTCATCCACCTTCCATTGGTATGCTAGTAAGTATGTATACAAGGCACATAGACAGTCATTCCTATGAGCAGCAGTGGCCCTGCACCTATGAAATGTTGGCATACATCACAAACGATTTGTAATTTCGCTAATATGTTTTCGCGGGATATCAGCCGAGTTAAGATTTTGGAATGCTCCAAGCTTTCGACTGCTATCTCTGCAGCCATCTTCAGGGAAGTGATGTCCGAACAGAAAGTCGAAAGGTTATATAGATGTGGCTGTCTCAGGTGAAACGGGATTGTTTGGCGGATCGGCCAATCCGGGGCCGGGAATTGTCATCGCTCGTAAGCTCCGCCCCTCCCGGGATTGCTGCGTGAAGTTTGGTGGGCGGCGAGCCCTGTTCCGCCGGTTGGAATCGGTTGCCGTCCTCGGTCCGTGATCTTCATGACCTCGACTTTCTGTTCGGACATCACTTCCCTGAAGATGGCTGCAGAGATAGCAGTCGAAAGCTTGGAGCATTCCAAAATCTTAACTCGGCTGATATCCCGCGAAAACATATTAGCGAACCAACGCCGAGAAAGCCTCAAATCATACAGATTTGTAATTTGTGATGACGGTACAGCTGCTACTCTATCCTGAACACCACTGAAAACCGGAATACACAATACAGGCAAGTCAACCCACACGTGTACGGTAGGGATGGGGATAGAAGACGTAGTTTCGTTATGATTACGACTAAAGAACGAGACGGCATTAATGGAATCCAGTGTACAAAAACAGAAAAATAAAAATAAACCAAGGAAAAGATAAGGAGTATGTGGGACAAAATATAACCAGTAAGAAAAGATGTACCTAGTAGCTACGTTTAGACTTTAGGTTCAAGGATACAGCACACAACAAAGTTGTTTCGCGGGCCATCTTCACAGAATTAACATCAAGGACTCACCATCACGCACTATCTGTAAAGGTCCAACCTCCGTCTTGAACAAAGACCATCTACTGCAATGCAGTGCAATAGAACTACACAGGAAGATATAAGTCAATTTACCAGCAATCTACAGGGATGCAGAAAGGGTCACATCTATAAATGAAGGCCACTGGAATGAAAAAAAAACATATAAGAGGCTACATAAATAAATTTAATATATACGTAGATAAATAAATAAATAAACAAATAAATAAATAAATGCACACATTAACATATAAAGACACATACATACATACATACATACATACATACATACATACATACATACATACATACATACATACATACATACATACATACATACATACATACATACATACATACATACATAATTTTAAAATGAAAGAAAAACTCTTGCAAATTTTGTACATAGAAGTGGTGAAAGGTGGCCCACAAAGGCAAATTAGCTAATAAGCATATAAAACAATTAATAAAATTTGCAAATAGCATAGACCTAGGAAAACTACAATAGAAAGACATAACAATGACATGAAATAGGAATCATAACTTGTTAGGATTAGTCAGCGATGTAAGTGTAAATAGAAATAACTTAAAGGATTGTAATGGACTGTATATTATTTTAAATGAGTGTAAATATTAATCACAACTTGTCAGGATTAGTCAGTGTTAGAAGTGTAAATAGGAATCACATCTTGTTAGGATGAGTAACTAACAGTTATAATTTAAGTAAGTGCAAGTAAGAACCACAGCTTATTAGGATAAGTCAATGTTATAAACATACATACATACATACATACATACATACATACATACATACATACATACATACATACATACATACATACATACATACATTACTGTGGCAGTGAAGCATGTTTTATTGTTATTCTATAGAGTTAGTATATTACTCGTACAATAGAAACTATTGCAATCAGTGTTTTAAATTCAGTGCATAAATTGGTGAAAAAATTATTACAACATTGAAACTGTTGCTTTTGAAGAAGAAATATTATTACCAAACATGAATTAATTTCTGAATCAGAGACAAGATTCAGAACACACAAAGTGTCTAAGTGCTCTAACCCGCTTCTAAAAATATGAAATTCTCGAGAACTTTTTAAATAGTACAGAGGCACATATTTCAACAGGCGACGCATAAATTCTAGTTAGCTCCGTGGTATTTAAACTTTTAAGTTCAAGAATAGCAAAAAGAGAACAGAACAAAGAACATCGTAACTAGCGGCAAAGAAACATCTTCTCCTTTACCTTCATATGAAACAGTCTGTAAACTCGAATGGAACAAAGAATATTTCCAGTTCACGCCGTGTAACTTACAACTTTGTTTTACTGCAGAACTTCAGAGTTCAGAGTTATGAAACACGGTCATTACAGTCAGAGAGATAACGTATACCGCCAGAATTTGTAAACTAGAACGAAAACCTTTTCATTGAGTTTGACACTAAGTGAACAAAAACAAATTATACATAGTCAGAGGTATAATAATTTAGTGCACCACAACTCCTGTGAATACCGTTAACATGGCTGTGAGCTCGATGACTCTTGAAAGTATTCTTTCTCAAGTACGATTCACTTCTGATAGAGAAGATGCATTGCGCTCGGGCGCGGATTGATCTCCGCTTGGACTGATTACCTGGTTGGGTTTTTTCAGAGGTTTTCCTCAACAGTAAAGCAAATGTCAGGTAAACTATGGCGAATCGTCTGCCTCATCTCGCCAAATACTATCTCGATATCACCAATCCCATCGACGCTAAATAACCTAGTAGTTGATCCAGCGTCATTAAATAACCAAGTAAAAAAAGAAGTAGGTACAATTATTGTTAAGAATATTTAAAACTTTTTTTTATTAATTGAAGTAGCTTACGTTACAGCTATGATAACTTTACGTATTGAAGAAAATGTATGTGACCGAAGCTTGTCTTTCACGGATAAAGACGGAAACACCTTAATATTCAAGGCTTGTCATAAGTCCTTTCCAAAGGATACATATCTTTAACGAAATGAGACGAAGCCATTCTATCGAAATCAAAGGAAACCAACCCAACCTGACCCAACATAAGCCAAAGAAAACCAACCAATGAAATCGGAGAAGCTAGTCAATTAACGAATCAGTTAATTACGTCAGATCACATCAGATCAGAACTGGTCAAATCATTTAGTCCAGTCAAGTCATTCTGTTAGGTCAGGCGAAGTTGTTCAGTCAGCTATTCGTACTTCCTTCAATTCAATTGCCCGCTTATTCATACACATACCTACCCACCCACCCAACTACACTCCGTTTCTAGAATCTGTCAAGTCAGTGGAAGCATTTGGGTGGAGCCAATGACAAGCTAATTGGCGGAGCCTATCAGTGCGGGAATATGTTCCAGACTGCTTCGGCTCGCGGCCGCTAAGGAGTAAGATGCGCTTGGCAGAAAGTGATAGTTGTTTTGGTCAACTGTCCGAAGACAGAGCTCAACCTCAAAAGTGATACCAAGAAGGCACCACTTATGAGGCAACTATGCCAGGAGATAATGGGGTAGAGTGGCGAGTTCCTTTCCCCTCCATTGCATATATCGCCGATTAGCTACATATTACAATAGTGACACTTCTGATGCATACAGACAGTTTTTTTCCTCCGCCACATCGTCAAGTGAGATGTACTGCCTGATAATAGATGTACACATCAGCCAGAACCTCAATCAGAGAATAAGGTGATAGGTAGGGTGGCATTCTAGACTCTCGTCTTCAAGCAAACTAAAGAGTCCAGAGACTCATAAATATAAAAATAGCAAAGGCCTTTCGAACCACGTCATCCGAAGCACTATGCATCCTAACAAAAAACACACCCATAGGTATAGAAATTCAGAAGCTGGCGACAGCATATGAAAGCACGAGAAGGATCCAGGAAGGAATTAAAATTGACACAGTAGAGCATTACACAACATGGCCGCATCCAGCAGATAAAATCCTGATTAAAGAAAAATCAAGTCATGAGTCTTACAAAGTAGACATCTACACCGATGGCAGCAAGGGAGATTCGGGAGTTGGCTCAGGTGTCGCCATATTCATTGATCAAGAATTAGTCCATGAGCTGCAATATAAACTCCATAGGCGGTGCTCGAACAACCAAGCGGAACAGTACCCCATCCTCAAAGCCCTAGAACAACTCGAAGTACTCCAACAACTAAAAGATGTTCGAAAATCAGCAGCCATTCATACCGACAGCAGAATCACACTCGATTCGTTACGAAATTTCAATAACCATCACCACTTGATAGAACAAATTAGAAAACAGAAGAAAGCTGGAAACATTAAACTGGACTATTCACTTCGCATGGGTCAAGGCACACGTTGGACTTGCGGGGAACGAGCTGGCCGACCACTTGGCAAAGCAGGCAGCAAGTAACAACGAGTTACCAGTGAGCTTCGACAGGATACCAGTCAGCGACATCATGCGGGAACTTCAAGAAGAAAGTGTGGTTAAGTGGGAAAGTGAGTGGCAAAACACGATAAATGGTGCAGTGACAAAATCGTTTTTCCCCAGTGTAAAAGAGAGGTTACGCGTTAACATTCCACTGAATGGAGAGGTCACAACTTTCCTAACTGGACATGGAAAAACCGATGCTTACTTATACAGATTCAAGCTAAGGGACAACCCGTCGTGTGCGTGTGGAGCAGAGGAACAGACCGTCGACCACCACCTTTTCGAGTGCCCGAAATTGGACAAAGAAAGACTAGCGTTCCAGCGGGAAATGTTAAGGAAAACTGGCAAGTGGACTTTCACAAAGCTTAAAATAATGCAAGAACATGCGCATACATTCACAAACTATGTCAATGATATAAATTTAGACGAGTAAACGTAGGATAATTTAATCTAGGATAGGTAAGAGTAGGCAATAGATATAATGAAAGACTCAAATTTTCACAACAGAATAACAGACCTACATACGCCTAGAGAGTGACAGAAACGAGACATAATGTGTTATATTATAAACACACAGGTAGCAAGGCATGTAGTATTACCTTTATTGTAATGGGACATGCCGTTCAACTAATATTAAAAAGAAAAAACTTTCCCTCAGAGCTGTCATTGGACTGGCCCCCTCCACTCACCACTTGCGCGAAGAACTTTTCGTCTCCTATACTCTACAGCAGGGATCGGTAAAAATGTCATCGTGATTACCATGTCCGTCCGAGGAATCTGTAGAGTAGAAAGACAAAACAAGACCTCTGCGCAAGTGGTATGTGGGAGGGCTAGGACCAATGATCGCTCTGGGGGGTTGGTTGAACGAAGCTAGCAATCGTTTGCAGGGATTGGATCATTTTTATTTGAACTCTACTCTATAGTACGATTATTTATTCCTGACAGTCGCCGACAATGTACGTCTGGGTCAGGCGAGTCCATTAAGTTACGCCAAGGGGTGTTCGGGTTAGTCAGACGCTTGCATTTAGAGCGATCGGATGTCAGGCGTACGGCAGAGTAGTGAGTTTCCAGTACAGTGAAGCTGTACTGCATTTCTTTACTGACCGCTCGCTCTTATCTCTACTTCGGAGTTCTCTCCACTACTCCTATTACTTCCCCTCTTTCGCGTCGTCGAACTGTCAAGACTAATAATCGGTCTGTACAGTAAGATTATTTAGTCCTGACAGTCGCCGGCATTATGCGCCTGGGTCAGGCGAGTCCATTTAGTTACGCCAAGGGGTGTTTATGTTAGTCAGTCGCTTGCCTTCAGAGCGATTGGATGTAATGCGTGAGGTATAGCAGTGTGTTTCTAGTACAGTTAAGCTGTACTGCATTCCTTTACCGACCACTCTCTCTTATCTCTACTACAGAGCTCTCCCCACTACTCCTATTACTTCCCCCCTTTTGCGTCGCCGAGCTGTCAGGACTAAATAATCGGTCTGTACCTTCTACCACAAGCATCGGGCAGCGGCCTCGAGCTGATGCTGCCCGCATTACACTCCGGTACAGATAGACTTCGCCCCCATATGAGTGAAGTTACTCCACAGAACCCTAGGACGGGCCATAGCAATATTGACATCGCTCGGGCAGCGCAATAAACTGTCTTTGCTTCATCCCGTCCCTTCCGTCCAACTCCCCTACAACTTCAGTACATAGGCATTTATCAGTGGCGGGTTACCTGATAAGATTTAAACTGCTTCTTTCTCAAAATCTTCAACATCTGTTCGGAAACTGTGTTTAAGGAAGAATGGGAGGAACAATATTTGTTGTGCACGTGGTGACAATGTAGACGCCTCTAGACATCTAGCGACATTACGACACGTCATAAGATTATCACGAAATCATAGGTAAGCATGATTATATCCAATGTAATTGTAAACGGAAATGTATACAGTAGAAAATAAGTATAAACATAATTTTCTTTTCTTAGGGCTGGACGGAGCGAAGCAATTAAAACATAAAAAAACCAAATTGAAATAACAGTTCCGGTACTAAAATATGATGAAACAAGCTATGAGTAAAAGAGAATTCCATGCAAGTTATGATATTGCTTTGGAAATCGCAAAATCATTGAAGTGCTATAATGAAGAATAGCTCATGAAACATGTCTGAATGAAGTTGCTAACATTATTTGTACCGAATAATCTGATGCTTTAACAGTAAATTATGAAATTATCCACACGAACAATACAAAGAAGGATAAGGGATATTGAAATACTAGCTGAAGGAGAAATAAAATCAAAGATGCATAAACAGTGGTCTAATCTCTCGCTTTAGGTGGAAACACAGATACTGATACAGTAGAATTGGTAATGTTCATTTGCGGAGTTACGAAGTATCTCTCTGTATAAGAGTATTTGCTCGATGTCATTGCACTTAAAGAAAATACAACATTAGAGGAGTTATTCCAAGCATGAAGAAAATATATAGAAGAAATGAATCTGAACATAAAGCAACTGTATCTGTAGTAACATACGGGACTCGAAATACGACTTTAAATAAGTCTACTAGATGGAGTAACGTGTTATTAAGAGAGCTAAAAATGACTGAGGACATAAAACGTTGCCATTGTATATTACACTAGACTGGCTTAGATTTATTTAAAATGTTTTCTATACAAAATATGTGTAGTCCTATCATAGGCCGCCTGCCGCTATCCTACATAACTCCTATGTCTGGTTCTATATTCAATATATTTCGGAACATTTGTTTTCTCAACGAAAACTTGTAATATCTAAACAAAAATCGTGACTAGCAGACAAGAATTTAAGAGTTGTATTAAGAGTGTCAATTTTAGACGTATTTTCCTAGGTTGTTATAGCACAGTAAAAGTAAAGGTGAAATAAAATATAAACTGTCCATTTATAAATCAATATTGTGTAGTCTACGTCAGATGCTTGTGTTGAGAGTCCGCCACTGAGATTCGAACGTATTGCTCTATACTCCTCGATTGATATTACATCGTATGTATTGCGGCTGTCATTCAGTGACGTCATCGTGAGTACAAATTTGCCGACGGCTGTTCTACAGATTTCAGAAACGAAGTATACCTATCCGTGCAGTCAAATGTCCTTTCTTTCATCCATCTGTTGATATATCCATTCCATTTCATTGTATATTTTGTTTCGTTCATTCATTCCCTATTTTCTTAGTCGTCTTCTTTTCTGTATTCGATAAGTATCTATATTTTATCATCGGGGCCAATGAAGATTAGATAGACCAGTCTCCAAACTGTACTAAAATCACAGTCAAGTATATACAGTCACGAAGCTTGAGTTGTGAGGGTGCTAGAAACAATAGACTGTGCCGGTACTATTTCGCATTGTCTGTAATGAGGCGATATTAGCGATCCTAGTGGTTAGCAACTATCTACGGATGCATATTTACTACGTATTGAGCTTCGTGACTGTATATACTAGAATGTGGTAAAATGATAACGTGTATAAATTTCCGCTACCAAGTTTCAGAAAATACAGTACACAGGCCCATTGGACGAATTTGTATGAACAATGCTCCAAGCATTGAGGTAATGTAATAATAAATTTACCTCGATTCTAACTAAGACACTATCGGTTAAATGATGATATGACATTACAGGTTGAGAGAAGAAAAGGAAGTACTCGGAAAAACCAGCCCCATTGTTGCTTGATCTGTGAGGAAAGTGTACAGGGTAAAAATTTGCAAATCAACAGTTTATCGATCTGTGAAAAGGCTACAACACTGACGTAAAATTAAGTACTCATGGCTTCCAATCATGACGTAGAGCGATTTAATGCAATCTATTTTATAGCTTTTGGTTCCGCGATAACCTCTATATGTTAATATGATAAATCTCCTCTCTAATGTTTACATTCATGATTGATTCTTCCAATTAACACGTACGAGCTATGTGAAGGATAATTTGGAATTTTTAACTGAGTAAATAAAGTCAGCAAAATTAAATTACTGAAAAATTCAATTACGCGAAGCTAAATGTGAAAGTAAATGAGGAAAATACGACATCTTCTCGAGTCTACCTTATCTGAATTACATAAGTCAATACATTAATCAAGTTATCAGCATAACGAGTATGTCGTTCAGACGACGCAGAAGAAGTGTTCATATTTCATTTGTGTCCAAATTAGTATCTTATTCGCATTTCTTATTCAACGATTATATGAGCGAACATAGGCTATTTATATCAACGAGAAAACGATTTGGTTGCAATGGTAAAATAAAATAAGTAAAATTAGTCCACTTGCAGGAAAAAAATTACTTCTCTTTAATCATCAAACATCTCACTGTCCGGATTCGAAACTCGATTGCTTTGGTCATCTTGGGGTTCGTGAGAGTGTTATACAGTTAAAAGATCACTATGGCAGGACACGAAGAGAGAAAATTTACAGTAGAGCTAGATTTTTTAAAGGTAGCCTACTTGTCACCCACTCACCATACTGCACCCAAATAAACAAATAAAAAATAAATATAAAGCGACTTAATAAATTCAGGCTTGACCACTCTGCAGGAACTGAACGTAATATATGGTATAATACATAGATGTAAAAGGTATGACAGCGACGCCATATGGGGGCATGGAGGTAGAGCTCACATGCTTCCTTGATCTCGCACAAAGAGATGATATGATAGCATATACTCGACCTACGGTACTTCATACTCCTCGGAAAGAAATGGTGCTCAATTGGACAGGGGGATGTTTGCACTCCGCAGCCGTTCTAGAAGTTATGTTGGCGAGAAAAATTCTACCACTACTCGGACGCCACCTGGGACCTTTCAGTCCATTTCACAGTTCATTGTTTTACCAACTGAACTATTACGCATCCATAATGCTTGAATTGCTAATGTTGTAGGCTATTCTGTTTAGTGAATGGCAAATATCATTAATGGTAGTAGTAGTCTAATAATAATAATAATAATAATAATAATAATAATAATAATAATAATAATAATAATAATAATAATAACAGTAATAATAATATAATGAGACTAATGAAGTGCTTTGCATGGAGTGTGGCACTGTATGGGGCAGTAACATGAACATTAGGGCGATGTGAAGAGAAGCGAATAGAAGCATTGGAAATGTGGATATGGAAAAGAATGGAATGTGTGAAGTGAACAGACAGAATAACAAATGAAGCTGCGTTGGAAACAGTAGGTGAAGAAAGAATGATACTGAAACTGATCAGGAAAAGGAAAAGGAATTGTTTGGGCCACTGGCTGAGAAGAAACTGCCTAATGAAGGAAGAAATGGTGAACGGGAGAAGAGTTCGGGGTAGAAGAAGATATCAGATGATAGACGACATGAAGGTATATGGATCATATGAGGAGACAAAGAGGAAGGCAGAAAATAGGGAAGACTGGAGAAAACTGGGCTAGCAGTGAAAGACCTGCCCTTGGGCAGAACACTAAATGAAAAAAAAAAATAATAATAATATTTACAAATGGCTTTTAAGGAAACCGGAGATTCATTGCCGCCCTCACATAAGCCCGCCATCGATCCCTATCCTGTGCAAGATTAATCCAGTCTCTATCATCATATCCCACTTCCTTCACTTCAGATTTTTTGACAGCAGACTAGATGACAAAAGCTTCTCAACCGAATAATGACAGGCATTTCCCATATTTATTCTGCGTTTAATTTCTTCCCGAGTGTCATATATTTCTTACTGTTGCTCCAAGATATTTGAATTTTTCCACCTCTTCGTAGGATAAATCTCCAGGTTTAATATTTCCATTTCGTACAATATTCTGGTCACGAGACATAGGCTAATCATATACTTTGTCTTTTCGGGATTGCAAATAATATAATATATTTAAAAATATCCCATGTCCCATTTTTATTTCTTCTGAGCTTTGAATCTTCCATTTACGAAGGACATCGTCCATATTTGGACATTTCATACCTTACTTACTTACTTACTGGCTTTTAAGGAACCCGAAGGTTCATTGCCGCCCTCACATAAGCCCGCCATTGGTCCCTATCCTGAGCAAGATTAATCCATTCTCTATCATCATATCCCACCTCCCTCAAATCCATTTTAATATTATTCTCCAATCTACGTCTCGGCCTCCCTAAAGGTCTTTTTCCCTCCGGCCTCCCAACTAACACTCTATATGCATTTCTGGATTCGCCCATACGTGCTACATGCCCTGCCCATCTCAAACGTCTGGATTTAATGTTCCTAATTATGTCACGTGAAGAATACAATGCGTGCAGTTCTGTGTTGTGTAACTTTCTCCATTCTCCTGTAACTTCATCCCTCTTAGCCCCAAATATTTTCCTAAGCATCTTATTCTCAAACACCCTTAACCTATGTTCCTCTCTCAAAGTGAGGGTCCAAGTTTCACAACCATAAAGAACAACCGCTAATATAACTGTTTTATAAATTCTAACTTTCAGATTTTTTGACAGCAGACTGGATGATAAAAGCTTTTCAAACGAATAATAACAGGAATTTCCCATATTTAATCTGTGTTTAATTTCCTCCCGAGTATCATTTATATTTGTTACTGTTACTCCAAGATATTTGAACTTGATGACAGCAGTGACATTACTGATACAGCAAAGCTTGAGATTTTTATCCGCGGGATTGATCAAGATGTTAGTGCAGGAACCTCCACTGGTTGTAGTTTTCATGCCAAGTACCTTTCCTCCGTCTCCTTACGTCATAGGCTGTATGTCGCATATAATCACTGCAGTTCGAGTTTTGGTCACAGCTGCACTAGGCCATCGGAAACGACTGTATCCCTGTATCCGTTTTCCAGTTGTAATTCGAGCTCACGGCTGTGCCTTTCACATAACGCTGTAACCTTAACAACTGCGTATTAGATGCCCACCATATTTCACCGTAATATCAATATGAAGATACACATCAGTAACAAAGTAAGGATGGTTGTAAAATTATTGTGTATAGCACTAGTACCAGGCAACCACAGCATAAGTTTGTAACTGTTTGTTTGTTTTTTATTATCTGAAATCTGGCTCATGAGTTAGAGCACATTCTTTGAAACACTTGTGTGTGCTCTGCATCTTGGAGAAGGAACTTTGTGTGAACTTGGCGCCCCACTCCGTAAACTTTGCACGCAGACTTAAAACGCTTTGATCGTAAAAAGCTTTAAATATAGAGGAAGTGTGAGCAAAGGAAGTCTAAAGATGGGACAGGGAAGAACATGATAGCTAGATTATTACATGCGGTTGGATTTAAGAAGATTCTCATCGTACTTCACTCAGAGATGATAAGAGAAATGGCGGCTAATCTCCGTCAAAGTGTGTAGTGGAAATTGAGCTCGGTAATGGAGTTCCTGGATCTCTTTTCTGACATCTAAGGTGGTTAATTTTAACTATCAGGGCATACAACGGTAATGCAGGCGAAGAGTTGTACAAAGTACACAGGAAAGTGGTTAAATGGGCTTTTGTTATTCTTTGAATTAGTTAAAAGCGTACGCTGTGAAAGAAACTATCATTATAACCCGGTTATTCTAGAGTCTAGACAGTTTAATATAACAGAAATAAGAATGGCATTCCGAAAGTAATGCCTCCCGTCTCCTATATCGAATGGTCTATTAAACGTGAACGAATTTCACCACCCGTCATGGCTTCCCAAATTCATTACAATGCAGAGTGGGCACCTGTCTCATGCCTGCTACACGATGAAGTTGGTTCATAGTGTTCTTCAAAGGGCAGGTCTTTCACTGCAAACCCAGCATTCTCCAGTCTTTTCTATTTCCTGCTTTCTTCTTAGTCTCCGCATGATCTTTATATCTTAATGTCGTATGTTATTTGATATTTTCTTCTGCTCCGAACTCTTCTCCAGTTCACTATTCCTTCCAATGCATCATTCAGTAGGCAGTTTCTTTCTTCTCAGCCAGTGACCCAGCCAATTCCTTTCTCTCTTCCTGATCACTTTCAGTATTATTCTTCCATCGCCCATTCTTTCCAGCACAGCATTTCTTATTCTGTCTGTCCATTTCACACGCTCCATTCTTCTTCATATCCACATTTCAAATGTTTCCATTCGCTTCTCTTCACTTCGTCGTAATGTTTCTTTCCCATACAATGCTACACTCCACACAAAGCATTTGAGTAATCTCTCTCTCAGTTATTTTTCCATAATGAAATTATTCCTTCTAACCCTTGACATAAACGTTGAGTGGCAGAATTTAAAGGAAGCAATATCAAGAACAGCTTATGAAGTATCTGAAAGACGACCTAAATTTGGAAAGAAATTGGATTAAGAATATGGAATGAACATTTAGAAAATATTATAAGAGAAAAAAAAAGAAGCTTATCTAAAGTCCCTTACTTCTGGAGGTATAAAGCAGAAGAAGAGCTATCGCGAAAAGGGAAGTTAAAAAACTAAAGCAAGAAAGCTGGGATAAATATATTAGTAGGCTAAAATTCAATACAATAAGTTATATATGATTCACAAGCTAATGCATGTAAGATTATGAAATTCTTGAGTGAAGAAGAAAAAGATACAGCGCAAATAAACAACATCTCTGAAGAAACTGTCTGGATTACTATAAAATTAGATGTAATAATAATAATAATAATAATAATAATAATAATAATGATAATAATAATAATAATAATGACATTTATAATAGACATTGAACATTTAGACCTTATAACATGGGAATTATTTATTGAAGCCCTAAGCAGTGGCAAAAATCATAACACCAGGACCAGATGGTATAATTTTGGAATTATTTAAATATTAATGAATTAATTAAAACTTATATTATTGGTAATCTTGAATATATGTTTGATATAAGGACAAAATTTTAGAAGAATGGAAAAATAATATAGTAGGCCTATCCCTATATTTAAGAAAGGACAGATATAACACTGCAGTAATTATAAAGGCATAAGTCTCTTCAATTCTGCTTCTAAAGTGTATGCAAAAATGATAACTAGAAGGCTTAACGTAATTTCATAAGTATTAGGCCTACTTCAGGAAGAGCCGCGTGGCTTCAGGAGAGGTCGTTCATGTGTGTTTATAGTACAACAGATTATTGAAAAAAGAAGAGAGTTCAATTTCGAAACTCGGATTTTATTGATTTTATTAAAGAATTTGATAAGGTACTGAGAAGTAAGTTATGGTCTATACTGAAAAACAATGGATATCCCGGTCATTTTATTAGAGTTATTCAGGGGTTTTATGATAGTATTAGTATTAGCATTAACAAAGACAATGTGGTGAATTCTATGTCCATCCTCATAAATCAAGGAGCGAGATAGGGCTGCTTTAATATATGCATTGACGCAGCTATACGCAAATGAAAGGCACATTTAAATAACAATTTTAAATTATGTGCCACAACATTGGATACTATATCTGTAGTGCTCGGGAAAAGTGACACAAGTCAGTTTCCACAAACCTTTTTTGATAATTTATTGACAACTTACGGAACATCTATTCGCTTGGAAAAAAATACATAGATCTCCCATTACAATAATTCATACAGAAAAATATCAAATAGACATAAACCAGTGTAAGTTGTCAATAAATTATCAAAAAAGGTTTGTGAAAACTGACTTATGTCACTTTTCCCAAGCACTGCAGATATGTCCGCCGAGTTATCTCTGTGACAGCGCGTCATGTAAAATTTCTACTTCGAAACTAGGAGAGATGGCTGTGCACAACTTCTAATCACTAAGGGCCGTATTCATAGACATTCTTAGCGCGGGCTTTCGGTGGATGATCAGCGAACTAACGTTTTTCGTATTCATAAACCAGTGTCAGCGATATGATAATATATGAATCCTGTTTAGCACGCTCGTAGCCCGGGCTAGCGAAATTTCTATGAATAGCACCCTGAATTGTTAAATCCCAAATCTCTCCGCATCCTGAGCATAAAATCATAACATACCAAGGTTTTAGGGTGAAGATCAGATACTTTGACTCGTTGAAAGGATCAAACCTATTCTAAACTAATCAATATAATCGTTATCAGCAGCCTACCGTAATCCTTCTTTTTCAAATTAGTAAAGTGGCAGATTAACTATGATAGTAAAACGTATTTCGTAAATGACGCATGAGCGTCTATAACTCATTAATAATGGTATCAGGACTAATGCTACACATGATGTTGGAGGAACATCAGCCATCTTGCCAGCACATCCAACATTATTCCACGGATACAAAATTTTTGACGAAAAATAAATGGAGTTCCAGTTCAGATATTGCCACGAAACTACGGTACTTTAAAGGCATATGGATGTACAATATTATTCCATCAAAACATCACTTTCGGAAAAAGTGGCGCTTACAACAATATTCGAGGGACCTCTTCAATTATAACTCGTCGTAGATAAACAAGAGACTAAAAGCATGGAATAACAATGTACCTGGAAACAGATAAATTGATGTTGACAAACAGAAAGGGCAGTCATGAAATAAATAACAAACCTTAATTAGTATAATTTTGCGCTGTGGTGTACAAAACATATTAAACATAACCGCAACGTGAATTTATCTTTATGTCAGCTTATATAGGACTTAGGAAATTAATTAAATTATCTGTATAATTACACTATGGTAATATTATTATTATTATTATTATTATTATTATTATTATTATTATTATTATTGGCCGTAGCAAAAAGAGATCCTAGAAGATTGTGTAGAAAAAGCTGAGATACTTTTGTTTTTCACTTACAGAGAGACCTAACTGTACCCAATCAGAAAATGTACAAAATTTTACAAAATTTAAGTTTAGAGTATGAAGGAAATATGACTAACAAGCAAACACGTATAAAATGTTTTCAAAATGTATAGTCATTAGTATAAGATTGTTTTGAAATGTCTGTATCAAAAAACAATAATTCCCAATTCTATAATTACTTGAAGAAGAACTACATGAACCCTGAAGTCCTGTAAAATCAATTAAACACCTGGTGAAGATGGACTTAATGTTGAAAATTTTACGTGTTCTAATCACAACTTTAAAATAAAATCCGTTAATTTACTAAACAAAATATGAACAGAAGATCCACCTACATATTAATAGAAAGCAATTTTATTGTTATACCAATTTTCAAAACAAGATCTTACGGACTGTGAAAATAATAGGAGAATAAAATATTCTCGTAATCAATATGGATATAACATTTTTTTACAAGACTGTGTCTCTATAGGAGACAGTGAGAAGGGTACACTACCGATTCGTTGTTGGATCTCACGAAGAGACACGCAAGTCGAAAGCCGCCTACGAAATTGCGGGACAGGAGTCAGAAAAGATCCCCGAGTGAGACGAAGAGTTAATGACAGTAAATATTAAACCAAATAATGATAATGATAAAGAGGAAAGAGGAAGAAAGATATAAATGTCAGTCTGAAAACTTCCGTCTTAAATGGTAAACGTAACAAGAACAGTGTGGATGCAAGTGTGATAAATAATGATTGTGTTGAAGTGGTGGTATTTCCGCATACAATACTGCGGCAGTCTATTGTAGGAAAGTAGATAATGAAGAAGAAAAAGAGAAAGATGAATACATGAAAAATGTAAGAAAAACCATCTTGCATTCCGTTCCCAGTTACCAATTTGGAGAAACCTATCTCGACGGGTCGCGTGTTTAGATGCCACGATGTTTACTAAAATTGACAGAACAAAGACCGGTACGATGAGCAAAGCAAACACCCAATAAGCACGAGCAAATTCCCTGGAAGGCATAGCGTCCGTAATCCAACACATCATTGCTGTGTATCAGCAGAACGGATTCCCAGATTTCATGTGCAGTTGATTACGAGCTGCCTATTTGCTTGTCTATTTCAGTTATACAGCTTATACAATCAAGATGATGAGTGGTTCAATCAGGTTACATCAGGTGGTCGTCCTTCAAATAGGCTACCAATTTTTCACAAATTACGTAATTGTTTGATTCTTAGAATTATATGTAACTAAACTTGTTTTCATTTTGTTGTTTATTATATTATTATTATTATTATATCATTATATTATTATTATTATTATTATTATTATTATTATTATATCATTATATTATTATTATTATTATTATTATTATTATTATTATTATTACCAATTGGGGTGATTATTAATAAATCTGAAACTTACGTAATATCATTTGCAAGGAAAACCTCTACATTAAAATATAACTATCATCTAAAAAATGTATAATTAACAGAAAAGGTTGTATTAGAGACCTCCGTGTATTAACTGACAAATTATATTTTCACAACCACATTTATTATATTTATAACCATGCAATAAGAATGTTAGGAATAATTCGGTCAATTACATATTCTTTTTCAATACCTGACTCTCTTTTAATACCATACTATACTATACATTAGTGAGATCGAAACTCGAATATGCATCTGTAGTTTGGAACTCTATTACTGTTACATAGGTTGGATAAAAAGTAATGGCAACACTGCTGTCACATGACGATGGTGCTTTCGAGAGCTGCCAGCTGTGTGGACATGAACAAGGACTGTTAGATGAGTCAGTGCAGCCAGCGGCGACAGTACTCCATCAATCTACTGCAATGTGTAGAGCGTTCACTTTCATAGGGATAGTGCGAGCGCCCTAAGACCAACCTTACAAAACTAGAGCAACGTTCCTGGATCAGAATTGAAATGGCACGAGGTCATAGTGCACAAGAATGTTTTCAGAGACTGCGTGAAGCATGTGGCGATGCAGCGTTGCCATATCGCACAGTTGCACGATGGGTTAAAGCGTTCCGGGAAGGCCTTGTTGCACAGGTACCAAAGAGAAGGTGACGACTTTCTTGGACGAATCGTCGCTATGGACGAAACTTGGACTCGGTCGTATGAACCAAACTTGAAACGCCAGTCAAATGAATGGAAGCATCCCGGTTCTCCTCGTCCAAAGAAAGTGCGCACTACACAAAGTGCTGTGAAGGAGATGTTCATTGTGGCGTATGACATTGATGAGGTAATACTGCACCACGCTGTACCTCCAAGGCAGACGGAAAACGCGGACTACTGGAACATCCACCGTACTCACCCGATATGATCCATGCGATTACGATCTTTTCACCAAAGTGAATGAGACATCACAAACTCTTCTATATTAGAAATTCTAAATATTCCTCGCCGGTCTCCAGATGTATTAAAAATGCTAACATACATGTAGACGATTTCGATCCATTCAATGTATAGAAGTATTAGAACATGGCAATCAATGTCTTTGCATAATCTTTCTACACAAATTGATAATACTTTTGTAAGAATCAACTCCTTTCTATAATATATTATAGTATTAATAATTCTTGTATATTAATAATTGTAATCTATGTTCTTTATTTTGTTGTTATCTCAGTTATTTAATTTGTACCATAGTTGTTAATTTTATTGTATTAATTGTATCACTGTGCTGGACGTTTATTGGCCAATGGCTGTTGTCCAGCACATGAATGAATGAATGAATGAATGAATGAATAAATGAATAAATGCATAAATAAATAAATGCATAAATAAATAAATGCATAAATAAATAAATAAATAAATAAATAAATAAATAAATAAATAAATAAATAAATAAATAAATAAATAAATAAATAAATAAATAAATAAATGTATATTGTACATTAATAGTGATAATATCATTTTCTTTATTTAGCCTATATCATTTAAAGTGTATGAAGTTCAATAGTTATTCAGATTTAAACAATTTAGTTTTTTTTTAATTTAAAATGTCTAATAGGTAATTACTACTGGAATACAGTTTAGTAGTTTTTGACAATTCCGGCTTTAAAAAATTTGAAATCTTGGTGGAGATGGAGTCATATTTTCTCTCGTTTTTACTCGTGTAACCAAACCAGCGCTCTTGAGAATTGATTCGCAGTTTATGTTTCCTTTAAAATACTGAGAAGGAACATAGCATCCAGATATTATCGCCGATAATGTAAAGTGTGACGCTTTAACAGATCACAAATAATTTCAGAAATGTTATTAAAATCATTTAAGTCGACTTTCCAGTGAAAGCTAAAATATGTGTTTTAATTTGATACCATTTTCGTCAAATCATCTAGTCATAAGTTCCATGTTCACTATGGAGTGATTGACAATCTGCAAGCCACATTCATTTCCTTAGATATGAGGTCAATATAATCTTAAAAGTTGGGCTCTGTAAAACTCAATACTTTATACTGCTGGAATCTGAAATTTTATTAGTCTTACAAAGAATTTTCTATCGTGAAGATATATTCTAAGTGAAGTTTTAGGGTCTATATTAAAAAGCAACATTTCCTAACTTGAAGAAAAATAATTGTTATGCTAATGACATCAAGAGATTTGCTAAAATCTAAATAGATTAAATCAGTTTGCCCATGTGATTCGAAAGTAGGCGTTTTTCACTTAAAAATGAAACTAGTTTTCTGCAGATCTAGAATTAATAAATTCATGTTACAGTGTACATACTGCGACCAAGCGTCCAGCGTGTTTTCAAATAAAGACTATTTTGTGAGTGGAAAATATCATATTTCATATACGGCATCCTGTGTAGAATGTCTTGATAGTGAATATGAACATATTTTATTCAATAAAATAAGAGACATTTTTACACAAAAGTCAGACATAGAAATGAATTGTTTGCAGAATTACAATATTTTCTCGTAAATTTTCAAGTCAAAATATATGAAGAGTCCATTGCAAGAATAATGGATGTCATTTGAAATACATTTTGCAGGAGAAGCAATTGAAAGTTTGAAATGCTTAGCGCTCAAAGCTTGACTGTGATTTTCCGATCATTACTGGACAATGACTATCAGTGTTAATGCCATGTAACTCTCTATGTAAATTCTATATGTCTTAACCTATACATTGACAGTCTTGGTTCATTTTCGAAAAGAAAGTGACATCCATCATTCTTGCAGTGGACTCTTCATATACTAATATTAATTCTAATTCTAATAATATCAAGACAATATAGGAATAATGAAGCTGTAATTCGCACTTCAATTTCAGTAACAAGTATAAACTAGAAGTCTCATGTAAATTAAAAATAACGACAATGTGGCCCTCATAGGTCGATTAACATTATACGGAACGTCAACGTCACGTCACGGACAGGTAACGTTACGTCAAAATATTGCAAAACGCATTTTGTATGGTAGCGTTCACATATACAGGCAACGTCCCGGACCGTCTGGAATTTTCGAGGAAAATGTTTTGACGTGACGGGACCTGTATGTGGATGGTTTGTTCTATTAGAGATAACAGCACAGATGTCGCTTTTTAATAAGATTGCACCAGAGAGACGAGGGAGGACGCAGCGAAAATGACTATCTTTAGCGGCGTTGCGCAGCACTAACTCAGGGCCGACTGAGTCAGTATGATTTGAGATACGAAAGCGAACAGTACCTCGTTCTGTAGCTGAAAGACAACGCTATCAGTGAAATAATATTTATCACTCACGTGGAAGTTAAATAACCCAATCTGTGAAAGTAGTAGTGATAATTTCAAAACATATCACTCATGTGGAAGCTAGAGAACCCAATTTAGGAGAGTAGTAGTGATAATTTCAAACTAGTCCAAGAAATTCGAATCAAATACCATCGCGACAGGCAAAATGCACTGAGAGGGGTTGCCGAAGGGATAATTATTCAGACAAAATCACATATGTCGGAAGCCGACTGAAAAAGAGAGTACAGATCCTGTTGAAGAATGCTCGTGAGAGTGGAAACTGACCTCATTGTGAAATGGAAACAGAACTATTTCAGTATATTGACGTGAAGTGATACTAGATGTTACTGAAATTCAGATTTTTTAGGCTATTTCTCTGTTTTTATTGTTAAGAATAGAGAAATCGTCGGCTTAAAAGCAAAATACATTAAGTAAAACATATTAGCTTACTTCTAGGAAAAAGGCGTCTTGATAGCTCTTGACAAAACTGAATCTTCAAAATATTATTTTTAGTAAGTTGGTTCTCTTTATGTGTTATTTAATTTTGCCATTCTAAGTTCATACACATACGTTATGTATAGTAGGTACATTATATACGCCCTTTTTCTCAGAAATAATATTTTTCACCTAACGTGTTTTGCTTGTAAACTGACGAAATTAAAAGAACAAAATCAATTTCAATATTTTTAGTAGTACATAGTAGTGCTTCGTTTAAAAAATTGTACCTGAGCTTGCTAATGAATCATTATTTTTTTAATGTATTATATCCTCGAAACCAAGGTATCTGCGTTAACAAACGTAACTGTAAAGGTAAATTTAGTAAATCCACATCTAAGCTCGAAAAAGACTTTCAAATCTTTGATAGAATAAGCAATGCGAAGAAGAGTGTGAAAGCGTGAGTTCATCTCTTAAGACTTCGGAACAGCATAAACATCAGGTTCGGTAAGAATGCATCGCGACGTAATAAAAACCAAACTCATATGGAGTCTCTCCGCTACTGCATAATGGGGAAATAAAATCTGACCTGTTTGAAGGAACATTTCCGCTGCGCTAAAATCGAATCCAGGCAAGTGCGAACTGTAGCCGCTTGCACTCAAAAGTATTTTTATACTTCTACTTTCACGTTTTTAGTGGTAACATTCTGACTTGAACATTGGACATTTTCTCTGTATGTTTTCAGAAGAGGACTGAAAGATTTCCTAAAAAGAGCTTTAAATTTGTGTGTGAAATCGCGCATTTTTATTATGCATGACTTGGAAAAAACACTTCCGTTTAGAAAATGCGATTAAAGAAGAGAATACATTAAGACTGAAGTAAAGAGTTAATCGAACAAAGAAATTAACGGCTTTCTATGCGTTAGTTCCTATTGAAACCCAGTAAAGTTAATTTTGTAGTGGATATTGATATTAATGGTTTGTCAGCATAATCCTTTTCCGTACCGGTACTGACTTTGTAATTCATTACCATCCTTATTACGATTGAGAAAACAAATATTTTAGGCTTTATAAGGAAAGAACTTGTAACAATAAATACTTTCGTAGGTGATAATTAAAGATAGGAATTTATACCACAACATGAGGATATTAGGTTAGTTGTTCTTAGACATGAATGACGTGAAGCCTGAGATATGGCCAGGTTACAACTGAAACTTGTTGTGCATCGCAGCTATTGAATGAGGATACGTTTTTCGTGCGTAGTGTTAAGCGTTGTGCTCTGGCAATTGGTTTGTTTACATTTGACTGCAATTCATAACCACATAAAGCTACAACCTCACCCTGGTTAAACCACGGCAGAGTTCCTTAACAGGTACCCATGTATCTGCATTGCTACTTACGCTCACTCTTTCTTTCAACAACGAACACTCTATGCATACCTAATCTTGTAGACCCTGTGGGTAAATTCCTTCTTTAGTGATATTTTATAACAAGTAAAACATTTTAATTATTTGTGATGTGATCTTGCTTATGAATGTTTTAATGATGTATACAATAAACTGCATCGATGTGAGCAACTAGTGGGGATAATTAAACAAAATCTAATAAAAAAGGTAAGGTTCATAGGAAAATATTTAGGGCTAAGAGGGATGAAGTTACAGGAAAATGGAGAAAGTTACACAACGCAGAACTGCACACATTGTATTCTTCACCTGACATAATTAGAACATTAAATCCAGACGTTTGAGATGGGCAGGGCATGTAGCACGTATGGGCGAATCGAGAAATGCATATAGAGTGTTAATTGGGAAGCCGGAGGGAAAAGACCTTTGGGGAGGCCGAGACGTAGATGGGAGGATAATATTAAAATGAATATGAAGTAGGTGGGAAATGATCGTAGAGACTGGATTAATCTTGCACAGGATAGGGACCAAGGGAGGGCTTATATGAGGACAGCAATGAACCTGTGGGTTTCTTAAAAGCCATTTGTAAGTAATAAAGAAGGTACGGAAAGAAAAGTTTAAAATCATATAAAACCAGGCACTCCCCACATTATTATATGGTCCCCAAATATGGACATTGACGACCCAACAAAGGAAACTATTGAGGTGGCAGAAATGAGATTACTGAGTCACCTTGCAGAACACACTTTTTAAGGCCTGAAAATATAACAAGGAAATGAGAGAAGAATTAAATATGGAATATGGAAAATATTGTAACAGAAACAATTAATTCATACTACAGAAATCACATCGAAAGATTGAATCCCAGTGTAATTCCATACCGGATATAAAGTCTTATTATTAAGATCAATTGGAAGACTTGTGAAATACTGGAAAGACCAATTTATTTTCTAAATCTTGGAGACGGAACAGGCCAAACGAATGCCCTAAGCCGTGATGTTATTGATGACAATGTCCCTATTACCACAGTCTAGTATATACAGTCACGAAGCTCAATATGTAGTAAATATGCACCCATAGATAGTTGCTAACCACTAGGATCGCTGCTATCGCCTCATTACAGATAATGCGAAATAGTACCTGCAGAGTCTATTGTTTCTAGTACCCTCATGAATTCAAGCTTCGTGACTGTGTATACTAGGCTGTGCTATTACTGGTACAGCAATGAACGGAAGTCACTCCATTACGGCACACCACGACAAAGGTTACCTGGAATATCTCACCGTCGGCCATAGCTTCCCAATAAATAATATTCGAAGACTCTACTTCCGGAACATTATGAGGTTTGTTGTTTGCAATATTTCTGTAAAGGCAGGTTTACTGAGATTGCTTACTCTTCTTCTGCTGTTGTAATATTACACTGTTGTTTAAATATCGCCATTTTTCTCCAGCCATCAAATCCATATACCATACCTCTAGTGGTGACCTGCCGTTCGTTGTAGGTCTATATTATGTTTATGAGTCTTCATATCCCCGCTAGACAAACAAGAAAATGGGAGCTTCGGTACCTTTTACAGAGAACTATGAGTCGTATAGACCCACCACCACTGCCATCTACCAAACTTTGGACAAACCACAAGGAACATACAGTCTAGTATATACAGTCACGAAGCTCAATACGTAGGGAATATGCATCCACAGATAGTTGCTAACCACTAGGATCGCTACTATCGCCTCATCACAGACAATGTGAAGTAGCACCGGCACAGTCTATTGTTGCTACTACTCTCAACAACTCAAGCTTCGTGACTGTGGTAGTAGCATATATTGTGACAGACGATGGCTTCGGTGTCACACAACATACAGTAGATGTCCTATTTTTTCGAGATTGAGATAATAATGGTAGTAGCCTTATAGTTGTTATGTGCTAACCAACATTTTTATAGTGGTCTTTCGTTAAGAGTGCAATAAATTTAAAATGGAATATTATTTAATGTAAATCATAAGGTGTTATGACAATATAGACTTTATACAAGATTAAAAAAATAATTTACTAATAACCACAATACCTTTCATTTCATTAAAATATACAGTAGGGTCGGGACTATACTAACTATATGGGCCGAGGGCAATCCGGATAATACGGAGGGTGGGAGCACTGAGTGATTTTTGATCCTATAATCTTAAAAGGACAAACTGAAGGTCAAACCCAATAATGTAGAAATACGTTACTAACATGTACAGTAGTGGCAAAAAAAAAAAACCGGACCGACCCTTGTAGCTGATTTCAGAGCCTTGTTCACTCCAGAGCAGGATAGACTGGTAACTAAGACTTTCGTGGTTCGAATCCTGCCCCGGAAGGAAACTTTTTTTTGTTCCTTATTCAAATTTATTCCAAATACTTTTCGATTGCAGCGATATTTTACTACTTAATTAACTTATTATTCCCAGAACACGAATTTTACCTGCAATCAAAAAGTATTGGGAATAAATTTGAATAAGGAACAAAAAAAGTTTCCTTCCCAGACAGGATTCAAACCACGAACGTCTTAGTTACCAGTCTACCGTGCTCTGGAGTGAACAAGGCTCTGAAATCAGCTAAAAGGGTCGGCCCGGATTTTTTGCCATTACTGTACATAATAAACTAGTTTTATTCACAATACAGTACATTATGTAATTGACTTTAAAAAATCTTGTTACTGTTCAGTACTATATATGTACACTACTGTTATTAAAAAAAACGATCCAGATAAAACAGAAGACCGGATAATCGAAGTCCGGGTAATCGGGATTCTACGGTATGTAGTGAATTCTCCATTTAACAACAGAATGAGTTAAATCCTGGTCATGTGATCCCAGTTCTACCAATCTTATGATTTTTTCACCTACATCTCTGAAGTCTCATTATATTAAAGAAGCCATGCACCAAAAATAATTTTTATCTTAAAATTACAACGAATAATTTTAAATTATTTTGTAAACATCGTGATTCGATTGAAAAAAATTCTCTCGGACATAAGCCCTTCAATTCTGTCTTTTATATCCATCTAATGTCAATTGGTTTTGGTAAGAATAGTACGATGAAAGACGCAAAAACCCATATCCGTTAGCCATACTATACCGTACTGTCAATTACATAACAGTTTCCCCTCGAGCACACAGTTGACAATCTCAAGTAATTGATATATTTTCAAGGAAATATTTACTATTTTTCTTCTCAACCCATCTTTTGTGAACTCATCCCTACACACTTCTTTATTTGATTGGACTTGTCATTCGAGAATCAAAAGAATGTCTGTTATCCAACAGTTATAGATATAGATCCTTCTCTCTCAAAACCGCTTTCATCGAGATCTGAGGAGCACCTGTGGCTCCACTTGTTGATTGAACATTGCATTTTAAATTAAATTCCCCTTTTTATCTTTATGGTATCGTATGGCATTGTAAATAACAGGATATACAGAGACATCATTTTATTTTTACTTCAATTTTTATCGTACCTGAGTTTTTGAATGTACTTCACTCCTCTACTAATAAACTTACAACGTCCTCCACATAGAACCAAGACCGCGTATGCAGTACTGAGTACTGAGTAGTGAGTTAAGTACGTTCCAGAAATATGTTCGCGTTTTCCAGTGATGAAAGAGCTTGCAATATTGAATCATATTTTCGCACAGGTACTGTCGTCCGTTTGCCTACGTCGCACAGAGGTTCCAAACTCAAATCTGACTGGACAAAAGGTATAAAAGTTTGAACTTCAAAACAATATAAAACTACAAGTATTTCCCTACATTTTCGAAAAAAGTGCTGAATTCTGAATACTCATTAATACACAGAGAAGTGTTCCATGAAAATTTTTAAAATTGTATTTGCTGTAGCAGGCCCGCAAAAGCAAAGGCCACAAAAGGCCACTGTCAAAGCAGGTTCAGCATTTACATTAGTCATTTAGGTATGTAATTATAAAGGTTTTGTAACCACCTTCAACCACCTTCTCCTTTTATTTATATTTTAGTGATGGTAGACGGAATTCCAAGAACAGAACTAGTTGACATTTCGTGAAAAGAAAATAATATTTTAAGAAGATTAGCCTGTGTGTGTGAGTATGTATTAATGAAAATGGTTTAGGAGATTCTGACGGACATGATCGTAAATTAGTGCAGAAAAAAGTGCTGAATTCTGAATGAAACAAAGAGCAATGGACTAATTGCCTCTACGTATTAAAAAAATTTCTTAAGGAAATACTAGGATTGGTTAAGTGTTAAAATGACTTTTTTTTTAAATAGACTGTGTCTAGCAAAGAAAAAACAAAAATCGTCCACAAAAGCCGTTTCATGAATGTGCTGAGAAAAGTCAGAAGAGGAAGGTGAAGCCTTTGCTGGAAACACACTCGGTTGAAGAGATTGCTCTTGTCGCAGAAATGGATTTGAGATCAACATACAGGCTTGATGCAGCACAAATGGTAAAGCAAGTGTTAAGTTTTTACTCAGAAAGGGTCACGAAAATGAATGAAAGAAAAGAAAACAAGATCGCTTACGTAAAGAAATGGGACTTTATGTCGACATTCCCAAACCAGAATTTGTTACGACTAATGTCGGGATTAGCGCGCGGAGGTTCTTTGAAGATCCAGGTTTGGCATCAGAAACTATTGGCGTAGATGAAGGCTTGATTCGGTGATTTGGAACCATCTTTAAAACCAGTGGTCATCATTTCGTATAACTCGCGAATATACAAGCAGGGGGGAGGGGTAAGGCATGATTTACATCCCCTTAGCCAAGACTTCTTCATTCAACGTTAAGCAATCTGGATATCCTTCTCTCCTACATTCCCCTTCGCTGTGTATTGCGGGCTGCATTTTATATGACGTAATCTTTACCGACCACTGCTTAAAACAATCGCCAGTGGGTACAGTATTAATATTGGAGAGTTTGAAAAAATACTGCTTGGGCACTGTAGAATTATACATCCAGAAATATAAGTGGCATTACATGCGGCAAAGTGTGCATAAAATACTTACCCATGGTGCGCATTTGATAAAGGAAGCCGTACTTCAGTTGGGATGATGTCCGAGGAACCCCAAGAAGTCCGAAATAAAGATTACAAGAATTTCAGGGAACAAGCTTATCACGCGAGCAAATTTTGTAGAGCCGATACGACGATGGATTTGATGGAATTTCCCCTGGCCCGATGGTAAGCAGTCTTCGTATCTAACGCCAAAAGATTAGAAAAAGTGTATCTTCTGATGTACACCTATTGAGAGTGCTCCAGGATCACGATGGTGATGATGATGATGATGATGATGATGATGATGATGTTTGAAAATTAATAGAGTTACAACTCTCTCAAATATTTGTAAATATTTCAAATGTAGGTTTATTTAACCAGAGTTAGCGGTATTGTTAAAAATGTATTAATATGTAGGCTATGTTATTAAAAAAATGATATTTGACTCAGTATGTACAACTGTTGTGTATTTTTAGCATCTTTCACACATTAAAATCTAATAGAAAGTATATAATGCATTTGTGATTTCGTTCCAATCCCTGCGAAAATCAGTTTTGTAAAATTATTATAATTTTTTAAAATTCAACCCCCGTAAAAGGGTGGTTTATTTTATCCACTCGTAATCAGAGTTTACACGCAAATGCAAAATGCCATTTGTAACCTGTATACCAAATTTTATGAAAATCTGTTAGAAACGAGGAGAGTTATTAATTTTGTCCTGCTAGATTTGTATTTGGAACCACTGTGCGTCGCATCTCGGTTTCCCCCACCTGCTTCTGTTCGCCCCTGTGTAAAGTCTAGTAGCTGGACTGTCTTAGCTCTTTTCTGAAAACATTAATTTCTGTTAGGAATTGGACGTCTACGTAATAGTATATAACTGTTTAAAATAACTTAAATAAAAGGGCCTCGTTAAGTAATTAACTGTCACGTGATTTCCTTCCCCCCCTTTCTACGACCCTGCGACAAAACCACTTGAACGGACAGTAGATAACATTTCTAAATAATTTTATCTTTTCGGATCGGGCAGAAGTGAAGATTAAATTTACAGTACGTAAGGTAGCCTACTCTTTTATAGAGTAGGTATAGAATTATTTTAACATGAGTTACTCGTACGAAGGACGAAACTGGTAATTGGAATTAGGTACAATAGTCTATAGTGCAGTAATATGCACAAAAGAACTGAAGCCTGTATCGAAATGAACGGCCACCATTTTAAAACATGTGTCTAAATATCCGTATTATGATTATTTTTCAATTTAACTTCATTCTCTATATTGTACGCCAATGTGCTGTAACAGTACAATATACACAGCATAATTAATACGTCCGAATGGATAGTTCAATTCGTGAGTAAAAACACTAAGTGTTAATACGGTACTGTATTAAGATTAAACAAAAACCTAATGAAAATTATCAAACTAAAAATTGCGATATTTCCTAGTTTACATAAATGGATGAACTACTTTTCTTCCATCCTATATCTAATAAAGTGATTTGTATTTTACGGCAGTTTCATCAAACTCTAGTCTTGGAAGGGGGAGCAAGCGGTGTTTCCGGTTCTAGACTTTTAATCCAAAGATATAGCCAGGTTAATATAAAAAATGTTAGTAAAAATAAAATGATGTCCCTGTACTTGACACTACTGCGTCCCTCATACCACTAAATGTAATATGTAGCCTATCTATTTTGCTTAGACATAGCCAGAAACCCAACACTGATAGAGCTACAACAAACTGAATTTATAAAAGTATGTTTACAGAGGAGACTTTCTAATTTTCTTTACTATAAGAAGTTAGTTGAGCAAAACACTTACAATTTTATTGTTTTCTTTCATTTCAGATACGGAAAGTACAGCCGTTATATTGGTAAGTTGATCGATTGTCTACAATTACGTGTAATAAAAACTAAAATATGATTAACTTGAAAGCCCTATACAACTTTGGAAAGTAACAGTTATAGTGTACAAGATTTATTATACGAATATGAGCGTTTCTGTAATATATCTTTACCCACATTTACTTCATTTTCCATATACGCAATTATATTGCCTATGTTTATGTTATGAAATATAGATGAGTTTCACATTCTTTCTTTACTACCAATACTTCGTAGTCCGTTTACCATTATAAGAACAGAGAAAAGGGTATGTAAGTCGGTGAGCCGAAATGCCACGCTGCTGGATTAGAGGCCTGAATGTAACACTTTCACAGCTAAGCGTATTCTGTGCTCCTCTTGTATTGTTTAAAATGTAAAAATTCTGTGAATCATCGTAAATTATAGACTATTCACAATAGATGGCCTTAAAAGTTTTTTTTCCATTAATGTTCTTTCATTTATCTAGGAGTTGTAGACAACGGACGATTTGTTTACGTCTGTTCTTGGTTTTGTGACCTGCAATATAGCACATTCAGTGGTATAATTTTATGTATACGTTATATGTACGAGTATCTTCCAATTTAATTTAAAATGGATGTAGACGCAGATAGACTTATTGTTTGTGTGCATGCAAAGACACCACTTTTGATTACAAAATTAAAAAAATTGGATAAGAAGGACATGGTAGATAAACTGTTGGAAGAAATTATGCTGCATTTATAAAATCAAGGATATACATGTATATATACAGAGTGTTTCCGGGTTAGTGTTACAAACTTTCAGGGATGATGGAGAAGGGCACATGTACCAATTTGAGATAAGGAACCCTGGTTCGGAAATGATTGAGTCGAAAGTTATAAGCAAAAATAGTTGTGTAGAAATGAAATAATTTTATTCCTCTGTACACCTTATTTATGTGCATTTATCTGTACATCTTACACATACTGTATTGATCTGACGTTGTTCACGTTGTCTAGATACAGTATTCCATTCAGTGCGCTGTCTGAGGGGTGGGGACAGAAAACTACACTAAAACAATGTAAATGGCATAAAGTGTAACGGACATGGTCGGTCCTGATATATGCACGTCTGTAGACAGCAGTGTATGTGTACAAGTTGCAGTGTCCAGTCGATCAGTCCTAGTGAAATGGAGGAGTACACGGCAGCGGAATATGCAGACCTGATTTTCGAATACGGATGAGCCAATGGGAACAGTAGAGAAGCTCACAGGTTGTATCGGGTGAAGTACCCACATAGGAGACATCCGGCCCATACCATCTTTCCACGACTGTTCCAAAGGTTAAGGGAAGGAGGGTACGTGGTGCAAAATTACAATTCTATTTTCACACAACTATTTTTGCTTATAACTTTCGACTCAGTCATTTCCGGACCAGGGTTCCTTATCTCAAATTGATACATGTGCCCTTCCCCACCATCCCTGAAAGTTTGTAACACCAGTCCGGAAACACCCTGTGTATACGTACATTAAATAAAATATATCATTACTACGATTTCATCATCGGTTGCTATCACGTCATAAATTGAAGGTAACAGTGCATTGGAAAACCAACTACATACGTCTTGGATAAATTCTGTTCGAGACCGTCCGAGACAGTCCTAGACAGACCGAAAAAGTCACAGACAGGACGTCCGATGCAGTATGCTGCAGACCTTACTAACTTTTAGATACACACTTTTATTATGAGCACGGACGGGAAACAGCCACTCTCAGAGAGCATAGCTTCTCCCGCTACAGTTGCTGATGTACGTACTGTACATAATCAAACTGGCTGCTCTATTTAATATAAGCGTTTTCCGCTGCTGATTAAGAGTCTCACGTGAAGATTAAACATGCATACATTTTTCTGTTGCTCAGGATCTTTGCCAAAGCAATAAACAGTGTTACAAAATTTAATATTTTAGGAATAACTTTTTTTTTCAAGTTAATCTTATGATTTCTATCTTAATTTAGGACAGTTGACCTCGGTGGTCCAGCGTTCGATGTAGATAATTATATGCATAACTTACTTACAAATGGCTTTTAAGGAACCCGCAGGTTCATTGCCACACTCACATAAGCACGCCATCGGTCCCTATCCTGTGAAAGATTAATCCAGTCTCTATCATCATATCCCATCTCCCTCAAATCCATTTTTATATTATTCTCCCTCCCATCTATGTCTCGGCCTCCTCAAAGGTCGTTTTCCCTCCGGTCTCCCAACTAACACACTATATGTATTTCTAGATTCTACCATATATGCTACATGCCCTGCCCATCTCAAACGTCTAGATTTAATGTTCCTAATTATGTCAGGTGAAGAATACAATGAATGCAGTTCTGCGTTGTGTAACTTTCTCCATTCTCCTGTAACTTCATCCCTTTTAGACCCAAATATTTTCCTAAGAACCTTATTCTCAAACACCCTTAATCTCTGTTCCTCTCTCAAAGTGAGTGCCCAAGTTTCACAACCATACATAACAACCGGTAATATAACTGTTTTATAAATTCTAACTTTCAGATTTTTGACGAGATAATTGTATGCATGCTAATATTAACTACAGTCGTATGGGTAAAAATAAAAACGCAGGAAGTTACTAATCGATAATGACGCAGTCTTCGCAGGCCATGTAAGGAGTCTGATACTCTGAATAAATACGATTTATGACAGTGAATTCCAATTTTTAGACAGACATCACTCATACATTTTATTAATGATATATTTGCAATTTTTTATTAAAACAAATTACTATTTTTTACAAAGCAATACCTCGGAAAATACGAGAGCTTAGCACGCTGGTTCCAGAAACGCTATGTCATAAACAACTTGGTACTTTTAAAAAAGTCGATGGTATCTGTGTACCAGACTTTGCGTATTTGAACACATACAGTTGTGACAGACGTATCAACTAGCTCACACACCACTTTCGTGATGAACTGCTTCGCGTGAGTGCTCTTTATCTGTACTTTGCATCCACCTGAAACCTTTTATACATAGCCGTGCTGCATTCTACAGCATTCTTCAGTGTTCCAGTAAATTCAATTTGGCTTTGATTACCACGTAGGAGGGATCGAGAGACGGGATTGCAACCTAAAAGAGCATTATCAAAAATCTATTCAAAGTTCTACAGTCTCTTCGATAAATCCTATACTGCAATTTAAAACCAATTGCAAGGTTCACTGTATCAGTAACGTTCGTTGAACTCATGAGACAAACAAGAGCGAGGTATATTGGAACAACAAGTTCGTGGAGCCGACACAGTTTTCCATTATGGATCGGCGCAATAGCTGATAACTAGAACGAACATTTTTCTCGAAAAACTTTTGCAAAAGTCAGTTAATTAATTAAAATAATGCGTAGGCCTATTACTATTTTTGAACATTACAGAAGAAATAATTTATACAGGGTCCTCCATATATAGAGTGGAATGGAAATAATCCTGCAGATTGGAAAGGACGATAAGGTAAACTTAAATGAATAGAAAAACCTATATTACGTTTTGTGATTAAATGCACTGTTTATTAGAAAATTAAGTTGAAAGGCACAAATGTGTGCCAGGGGCACAATGTCGAACACACTATGTGCAGAGGTGCACTCATTAAGAGTAACTAAGTGACCGGGATCCGACGGAATGAGCGCCGCCTTAAATCACTGAGTGATTATTTACGCATATAATGCAGTATTAATATAATGTACCGAAGTACAGTACACTGTGACACAGTGCATGAGGGTTGGCCACTAAAGGAAAACTAAGAGGTAGAACTTAAACTGAGAGGATTCAATCCGGCATCGGAATTGGAATCCGGTGTGGCTTAATGGATAAAGCGTCAGCACGTAGAGCTGAAACCCGGGTTCGAGTCCCGGTGCCGGAGAGAATTTTTCTCCGCTCTACCCATCCTTCATCAAATGCTAGGGAGGTGATAAAAACTGTGGGATAAGCAGCCAAGATTGGTTGAAACATGTCGTTCCGTACCGTTTTATTGATCAAAAGTAGTATGACGTAGTAAACGTGTAATAGTCTGCTTAAACCGCACAATTTATAAATGAAGTCAAACATCTTAATTTATTATTATAGGAAATGTCTGTTTTGTGTCTAAGAAAAAGACGAAAGTTCATCTTATAACTTAGGTGTGTACTGAAGGATTTCATTTGGTATGTCTTTAATAATAACACTGGTCAACAGTGATTTTGTTAAATGTACAATTTCTGCTGTTTCTTGTGTAATTTCATCTTCTGATTCCAAAAAAATTTTAATGAAGTCAGAATTTTTCTACCACCCACCATTTCTTTGTAATTTTAGAAAAATTGATTTATTTTTATTTGTATATACAGTCTTTAACATGCTAATGGAAAGAAAATATTTCAAATATTTCATTTTACTGCTTTAACAATTGACCTGTAACTGTAGATCCTTGTTGTCTGGGAAGTCAGAATCCATAAAAATAAATTTTACTCCTCATAAGACTGTGAGAGTTAATATTAATTCTCAAGTTGAGTTGGAACTTAATCCATGAAACAAGTTTCATAACCTGTGTTTTCTTTGTCGTTATTTAAAGTGCGGTGAAAGTATCTTATTAAGTGACCCATACCTCGAAATACTGTATAAATCGCATAAACAATTTTTGTTACGTTTGTGGTTAGTTAACTTTGACTTTTACTACACTAGTTAAAAAAGCTTAAGAGTGTTCTTTTGTTTGCAAAATAGACAGGACATGAACTGGGCCCCTTAAATCTGTTGTGCTCCATGTAATTCTGCTGATTGGTTGGCTAAAAGATCCCGTCGTATGGCTTTTCCACTTCCAATGATATGCCGGGAACCTAAGGATCATTCAACAGACTGTTACTTTCTAGGACCCACAAACCAGAAGATTACAGAGAACTTGTCAGTGAGCTGATTCAGAACTATAACGTGATGGGATGTCATATCTCTCAAAACACCTTATTGGATTCTCATCTATTTTTTTTTTCTTTCCTCAAAACCTTCGGGTAATGAGCGACGAACTGGGGAGCGTTTTCACCAGAACTTTTCTGAAATGGAAAGGCGCTACCATAAAAAAGGGATGTGTCTCAAGCGAAGTATAGTCTAAAATCTCTTACACACATTTTAGGTAAATAAATATTTTAGGTAAAATGTTACAAGGATCAATACTAGAAAAGTCTGAAGTACATTTCATATTTGCAAATCAAGCTTTCAGGTATAACTCCCTGTAAAGTTGATTTGAATAATTTCGAGGGAAAAATTGTTCCGGGGCCGGATATCGAACCCGGGACCTTTGGTTAAACGTACCAACTTTCTACCAACTGAGCTACTGAGGTAGAGCGTCGGTACGTTTAACCAAAGGTCCCGGGTTCGATACCCGGCCCCGGAACAATTTTTCCCTCGAAATTATTCAAATCAACTTTACAGGGAGTTATACCTGAAAGCTTGATTTGCATAATACACGTCACTGTTCGTTAACAGAAAACCACAATTTAAATCACACAGAGTTAGTGTGCACTCAATGTTGGTTGCTTGACGGTTGTCAGCCTACTTTGAGGTCTGTGGATATAGAGGGAAAAATTGGATCGGTGTCTGGTAGAGCTTCCGGGTAGCTCAGTTGGTAGAGCGTTGGTACGTTTAACCAAAGGTCCCGGGTTCGATACCCGGCCCCGGAACAATTTTTCCCTCGAAATTATCCATTTCATATTTACTCAAAAACTTTGCCTGATAGAAAAAATTTGAAAGCATATCTGGAATGCTATAATAATCACCTATTCTTTATCTTCCAACAAAAAATGTGTTTAATTTTGTTGACCGGTGTATTTAGAAAAATTACCTCTAAAGTTGACGTGACAAAGGAAATCAATTTTGCGAAACTCGCAAAAGTATAAGGAACTATGTGTCACTATGTCGTGAATATCTTTTTGAATGAATCACCGAAAACATTTTATGCGACGTTACAATATTTGTTTTAGCCTTTGAGTAATAAAAGAGTAAAACCCAAGAGGAAGGAAGAGTGCTGCTGCTAAGTAGTGCAAACAAGCCAATCGGTCCGTTAAATCTGACAAGAAGTAACTATCCGGTAGCTAAACATGACTGAAGGGAGAATCCCCACGTCGTTAGACTCATTTCTAAACTTCGGAAGCAGTTCTCTCCGGCTGTGTGAACAGCTGTTTCCTGGCCTCAATTGACCGCAGACTAGACCACACATTTCCTCCAACCACTGCATCTGCTCCATCCGATATGGCCCTGAAAATTCCATCCAGACAACTCAGTAGACACACGTCTTACTCTCGCCTATGCTACTCTACCTCAGAACGACTCTATTTCATTCTCCGTATTACCTCAACCTGTAACGTTAAAAGTAATAACAGCAAGAAGGCGAAATTTAAACTCAACATTGCAATGCAAATCTCAAATATTTAGTTTTCACTTATTTATGTTGGTTATTGAAGAAATCAGATACGAAATATGTCAACTGATATAAAATTTAATGTCTTTACTTTAATATAGGCCTAACAAAATAGTTTTAAAAATACTTTAAATTATTTTATTATACATTATGTCCACTAAAAGTATACAGAAATAAAAGCTTATATCGTAACTTGGATAAGGTTTATTAAATACATTTCTTCTGCATTGTATAGAGTAACTGAAAAAGTTTTTATTTCCACCAGTACACTTCAACATGAGCACCATTTATAGCTCGACAGGTACCAAAACGATACTCAACCTCTCGCCAGTTGTTCACCAACATATCAGGTGTTATAAGCTCAACTGCTTGAATGATACGCTGTCTCAAATCAATCAAATTACAAACTTTTCTGTTGTACACAAAATTTTTAATAAATCCCCACGCAAAAAAATCCAAAGGAGTTAAATCCGGAGATCTAGTCGGCCAGGAAGTTGGGAAGGTTACATCAAAAAACGTTTTAACATTTCGATGGAAGTGTGGTGGAGCACCATCCTGCTGAAATGTTAAACCTGGCGGAAATTGCGTAATAGCAAAGTTCTCCAGCATATCAAGGCACATGGTTTACGTTGGCTTCTAGCAAATGATTCACGCACCTGAGCCACAGTCATTTCAGCCATATGCTTTTGAGAATACTTCCCTGTATTTGAAATCAAGCTTCCATTATCTCGTAGAGTTCTATCCCACTCGTAAATGGATTTGCGTGTAGGGGAATCCATATTCCAATCCCTCCGTATGTGCCGCAGAACACGCGTAACTGAATTCAATTCTGCAATTCTGCACGCATTGAACATTTTGCTGTACCGTCCACATCTCTATTGACAAGGAATTAGACTGATAAATGCAAATTTTCATTCATGCAACAAAAAGTTGAAACGAAACATTTCACACAGCAATGGCCATGCACACAACAGTGGTCATGGGAAAGGTATAAAACGAAATCTTGGAGAGTTTTTCTATTGATTGAGCTTTATTTTAAGGAATTGTAATACCCTACACGATTGTGAAATTATAAGCTATTATTTCTGTATACTCTTAGTGTGGACACGGTGTATTACGATAAGATAAAGACATTACATCTTATATAAATGAAAACGCTGTAGCATTATAGCCTGCGACTTAAAATACAGTATATACACTGCAAATATATCAAATGAGTTCTACACATCTATATTATATGGGGTGAACTGTATGTATTGTCATTAATGTCATAGGTTATTCTTTGAGATATTTCAAACAGAAAATTTTCATACAATTATGCTCTTTTTTTTTCCTTTTCGAGATAAAGAAAAAGGTTTTACTGCTTATGAAGCATTTTATAGCGTGTTTTGGTAAAGCCATTTATTTAATTCCCAATATGCTCAATCACTTTAAGAAACAAGTGTATTATGATAATCAGGCTTAGGATCCGGGACACTTTAGCAACCAATGTACGCACAACTTGACTATAGAGGTCCTTGAACAGAGTAGACAGACATACTGTGAATGTAAACAACGACATCAATGTGCTTCGTTATATTTTACTGTTAATAGTACAATCTAGTGACGGTGGAAAATGACGTAAGATACATACCTCAAAAGTTTTAATGTCCCTCGGCGACGTTGAAGGTGTTAACGTTACAATGAACAACTATATACATATTTGCAAATGGTACGAAAAACTGTTCACTATGAATTGAAAATGCACTGTCATGGCCTGAGTTTGTTTCGTAGGGAAAGACGGAAGAATACTGTACCTCTTATCACGAACCGGATTGTACACTAATGCACAGGTAAACAAAATTCAAAGCGCCACCTCACTACATCTGTACTCCGTTGCACTGTTAACTTCACTTCATTCTTAAGTTGTCTCGGATCCTAAACCTGACGATAATAAATGATTGAAAGAATTTTAGTTGTGTCCTTTAAATGTGCAGAAATTTGATCAGAACAAATGTTACTTTTCGTTCTGAAAAGGAATTTTACAATGATACATTTGTTCTGACCAAATTTATGCACATTTAGAGGACAAAACTAAAATTCTTTCAATCATCTAAATTATTTTATTATAGTACTCTCTTAAACTGACTGAGCATATTTGAAATAAAGTCACTGTCTTTCCCAAAACACTCTATGAAATGTTTGATGTAAAAAATGTATACCTCGAAAGGGCAGCAAAAGCGAGAAAAATTGTATTAAATCATTGTTTGAAATATCTCAAAGAATAATCCTCTGAAATTAATTACATTAGTTACGGTTCACTATGTATATTTCCCCGCTAGCGAGGAGAGAATAGAAGATGAAGGTACAACTAAGGAGGGGAAACAAATAGTGAAAATAAGAAATCACAATAGTAGAAACAGAAGACGCAATTGGAGAAAGAATTATAACGAAATGAGAGAGGAAGAAGGGAAGAAATCTGTGTGGTTTTTATGTAAACTCGTCGGTCTTAAAACGACATAGACGAGATCTTTCGTTTGGCACTAAAATCAGGGCGCTAGCACTTCGGAATCGCGAGATATAGGCGTACTGCCCGGAAATTTTCTCACACGTCGCCAGTCGCCGTGGGCATCCATTAAGTTCATTCTCGCATCGTAGTCGTATACTCAATCGAACGAGACCACATTTATTTCAATCGTGTTATTAGTCACGAAGTTATAGTGTTGGAATGGATCACCCTGCAAACGTTATATCGTTACATCTCCGTTTCAGTCCTGGTAGCCCATATCTCGGTCTGATTTTAAAGACGTATTCACATCGAAACGAAAGTTTAGGAGAGGAAATGTATAAGATGAGAAAGGAAGGATATGAGAAGGAAGAAAGAAAGAAAGAAAGAAAGAAAGAGAGAGAGAAAGAAGGAAGGAGAGAATGAAAGGGAAGACAAAAATTTATAAATGGAAGAGAGGAAATGGAAGGTGGAAAACAATTGTGAAAAAAAAGAACTTTGCAAGGAGAGAAAGGAAAGATCTTCAGAAAGGAGTAATATGAAGAACGAAAAATATGAGCTGCAAAATAAAAAGAACACAGAGGATTCGATACAGAAAAAAATGAAAGGAAAAAGAGAGGACGAGAAGAGAAAGAGAAGTGAAGACGAGAGAAGAAAAAAAACGAGAAGAGGCAAAGAGGACTAGAGGAGACAGAGAGAGGACGAGAGGAGAATGAGGAAGGGCGAGAGGGGAAAAAGACGAGAAGTTAAAGAGAGAGGACGATGGATGAAAGAAAAAAGACGAAAGATGGAAAAGAAAGGATGAGGGGTGAAAGAAAAAAGACGAGAATCGAAAGGAAAATAAAGTCTAGACATGAAATAGAAAGGGCTAGAGGTGAAAGTAGTAAAAAGGACGAGGGGTGATAGTAAAAATGACGGCAGGTGAAAGAGGGAGATCGAGGTATGAAAGAATAAAGACGTGAGGTGAAAGAAAACGAACAAGAGGTTAAAATAAAGACGTTGAGAAATTAAAGAAAGTGGATGAGGCATGAAAGAAGAAAACGTGAGGCGAAAGAGAAAACATGAGAAGCGAATGGAAATAATAAGAAAGGTGAAAGAAAAAAGAACGAGGGCTGAAAGAGACAGGAATGGATGAAAGGACAGGATAAAGGGAAAGGTCAAGTGGGTAAAGAGAAAGAAATGCACTAGAAGAGAAGCAGAAGAACCGTTGAAGAAAGAGGAAGCTTCGGTGAAGGAGTGAGGAATTTAAATAGTGAATGTGGGAAGTGTGAGAAAAGACGAATAGAAATGAATTTAGAAAAGAGTAAGATAAGAAGAATGAGGAAGAGATGGCTAGAAAGAGGAAAATTGAGGACTTCATAAAGAAAAATTGAGAAAAGACGATAAATGGTATGAAATATAGATATACGATGCTACGAGTGTACGGACTTGGAAGATAAATTACATAATTAAGAAAAAAGTGAAGTCAAATGGGGAAGCAGATGATACGCACTTGCACTCATAGTTCCGACTCCGAGCAATTAATCTTAGTGTCAGGTGGCAGTGAAGGTGGCAGACTCTGAAGGTGAATCTTGGTAGGAATAGCTGAGGGTTATCAGTTCACTGTACGTTGCAATTTATAGTTGAGCGTCCACTTCCACCATAATTCTTACACCGGCCGTATATTAAAAAAATGGTTAAAGAAGTAAAAAATCGGTTTTAAAACACATTTACCCTTTAGATGTAAATATTTTTGCTCTGGCATTAATTTATTATTTTTATTTGCACAAATTAAAGAAAATAATTTGCTGCTACATAAGAGGAAAAACATAGTATCTTTCCAACCACTTGTCGGATTCTAAGTTTCTTTTTCATTTTGACTCCAGAAATGCAGTGATCTAAGTTGGATCACAGTGAACTTCCAACGATACAAAGTTTTTGAACTGCATTTTTTTTTTATTTTGTCATAAAGAAAAAAGTCACTTTTATTTTACGTCATTTACTTAAAATTTGTGAAAATTATAATTATATCTCTATGAACGTGGTTCTTGCTCTACAGATTGAATGGCTATATGTGTCCTGAAAATTTGAAACAATTGGGACAACTAGTTCAAGAGATATCATATTTTCAGTTTGAAAAATAGCAGCAAATTATTTCCTTTAAATTTTGTAAATAAAAATAATGAACTATTATGATAATTATAAATTTGTTGATGCTAAATGAGAGGCCCAAATACCACTTATCTTTGTACAAATAATGAAAAAGATTCACTGAATGATCTGCGAGATATTCAAAATGTTGTGAAAGGTTTGCAATCTGCAGCACTGCTACTGTATGAGGCTCCTTAGAAGAGATCAAAATTATACATAATTCTGAGAATTTTAAGCAAAATTACAGGAAGATGACTTCAAATACACCATAGTCATTACTAGGGTTCGTATTCCAGCTACCTAAAGACTGAAGTAAAGACTGGCTATGTAGTACGCCAAACACGGGTAATGCAACGGATAAAGATATAAACAAACAGGACGTCGTTGCGTGTTCGTGGAGTACAGTCAACTCCCACATTCTGAAGCTATACTAGTAAACACATGATTCAGCAGTGATGTTTATTTTTTGTCGTGATCTTTGCAGTGAATAATAACGTACATTCGTAAGTTACGGAACTTGAACATATTATGCGGATATCACTTGAAATTATTTCATATTGCAAGAAATTATTTCAATAGCACATGACGTTATTGGTGTATGATGTAGTACAAGATATTCCTATTTTCTGATATTTTTTCGTATTTCATTAGGATACTTATTGCAGATGTTGCTCATCACTGAAAACCTACTAATTTTCTAGACCTATATACTTTTCTAGAAATTCCCTAAACTGTAGATTATTTAATTTATTAATTGAGATGTTGGCACTGAACATCATAGTAGATTACACAAGTCCATGCTAAACGTAGAGTTAATGCCTTCATCATTTTGAGATTTTGATCATACTGGTTCTTTTCGGTTACGTTCAACACACTTTCTGTGCCTTTGGTATTGCAGTTCTTTCAGCGCACTATTTTTGTTACTTTTACGTTGATTTTTAACAGATTTATATGTATTGTTGTCTAATATCGACAGTTGGAAATATAAGTTCAAATATCCTCAACTATACTCTGCAATATTATAAGCTTGAGAGTCTTACCTAAGGCATTTTACCTCTGCAATGAACCTTCGATCAGCCACAAAGATGTAGTTATTTAAATAATACGACTAGTAAAAGCAATGATCGATAAGACTACTCACTATGACTGCGTCCCGTTTTTACTTTCTAAGAGGAAGAGGGCAGAGGATGCGTAACTATTTTGTATACGAACGACCTGTACCTGCGCTGTGACGTCACATATACTCCGAATCAGACAACAACATATCAGTTTATAGGTAGCTGGAATACGAAGCCTAGTCATTACTTTCTACCTTATAATGTTAACATTTATCATTATGTAAGGGAATAAAAGAGTAAATAACTAAAATTATTTCTGTTTACATAATTATACGTAGTTTTTATGTCCTCTTAATGCTCGATACAACGTCATAACTCAGTTACATTAAAATTTCTGAAATAACACTGGCGCACATTTGCAAAGCAAATAACATATAATTTTATGATCTTTTCTCGCATCTCTTACGGCTTACGTGCAACATTACGAAACACTATCATAAATTCATAACAAATAAAATAAAAATGAAATAAACATGAGATTGTAAACACATGTACCAAGATCATTCATTTGCAAACTCGGCTCCAAAGAACAGTTTTAACTTGGAGATGCATAATTCTGTTCCACCAATCGAGATGCTCCTTTGTGTGAAGCATGTTCTTAAAACGTTTATAACCATGAAATCATCCGTAGCTTTAAAACAGGGTATATGACTCAACCTTTTAGTAACAGCGTCTTCATAAATCGTGGAATAAACAGTCGTAAAGATGTAAAACAGTCGTTTAAAGTGGGATGGAGTAATCGTTTCAACCGCAGCATAGTCGTTTGATCGCAAGGTCCACTAATAATTAGCAGAATAGCCTATAATTGCTAATAAAATATAGAATTCGGTGTATACTCACCCGAATGATGACGAATACTGACGCTGCACAAGGAAATCAGCTGTACCAGTGTTACTAAAGACTCGCTGGACTGAATGTACACAGGATTTTCTGGATGTCTGAAAGAAAATGCCATAGATGAAAAATAGGGATGAATTACACCGAAAACTAAATACAAATATATTAATGTTATTTTAAGTTTTATTTCTAATCTTTATAGTTCGAGATTAGAGTCCCGGAAAAATTTGTCATAGAAAAAGGAGCACCTTCTCTGGGAAAAATAACTCAGGAAGAGACAAGTGAAGTGCTTTGTGTGGAGTGTAGCACAGTATGGGTCAGAAACATGGACATTACGACGAAATGAAGAGAAACGACTAGATACATTTGAAATGTGGATATAGAGGAGAATGGAACATATGATATGGACAGACAAAATAAGAAATAAAGCTGTGCTGGAAAGAGTGAGCGAAGAAAGAACAATGCTGAAAGTGATCAGAAAGAGAAAAGAAATTGACTGCGCCAGAGGCTCAGAAGAAACTGCCTACTCAAATATGCACTGGAGGTAATGGTGAACGGAAGAAAAGTTCGGGGTAGAAGAAGATATCAGATGACAGATAACATTAAGATACATAGATCATATGCGAAGGATAAAAGAGAAGCGGAAAATAGAAAAGATTGCAGAATGCTGGGTTTGCAGTAAAAGACTTTCCCTTAGGCAGAACACTATAAATGAATGAATGAATAGGTTGAAATAGCTCTGCAAACAATAGTATATTTTCATTAAAACTCTTATATTTGATAATTAAGCTCTTTTTCCAGATTTTCATAAAGTATAAAATGCAGAAAAGTTGTTTGTATAGCTCTTGTAACACATCTGGAAATATTATGCTAATTATAGAAATAGCCAGAAGCAAATAATATATACTACAACTGAGACGACAGAACATAACACATTCTTAAGTTTCTTTGTCTTTCATATACAGAGTAATACAGAAACTTACGAACTGTAGGTAATATGATGTGCAATGTAATCCTTAACACAAGTATTTTAGCCGACACTATTTAATAATGTATCCGCCGACCTCCTACGTCAGTTGTCAATGAAATGCTTTTGAGTCACGATTTAATATTGTACCCAACAACCCCCCACGTCAATTGTCAATGAAATGTTTTACATGACACTATTGAATATTGTACCCAACAATCCCCAACATTAATTGTCAATGAAATGTTTTAGATAAGACTATTTAATATTGTACCCAACAATCCCCAACATCAACTGTCAATGAAATGTTTTAGATAACACTATTTAATATTGTACCCAACAATCCCCAACATCAACTGTCAATGAAATGTTTTAGATAACACTATTTAATATGGTACCCAACAATCCCCAACATCAATTGTCAATGAAATGTTTTAGATAACACTATTTAATATTGTACCCAACAATCCCCAACATCAATTGTCAATGAAATGTTTTAGATAACACTATTTAATATTGTAGCCAACAATCCCCAACGTCAATTGTCAATGAAATGTCTTAGATAACACTATTTAATATTGTAGCCAACAATCCCCAACGTCAATTGTCAATGAAATATTTTAGATAACACTATTTAATATTGTAGCCAACAATCCCCAACGTCAATTGTCAATGAAATGTTTTAGATAACACTATTTAATATTGTACCCAACAATCCCCAACGTCAATTGTCAATGAAATGTTTTAGATAACACTATTTAATATTGTAGCCAACAATCCCCAACGCCAATTGTCAATGAAATGTTTTAGATAACACTATTTAATATTGTACCCAACAATCCCCAACGTCAATTGTCAATGAAATGTTTTAGATAACACTATTTAATATTGTACCCAACAATCCCCAACGTCAGTTGTCAATGAAATGTTTTAGATAACACTATTTAATATTGTAGCCAACAATCCCCAACGTCAATTGTCAATGAAATGTTTTAGATAACACTATTTAATATTGTAGCCAACAATCCCCAACGTCAATTGTCAATTAAATGTTTTAGATAACACTATTTAATATTGTACCCAACAATCCCCAACGTCAATTGTCAATTAAATGTTTTAGATAACACTATTTAATATTGTACCCAACAATCCCCAACGTCAATTGTCAATGAAATGTTTTAGATAACACTATTTAATATTGTACCCAACAATCCCCAACGTCAATTGTCAATCTGTCAGTCTCATTCGCCTAGACACAGCCATATAACCGGGTCCAACATTGACTTCACAATCTGACCAGTATACCAGGTGAGTCACCTGACCAGTGGAGCAAGTGTGTGAATCTCAGGTGGGTTTACGGTGAGAAATGTTGATTGTTTTACAATAATTATAGTTTAATTCCTATGTCAGCCTATGAAACGTTTCAAAAAACCTTCGTAGGCTATATGCAGGTTATATCATCCTTAGTCTTACCGTTTCCGAGTTATGGCACGTTGAAGTGAGTTTAAGATTTCATTTATTTATTTATTTATTTATTTATTTATTGATTTATTTATTGATTTATTGATTTATTTATTGATTTATTTATTTATTGATTTATTGATTTATTTATTGATTTATTGATTTATTTATTTATTTATTTATTTATTTATTGTCTATAACAGGGCAAAGTCCCAATAGACAGTACAGATATTTGTTTAAAAAAACATAGAATTGCATATAACATGACAAAAGAGATAAAATAGATACAAATGCAAGGTAGAAGTATTACAACTCAAGCGTAAGATTTCGTTACAGTTGTCGTTGAATCACCCTTCATCACAGACGTATTTACATGAAAAGTTTTAACGATTGTCAATGACCTTATTTCAAATTCATCAACTTTCATGTTCTTTTAAATTCGTAAAATCCAAAGAAAATTGGGAGACAGCATACCGACCTGTCAACTAATTTGACAAACTGTCGAACGATTAATGTACAGTTTAAAATCTTCAATATAATACAAGCAAGTAATGAGTTTTATTTTAACTTACTCTAAAAATTAAGTAAATGCTTATATTAAAATCGCTGTCAGCTTCAATTCCGAGCCGTTTTCTTTGGGGTAAATATAAAGTAAGTGACATGAACATCCTCTACCAGGAAGCAACGTAAGATTTTATTTATTAGATAATGACAAGTTTACAATATTACGACGTGGTCTATCAAAACATCTCATGAAGAGAATTCTGCATCAAATTAAGTCACACTACCGAGTTATAGAAATAGTTCCAGACAAGCAATTCTTGAAAATTTTACGCAATATCTTTACATCACACGATGCGTGTTGACATAGCTTTACAATCCACTAAATGCTGCGCATTTATTCCAATAAATATTTCTGACCTGAAGACGATCCTTAGAATGACTGATTATTATCATAGTAAGAAAATCCCTCAGGAACCTAGCCTTCTCCGCAACAAATATTGCTTCGCCATTGACGGGATTTTAATCTGGCCTGCATTCTTTGTACTAAATTGCAGAACCATACTAATCATTTAGGGCCATATTCATAGACATTCTTAGCGCGAGCTTCCGGTGGATGATCAGCGAACTAACGTTTTTCGTACCGTCAACGCGGGCTACTTGGACCCTTAAGGTGTTACTTGAACCCAGAAGAAAAAAATGTTTACTTACCATTGGAGTAACTTAGGTGAAAATATTTGTACAGATGAAAGTTTGCAGAGAAAAAAACCACAACTTTCGACACCAAACTGTTATTTTACATCGACGAAAACATGTTTTTCTTCTGGGTTCAAGTAACACCTTAAGGGTCAAAGTAGCCCGCGTTGACGGTATTCATAAACCAATGTTAGCGATATGATATGATATGAATCCTGTACAAGTAATCAGTAGATAGCCGGGACTAGTTTCGCACGCTCGTAGCGCGGGCTAGCGAAATGTCTATGCATAGCACCCTTAGTTCTTATTTCACTTACCGTATAACAAAATAAATAATGATTTCCCTAATAATTTTTGGTTCCTTATTACGAACTATACAGGACGATTCAGGAGAAAAGAGCCATACGAACACGTTGAGGAGTGATAACATAGGCGATTCTAGAACATAGCATTATATAAACACTAGTGGCTTGTGCAGCAAATACTGCTGCAAACTAAGTTCGTTAGACGTTCAAATAAAATTTTTCAGATTTATTTTCAATGAAGAATAACTGTCTTTTTGATAGTTATTTGCTTCCATAATAATGAAACATACTCCCTCTGAATGGATTTTTTTTAGGCCAAATACTTTTTCTTGAACCTATCCAACTTCAGTTTTTGAGTTTCAACGCGAAAACGCAAGTATCAATGTCAGGACGATAGCAGTAGCTATTTCAGGTCATTGTGGATTGTAGGCAAAAGTTAAAAAAAATGTCAGGTTTGCTAAGCTTTCGAACAATAGCATTTTCGTATAGCTGTTGCATGTAGAACTTGAAATGTAGAGCGTAAAATAATTTTATCCTACTAAGAGATCCTGCTGAAATTATCTGGAGACTACAAAATTTTCTAGGCCTCTTATTTTATCAGTAAGTAATGCCTTTTGATCTTTCCTTAGGAACTGTAATTTTTGCGCTCTCTCGAGCCAATACTGAAGACAATGACACATATCAATATCTACACTACACCGCCATTAAGTATATGAAAATGACCCAACCCCACTGGGTTAATATGTATAAACATATTTGATTTTTAATAACAATATTATTATCGTACTTAAGTTTTGTAGTTATATATAGCAGCCACTCAGTAATAGAAATGAAGATCTAAATTAAGATATTCTCTACATTTACTTACATAACCTCAAAACGTTTCACTTTCATGTCATCAATATAGCATCAATATTATGTACAATTAATGAGAAAATAGATGCATCATGTTATTAACTATAATAATATTTAATTTCTAATGGTAATAATGTCATCAAACCACCTCAAGTATCGTAGATTTGAATATCCAATACACAGCTGTACTCAGAAAATTATACACTGCAGAATCAGTTTTTAATAACAAATTGAATTGAGCTCTAAATATGTCGGCAATCCTGCAGGTCATGGCCTTCATGTAATAGCCTATTGTTTATTGTAGTGTGTTTTTTGTTCTGAAATTCAATCAAGTCGGTCGTGATTGAATAAAATAATTCTCAAAACTGACAACAGATGGATTTTGGAAAATAGGAAAATGATGTAGGAAAATTGACATTTTACTGAAAACTATTACTTTTCCGAAAAACTTTGGATGAAAGGCATGAAAATGAGGGGTCACTCATTAAAATCCGTTCAGCCGTTTTCCCGTAATTTATATTACCAGTTCAAATTATATATATAGATAATATGTCTTATTCTCTATGGTTTTCGAGAAACAAATATTTTAAAATAACAGGTATGAATCTTCTTTCCTTCTACCGCGTAAGTGCTCACATTGAGGCAGGCGCAACCAAAACGACACTAGGTTGTACTGTTGGCATTACCATATTGGCCACTTGCATGTGCACATGTTACAGTACGATTATTTAGTCCTGACAGTCGCCGGCGTTATGCGCCTAGGTCAGGCGAGTCCATTTAGTTACGCCAAGGGGTGTTTGGGTTATTGACTCGCTTGCCTTCAGAGTGATCGGATGCCATGCGTGCGGTATAGGGGTATGTTTCCAGTGCAATTAAGCTGTACTGCATTCCTTTATCGACCGCTCGCCCTTATCTCTATTCCAGAACTCTCCCCACTCCTCCTATTACTTCCCCTCTTTCGCGTCGCTGAGCTGTCAGGACTAAATAATCGTTTTATACTTGCGCATGGAGGGGTGGAGGGATGTGTCTTACCATTCTGACTCGCCGACTTCGAGTCTGTCAGAAAATTTCCAGCAGTTTACTAAGTACGAATACATTTGTGTAGTGAAGTTGCAATGTCACGAGTTTTTACACATGCCTACTAGGTGTCATTCCCTGGCCACTGAGGTCACCCGACCTTACAATGATTATTTATGGCAGCGCTCTCAAACTCAGACCCTTTGAAGGGCCACTTGTATATTTGTAGGATCTTGGGGAGCTTAATTAATAATTAGTTAAAGGCTTAAGGAAAAGTGACAAATTTCCATGAGGTACTAACTTTTACTCAGCCCTTTATTTGCCTATGTACTTAATGTACGTAATAAACCACATTATTAACAAATTATTTAAATTTTATATCACACAAATTGCAAATATGGTAGTTGAAACATTGATATTTTAATTATTGAGTGCAATAGATCTATGCAACATGTTACTTTTACTGATCAGAAACTTGAGCACACTTTTGTGACATCAGATTATCAATAATAGGAGAAATTGCTTTCAAAAATACCACTTTTAAAACTGAAAACAAATGAGTATCACTTAACTTGTTTCTTTCAAGACATTTCACTCGGCTCATTCTTGAAAACAATTATTGTTCTGATGAATATAATGTTCCGAACATAAACAAAGCCCGTACAGCTTGGTTGTGAATACTTTTTGCTTGTCCTTCAAAACAAATTGGTAGAATTATATGACTACAGCTATAGAATTATTCCTTTAGCAAAGAATCATATTGAAAGCTTATTAATTGCAGTTGAAGTTCTACAGGTGCATTATGAACACTGCAGGAAAATGATGACATAAATATATACTAAAAATATTTTCAGTATCCTTGAACCATTCAAATTGCTCGCTGGTTGTATTTCTTTAACATAGTAATTTTGTAGACAACTCAGCAAAGTTGTTTCCTCTTCTCCAGCAATTGCAGATTTCAAAGTGGAGAAATGAGCAAGATTCTTCGCTTTCAGTTGAACTTCCCAAACGTTGTAGTTTCCTGATGAATGCAGTAATATTATCAATCAAGTCAATGACTAGCTAATTTTGGTACTGAAATTTGAAATTCAAATCGTTTACCTTGGCAGTTGTATCTGTGCTGAATACCAGATCATCTAATAATTTGGGTTCATCAAAGAGTCAGACGTCTTGATATTTACTCTCAAGGAACATTTTTTATTTCATGTCTTAAATCCTAGGAATAATATCGTTTTAATACTCGTCTACAAACAAGCCACCTTATTTGAATGTGATACAAAATACCACTATGCTCAGAAACAATATCTTTCAGAAAAGTGGTAAAACTGTTTGTTATTTATGCTTCTAGAACGAATATAGTTATTTTTTCTACAGGCTTGAAGCTCATGCATCTTCATCTATTAAAAAAAATACACAAAGATGCACTTTCTGGCCACGTTTCAAAAGTTGATAACATTTTGTACCCTTTAGTAAAAATTATTAACTACAGGGTGTTTCTGAGGTGGTGCTACAAACTTTCAGGGATGAAGGCGAAGGGCACATGTATCAGGAACCATGGTCCGGAAATTACTGAGTCGAAAGTTATAAGCAAAAATAGTTGTGTGGAAATGGAATTGTAATTTGGCACCACGTGTCCTCCTTCCATTAACTTTTGGAACAGTCGTAGAAAAATGGTATGGACCGGATGTCTCCTACGTGGGTACTTGAACCGGATGCACTCTGTGAGTTTGTCTACTCTTCCCATTGGCTCATCCGTATTCGAAAATCAGGTCTGCTTATTCCACTCTTGTGTACTCCTCCATTTCACTAGGACTAATCGACTTGACACTGCAACTTGTACACACACACTGCTGTCTACAGACGTGTATATCAGGACCGACCATGTCCGTTACACATTACGCTATCTGCATTGTTTTAGTGCAGTTTCCTGTCCCCATCCCTCAGACAGCGCACTGAATGGAATGCTCTAAGTAGACAGCGTAAACAACGTCAGATGAACACAGTATGTGTAAGATGTACAGATAAATACACATAAATAAGATGTACAGAGGAAAAAAATTATTTGATTTCCACAGAACTATTTTTGCTTGTAACTTTCGACTCGGTCATTTCCGGATCCGGGTTTCTTATCTCAAATTGATACATGTGCCCTTCACCATCATCCCTGAAAGTCTATAACACCACCTCGGAAACACCCTGTACATTCGTTCTAGAAAATGCATCTTAATATACTATACGTTGGAAATGTACGAATGAATAATTTATCTTTCATCGATAATTCTTTCTTTTAACTTTCCAATAAGACTGTGCTAAAACACTGGCCATTGTAGGTTCATCATCTGTAATCTAGAATGTTAGCTTCGACGAAGACAAATTTTCCTCGTGAAACATTGTTTTCATTTTGTTAAAAATATCATCCACTTTCATAGTATCATACATTGGCATTAATTGGAGACGTTCTTCGGTTATTTTAAGGTTCTCATCCACACCGGGAAAAAATTCGGCTAACTGTGCAACTTCAGATATATCTACTTTCTATTCAATTGCAAGTGACAAGTAAAGGAATCCCTCCACGTTCTGAACCAGTTTCTGTTTTATATCTGAATTTAGTTCATCGATTATACCGGCAATTGTGTTTGGTGAAAGGGTGATTTATTTAAATGTATTCAACTTTTCGGATCTAATATACTTTGATCCTTTAACCAAGCACTTTTTCATAAATAAAACATCAGTGAAACGCTTAGAATTTTCTGGAATTATTTTTGATAAGATGTAGCTCACTTCCATATTATCAGTTTCCAGTTTATTAACTCTCTGAAATATATTATGTCGAGCATTTAAATCAGCTTCCAATTTCTTAAGTTTGTTATCAAAGTTTCCTTTTCACAGATTCATGCTACTCCCCATGCACAGTTCGAAAATTGCATCTTAATTTGTACTCCTTTGGGATGGCTAAAGGCTGGTTACAAATAAGGCATATCACATGATTATTACTATCACAACAAAAATATTGTAAATCTCAATTCTAGTTGAAAAGTCTATGTTTACATTAAATTGATCGTTTTTTTTTACTTTAGCTTACAAGCAAATATTCGATGGGGGAGGGAGGGAGCAGATAAAAAGTTAAAATTTTTCCTCCAACTTAATAATAACAAAAGAAGAGCTATAAAAATTTTGGCCACTCGACCGCAATTACGAGGCCGTCCACAAAGTAATTTTCTCTGGGGTCGTTTTACAGAAAAAAGCACAATCGGATGGAAAAATTTATTGAAACAGATACAGCAATTGTTGTGCTATTTGTCAACATATCCCCTACTGGAACTGAAACATTTGTCATACCATGTGATCAATTTTTATATCCTTGTGTTGTAGAAGTCAGTTGCCTGAGATCGGAACCAGTATTTGATATCTGTCTGCACCTCTTTGTCGATCCCATGATATGACAAATGTCTCAATTCCGGTGGGAAATATGTTGAAAAATAGCTCAACAATTGCTGTCTCTTTTCCAATAAATTTTTCAAATAAAAATGTGTTTTCTTTCTGTTAGCGGCTCCTGGCGAATTTATTTTTTACGGCCCTTGTAATTGCGGCCGAAGGACATTATTAACATGGTGGAAGATAAAGATTTAACTTTTTATCTGCCCCCATCAGAATGTTTGCTTGTGAACTTAAAATAATAGATTTTCTTTACACAAATAAACAAAGCTACACAACTACTGGTAGCATCTCACATGACACTAACAACACACAATGTTCCTCACAGTGTTGAAAAAAAATCGTCCAATCAAGAAATACAGTAACATTGCAATTTCTAGCGCTACTAGCGACCTCGCGACCAAACAATGGACTACCAACAAATGGCGGCAACTCAGTTGACGAGCAATAAGCAGCATGAGTTTCAAGGTAGGTCAGTGGTCTAGCTTTGCAAGAACATTATACTGACTAAATTTTTACGTCGAGAAAAAAAGTATTAATCACTTTAATATTATATACTGAAGTATGAAATGTATATTATTCTAGAGTATTATTTGAAAATATATAAACAATTTAAAATGTTTTATTCTCAGTTTTTGTGTTGTCTTTATGATTATGACAAATGATAAAAATAACGCGGGTCTCAAATTAATACCTGCCGCGCTACGAGTTTGAAACCACTGGTTTATGGGGTTGGCTAAAGAAAGAATCGTACAAGCGCAAAGTATAAATAAGGGAGCAATTGCTTGCCCGCGCTTTAATTGCTTGCAATCACATTAAGGAAAGTCCGAACTAGGTCAAATTAGCTACACGGCATCTGGCTAAACGGGCTGCAAAGTTTATCGAAGTTGACGGCGGCATTTTTGAATCTGGTATGTAAAGAGAATGAATGAATGCTGAATGAATATTAGCCATGTTGGACAAAGGCCTCCTGTGCTAGGGGTAGGACCCTTTTTATAGGGATGGCTCATGGGTACTCGCTTGGTAAGCCAATCCAGGCGAGCTGATATAGTTGTCGTGACATAGTAATTGACACTGTTAAACTTTAACTAGTCTCAGCACTTTGTTCTTTGTTCATTTTACATACTGTCCACATAATACTAAAACCAACACTTTGGCAAACACTAAGATTACTATTTACAATATTTAACTAAAAACTTCACAAACAGTGACTTTACTATTTACAATATTTTAACTAGCACTCTCATAAACACTGACTTTACTATTTACAATATTTTAATATTGATGACGTTCGCTACTTACAGTGCCCCTCCCTAGTTCTTTCCATAAAACTCTGTCCGCTGTCCTCGATCATTGTTTGCCCGCTTCTTTCGCAAACATGTCAGACCACCTGATGTAAAGAGAAGTCGACAATTAAACACAACACACAAATAACAATCTTTTAATTTACAATCACCAGCATTGTTCCGGTTCTTCATGATTTCGATTGATTTTCTCCAAAACCGTTGAGAACAGGATTTGTGTTATACAATTTTTTTTCCTTACACTCACCCATATTATCACTCCTCAAAGTATGGTCCTTTCCTATTAAATCATTCAGCATTTAAGTAAAGTATAAAGTAAAAGGTATGAAGAGATTCTTGGTTTTATGAGACAGAACTAAATTGTCCTAAACATTTTTCTGTAAAAATAATTATATTTAGAAACTAAAAAGTTAATAATTTTTGAAGACGAGAATAATTATATTCCCTGATGTTTTTGTTTTGCTGTACCGAAGTCGCTATTTTGGAATAATCCGTAATAACGACGGAAATCACAATACAAACTTTGCAATGTTATTGCTTTCACATGGAAGTATGAGCACCTTAGGATTCCAGCTACCAAGATAATTCCTTTGTGAACCAGAAGAGCAGGTAGGAGATAGGGTGACGAAAGCGACATAGACAGCGGGAGAAAAAGAGGGAAGTATTTATAAATCCCACTACTACTCAATCTCTCAGGAAATCGCGTAGCCTCGCCTCAAGGATGATTAATTAACACGGCCACACAACCCTTAGTAATTCTCTCACTTGCTTCCACGTTATATTACAGGTCCACAGGCGAGAAGATAAGCAAACGTAATTCCCCACAGAAGTAGACGAGATAGGATTTTGAGACGAAACAGAAAGCAAATAGACAAGGTTTTCCTTACACGACAGCGATGACGACGAGTTCTACGGAGTATCTCCTCCTCCCTCTTTTTTGGTGAGACACAACCAATGCGTGAAGGGGTTAAAAGTGAATATAAACCCGATTCTAGGGATTTAGGTTCAGAAGCTCTCCTTCCAGCCCCGTTCCCCACGTACAGACATCAACTCGACGTCTTCGTTATTGACACATGTGATTGCTTTTTATGTCTTTGGATGCCGCGCAGCGATCTGATAGGTTTCACGTCGAATTTATTGACTCAGTATTTACAAAAATGTCCCTTTTCATTTCCTGAATAAGTGATAATCATCAGGCTTCGGCCTAGGGACACAGAGTAACTAGTATGAGGTTTAGAGTACACGGAGTATAAATGACGTCATGACCCGTGTGCAGTCACCCGACTGCAACAGCACAGGTGGGTCCGTAATGTGCATTACCGTTGTGTGTATTGCTGCTTGGCTGCGGTACGTGTAACAGGCTTCGGCGTAGGGACACCTGATTGAAGGTTACAACTCACGCTAATACTTTAATGGTAGACATTTATTGTCTACACTAGGAATGTATTGTATATACTGTATCTGTACAGGGTGAAATATATTTCGTGCCGTACTGTGATGGACTGTTTACATGTTGAGACACGAAGTAACGGCGCGCTTCATCTCTCACTCTACTCGACCTACACAACACTATCGTCCGTGCGATCTGAACTTCATGCTTTTCTGTGCCAGGACCGAAGCCTGATAATCATAATAACATAATTTATAATTAAGCAAAAACATGACTAATTAATGTTTTATATTTCTGTTTCTAATTTGAACTAATTTTGTAGGCTTCTTTGTTATAGACTAAAACTTCGCCTGTGAAATTGATATATTATTTATTTACTTCATTTTGGTCTACACATATCGCTGATAAATATACAGACATAGACAAAAGTATTCATACACAGTCATGATTCAAGTTTAATATCTATTATCTCACATAATCGTGTTTATTAGCGATCCATTTTATAGTAAAATACAGTATCAGCGTATGAATTATATAAATGTGATGCAATACCTTTTCTACTTTACACAATAAAGTTGTAAGACGAACTTGTATTTGTTTACAACGATTTATGGCCGGACAGAAGTATTCGTACAGTGTGAGTTAAATCGGATAAATTAACTAGTGAAGAGTATCCACCCATACGCAGTTGTCTCAGTTGAGTACTACATGCTCATAGAGAAGGTCTTACTGCCTGGAGAGAGACTGCTCTGTCGAAATGGGGTGAAAAAGTAAGAAAACGTCTATTGAGGAGAGCGAATAATTCTCTCACTTCATAATGAAGAAAAATAATATTCCGAGATAACAAAAACAGTTGGAAGGGGCCGATCCAATGTCAAAAGCATAAATAAATACGTTAGAAGGTAAAATAGTGTTAGTAAGCAACCGGTGAAGTGGATGTCCACAGAAACTTTCTTCAAAAGAAGAGAGGTATGTAATAAACTCAATTAAGAAAACTCTAAAACAGCTTCATCTGAAATAGCAGCTCAAGTAGAAGAATATTTTAACAATCCAGTAAATTCACGAACAATAAGACGGGCGCTTCATCGTGCTAAGGATGAAGCTAGGGTACCAAGTAAGAAACCCCACATAAGGAAAATAAACAAAAACAAGAGGTTACAATTTGCAAGAGTATGTAGAAAAATATAACAAGTTTTGGGGGAAGGTAATGTTTACCGATGAAAGCAAATTCAATATTTTTGAAAATGATGGACTTATTTTGGTTTGGAAACAAACTAATATGAGTACAATGAGAAGAACTTCCTAACTACTGTGAAGCATGGGGGTGGTGGTGTTATGGTATGCGGATCTGTGACCACTTCAAGTGTAGTGGAGTTGGTTTTCATAGACAGGAAATATGGATAAATTTCAGTATTTGAACATTTTAAAAGAAAATCTTAAAAAAAGCACAGAAAAACTAAATCTTGGTAATGATTTCTACTTTCATGCCAATGACCCCAAACATAAGGTGGGTATTGTTTGTCTGTGATTATTTTAGAAAACTTCCTAGATATTAAAAACACCTCCAAAGTATCCGGCTAGAAATCTTCTAGAGCATCTGTGGAGTGAGTTTTATTTCAGGGTAAGAAAACACCATGTAACAAGCAAGTCATAATTAAAACACATTCCGCAACAGGAATGGAGAAAATCTGAATCAGAAATAAAACATAAGCTGGTGCATTCAATTCCAAATAGGTTAAGAGAAATTATGTGCAGTAAAGGCATGCAAACTTACTATTAAAACCAAGTCAACAATACTATTTTTCCCTTATTTTTTACTGTTCTTTGAAGGTGTATGAATACTTGTGTCCAGCCATATTTTTTATTTTGTGTTTTCATGTATTTTCATTATAATTATTAGCTATAGATTGATGTAAATACTATAATTTTGTTTGCGGCAATGTGCGCAATCTTAATTATTTTTTTTACAAATGTACAAAAGATTGTTTTCAACTTTCTATACGAATAATTTTGTCCATGTCTGTATTGAGTTGATGCAATAGTTCGTAGCGTTCCTTCGATGTAATAAAAGTTACATTATCTATGACCAGGGCAACCCGTTTCCGACTCACAACAAAGCAGCAAATTAAGAGCACACGGACTTCCGAGCACACACACGTCAAAAGGACAGGCAGCCGCGCTACGTTCATTTGATGTGTGATAACAACTACGTAGTTAATGGGTGCATCGGCAGTGTATAGGCACATGTTTAATGTTCGGTAATTTAATTGTGCAGTTGAAATAAATTAATCTGTAAATATGTCACAAATGGAGGGTTCTTCTAATACACAACTGAATAAAATTGTGAACAAGTTAGGCACTTAAGCACTTTTCACTAGATGAAGAAAGCATTGTGTAAGGCATGCCATACTACTATAGAAGGACGAAAATGACGATTTGTAAACGAACACTGCAATATCAAAAATCGTAAGTCAAATATAGAATTAATGTAACTACAAAAAATGGCTGGCCTACGTGCTAGGTGCTGACTATTGTATGATAACTAGGCCTGCATGCCGATTTTAAAGAAGATAAATAAAAATGAATACGTAAATAAATAACTGAATGAATGAATGAAGTGAGTAAATAAATAAATAAAAAAATACTTACTTACATACCCAATTAACTGCAATTATATTTTTAATTAAATGTTTACAAATTTAGTAAAATAAATTTTATATAAAGAACATTTTTATTATTATTTTCCTGTATCTCTAATACATTAAATACTGTTCTTTTCCTCTCTTTAATGGCTCAATCGTACAACTGAACTAAGTAAATACAATGTATACTGTTTTTTAAACATATACAATTGCACTGTATGAACACGCAGACCTAAATGCTATTTGATATTGCAAATTACAAACCGCACTTATTTCAGGTACAATTTGTAGTTAGATAAAGTGCATGTTATATTGGGTCTGTTTACGCATCCAGTTGTGCTGAGGTGTGTAGGCCTGCACTGCATTGCTTATGCGACCTCCTGTTCATGCCACGCGACCGGAATTTATAACACTATGGTTAATGTATCACAAACTATACGACCGTATCATATCACATATCACATATCAAAACACATCATATATCACATATATCAAAACACCTCACACACACCACACCACCCCATATATCATAACATAATCATATACTATATCATAACATAATCATATATCATATCATATCATATCATATCATATCATATCATATCATATCATATCATATCATATCATATCATGTCATATCATATCATATCATATCATATCATATCATATCATATCACATCATATCATATCCTTTCATATCATATCATATGCGGAGACTAAGAGAAAAGTAGAAAATAGGAAAGATTGAGAATGCTGGGTTTGCAGTGAAAGCTGCCCATGGGCAGAACACTTATGTATCGTATCATATCACATCATATCATATCATATCATATCATATCATATCATATCATATCATATCATATCATATCATATCATATCATATCATATCATATATCATCTGATGTATCATATTATATATCATATCGCATATCACAACATATCGTGCAGTATTGGTATTCAATATATATGGTATGCGTATCCCCAGGAGTAAGCGGGGTTGTCTCAAGAGGTACGCATCTTACGAAGCCACCGACTACGTATGTAGAAATTCTGACATATTTTATTATATTTGTTGATAATTATTATAGTTTACATATTTTCATTGTTTTTGTTATTTCTCATATACTGACAATGTAGTTTGGGGGCGCGAAGTTAAAAAATTGTATTTTCGGGGTAGTAGTAGTAGTAGGTTTATTTTGCCTGGCAGAGTTCAGGCCATGAGGCCTTCTCTTCCTCTCAACCAGGTTTCAATAATATACATGAAATAAAAAATTAGATTACAAAACAACACAAAAGAAAATATCTTAGAAATTACATAACACATAGTAGAAAATTACAAATAGTCAAGATCAGTTACATAATATAAAATTACAAATAGTTAAGATCAGTTACATAATAATAAATCTGTAGCCGAAATTTGTCTGGTAATTTTCGATTTTCCAAAAATAATTGGTCCTAACATATATAATTAACCACCCTGAAACCGAAAATTGCTTTTTTTTAATTTTTGTTTGTATGTCTGTCTGTCTGTCTGTCTGTCTGTATGTTTGTTACCTTTTCACGCGATAATGGCTGAACGGATTTCGATGAAAATTAGAATATAAATTAAGTTCGTTGTAACTTAGATTTTAGGCTATATGGCATTCAAAATAAATTATTTAGAAGGGGGGTTATAAGGGGACCTGAATTAAATAAATCGAAATATCTAGTTTATTATTGATTTTTGTAAAAAATGTTGCATAAAAAAAGTTTCTTTAAAAATGATTTCTGATAATTTTTATTCTTTGAAAAATTTTGATAGGACTGATATTTAATGAGATAAATGAGTTTTAAAATTAAAATAACTGCCATCTAAGGCGGTGTATTGAAATAAAAAACAAATGACTTCGTCTATAAGGGGCCTTGGACACAACAATCGAAAGCTATGAAAGATAGCCTACAGACAATGTTTCTGTGTTTTATGAAGTAATACCGGAAGCTAAATTAACCGATTTGTATATTTAATTATTATTCCATCATTGGAAAGTGTAGTTTCTCTGGATGGACATAATGCTATAATGTTATTACAGTAACTTGTGAGTGAATTGAGGACAGGTAAGATTAAAATAGCTTCTTATGCACAGAAAAGTTGATAGGTTATTCTGTATATTCATTTCCTGTATTTCTTAAAATAATGTTTATGAACATATTTATTTTTATCTCAGAGAATTAACGAACAACGAGAGTGTATTGATTTAGTATGCAGTAATAGTACGTTAGCTTAGCAATCCATTATTTTATAACTCAAATTTTAACTATGCTCAATTGAATCGTGTTAAAATACATAAAATATATATGCAATAAATGCAATGCAAAAAAATTGGGTAATGAGCCAAGCAGATTATGTTGCGCTGTTGTAAAAGCTGTTCCTCCTGAGATTCAAGAGCTTCCACAACAAATTAAAAACTTTCTAATTCGAGTACATCCATTATCAACACACTCTTTACATAATATAATATAATATAATATAATATAATATAATATAATATAATATAATATAATATAATATAATATAATATAATATAATATAATATAATATAATATAATATAATATAATATAATATAATATAATGTAATATAAACATAATAATAAACCTGTAGCCAAAATTTTTCTGTTAATTTTCGCTTTTCCAAAAATAATTGGTAATAACAAATAACAAACATGTTAAAGGAATTGCCATTGCACCAAATGAGTGGTCTCTGGATCAAAATGATCGCATTTTAATATTTTAAATACAATTTAAATTAAGTAACATATTAAACGATTTATCCTTCTATCAAACACGAATGTTCCCTGGATCAAATGTCCTATTTTAATTATGTAATTACTTTATATTTATTTCTAACGGGTGCAGCGGAGCGCACGGGTACGGTTAGTCTATACTAATATATAAAATAAAGTAGAAAATTACACATAATCAAAATCAGTTACATAACATAAGGTAAATACACACACACACAAACACACAATTTATAAGACCTAAAATGCTTGAGATAAATTCGACGATTGATTCACTTGAGATATATTATACAGTTAATATACTAATAGGAGAATACATGTGGGTTACAAGACATAAAATGTTGATTAGCAAAGTCGTACTAAATGGTACGCTAGCAAGAAAGATTGAATGCCACTGGCAGTATTATATATATATATATATATATATATATATATATATATATATATATATATATATGTTATATACGTACATATATACAGTATTTATCACACCGTATCATATTATATATTTATCATGTAACATAGGCCTATCTTACAAATAATTATCATAATTTATATCTTACTGCACTTATCCTATTCAGGTCTATTCAGTCGATGTAATAAAAAAATCCAACTTAATGCAAATCGTCATACTCAATATTTTTTCCTAAAAGAACATAAGAATAAAACGCAAGAAGTTATTTTCGTCGTTCAGAATGTTGTAAGGAAATCTTTATAGCTTTGCTAGTTCAATCCTTGCCGCCTCTCACGCTACAATTATAAATATCATACTCCTTTGGAGGATGATAGTTCTTGAGTGCAACAACCCTTACAAATTTTAATGTACCTGTTGCTCTTATTCCGACAGCAGTTCTCTGTAGGTATATACGTATATGTGGATTTCTCGACAAAGTTAGAGGTCAAAGGTAAACTTTCCCTAGTAACAGAGTCTGACGTGAAATGAGTCTTTAAAGAGACACGTACATAACACTAAATTAGATTCAGTTCTTCCACCGATTCTCAGGACCAGGAAATTCGTCTTGCGAAGAAAGTAACACTTCTATTCGAAAGTTTGAAGTTCCATAGAAATAAATACAATCTTTATAATAAGTATCCGAGTTTCTCTGCCATTCCAAACATAGGCCTATCATAAATATTTGCAAACAGTTAAATCACATCTTAGTTCTAACTAGATGTAAATATAGGCCTATTACTAAATTGCAAGTTAAACAAGTTAAAATATTTATAAAATTATTCTCCAATGTAGTTATTCACCGCATCATATCGTCATATTATCTCTGTAAATTTATCCGCTTTACATGTTTTCGTAAAATCTAGAACTGAATATTCTTTATTTATTATCACTTAATATTGCCGTGTACTTTGCTGTGGCGCAACTGTACGATTTCGGACTAACAACAAAGAACTCCGGCTGTATGTGATTTTTGTTGGTCCTGTGTTATTTCAAACGACAGTATTGCGCCATAACAACTGAATGAATCAAACTCTAGAAAGCACTCTATATTTATACAGGGACATCATTTTATTTTTACTAACATTTTTAATATTAACCTGGCTATACCTTTAGAGAAACGGAAACACAGATTGCTATCCCCTTCCACGACTGTAGTTCGATGATACTGGCGTAAAACACAAACAAATAACTCTACTAAGTATAGGAGGGAAGAAAAGTAGTTCATCCATTTACGTAAACCAGGAAATATCGCGATTTTGAGTTTGATAATTTTCATTAGGTTTTTGTTTAATCTTAATACAATACTGTATTAAGAATAAGTATTTTTACTCACGAACTGAGTTATCCATGCGAACGTATTCATTATGCAGTGTATATTATACTGTCTACACCACATTAGCGTACAATATAGAGAAAGAAGTTAAATTGAAAAATAATCATAATATGAATATTTAAACACATTTTTGAAAATGGTGGCCGTTTATTTCGATACAGGCTTCAGATCTTTTGTGCATATTATCGCACTATAGACTATTGTACCTAATTCCAATTACCGCTACCAGTTTCGGCCTTCGTACTAGTAACTCATGTTGAAATAATTCCGTACCTACACTATAAAAGAGTACCTTAGGTACTGTAAATTCAATCTTCACTTCTGCCCGACCCGCACAGATAAAATTACTCAGACATGCTATCTACTGTCCGTCCAAGTGGTTATGCCGCAGGTTGTAGAAAGGGGGAAAATCACGTGACAGTTAATTACTTAACGAGGCCCTTTTACTTAAGTTATTTTAAATAGTTGTATAATATTACGTAGACGTCCAGTTCCTAACAGAAATTAATGTTTTCAGAAAAGAGCTAAGGCAGCCCAGCATTTACAGAGGGGCGAACAGAAGCAGGTGGGGGAAATCGGGATGCGACGTAGGCAAATGGACAGTACCTGTGCGAAAATATGATTCAATATTGAAAGCTCTTTCGTCACTGGAAAACGCGAACCTATTTCTGGAACGTACTATACTCACTAACTCAGTGCTGTTTACTATATGCGGCCTTGATTCTGTACGGAGGACAGTTGCAACTTCATTAGTAGAAGGGGTGGAAGTGAAGTACATTCAAAAACTCAGATACAATAAAAATTGAAGTAAAAATAAAATGATGTCCCTGTACAAAATACTAAAGGCACAAAAATTATCCAAGGACACTGATTTAGCAATTGAGAATACACTATTGTAGGAGATAACTAAAGTGCTGAACATACCAATATCGATATCAGCAACAGGTGTCATTCTTCTCACTCTTAAAGAGGCCCTTACATGTCAGCACATCAGCGACAACACACGTCATATTAATTCAGAAGACAGCGCTGATGAGCACATGCATCATTTTGAAAAGACTTTCACCAAAGTGACCTGTTGGATATAGTCAACAAATTATGGTAGTTAAGAAAATTCACTGAACTCATTTTCGATTTACTAAAACTCGTGAAATGAGGATCGATGAATAGCCATGAAGTAAATAATAATAATAATAATAATAATAATAATAATAATAATAATAATAATAATAATAATAATAATAATAACTTTTTTATCAGACCCTATTGTATGTTAAGAAATAATTGATATTATTATCACTAGTAATGTCACGAGAGGTTTGAGGTTTGCCGATAAATCTCAGACCTCGAGTGATATTAGGACTATTTCGTGAATAAAATAAAAATGTAAATAATATATCCCTAAAATTCGATCACAAATTGTTAGTAATTGTATATTTACGAATACTTAACCTGTTCAGACATTGTGAAGTTGAAACAGATGAATATCGATTATTGCAATGAAGAAATTCGATGTTATTATTCAGTAATGCCAATCGCGGAAAGCGAAATACAGGTTTAACAATGTTAATTACATGTACTGCGCTTTTCTCTTATTATTATAACATAAATACATTTTCATTATCTGCTGAAATCATAATATAATTTAAAATCTTATAATATAATTACAGTAACCTGGTTAATACATTAATTAAATAAATAATTGTTGAAAACGCAGTTATCAGATCTGAATGAAAGAATGTAATATTTTCAGATAGCCTACAATGGACATGGAATTGGAAGATGAAGATGTAGATGTGGAAGTAGAATTTCGCACTTTATTTAGTACTTCATCGTTACATTACACACTACACTGAGAACTAAGAACTGTGTTGGGACAGCTATATAGGAATGCTTATGTATTCACAGCGATACATGTTGCTACACGGTGAAGCCATCTCTGTATAGATAATTAAAACACGAATTTTATTACGCCATACGGAAGGCAGTTTGATCAAAGACCTTGTATCTATTACTATACAAGGTCTTTGGGTTTGATATGCGATGATGTTACATAAATTTGAATATCTGTCTTTCTATTAATTATTTAATTTCATTCACAAAATACAAATTTTATAGGCTATAATTATTATAGGTTAAGTTACCTGTGGGAGCAGGACCAATGTCAGCTGTGTCTTATTTCGACCGTTACTCAGTGCTACAGGAAAGCATTTTTATAGCTCAACAAACGCATTCTCGCTGTAGTGTGTAATGGAACTAAAGCTGCATGTACACATTTCAACATTCCAATCGCGTATGCGTGCAATCTGGGAAGAATATTGAAAGAATCAAGTTTAAAAGGTACGTTCAATTAAGATGCATGAAGATTTTGTGTCTACATAGTGCGTCGTTTTGAACGTCGTCTTCACTGCGTAAATATATTAATTAATATTATATATCAATCTTGCATTCATTGCTTTAAAGTTGAAAGAAAAGTTTCACCGTGTAGTTGCATCTTAATACATTCATGATCATCAATTTACGGGGAAACAGTTGTCGACAACGACTAAACAAAAGAACGATAAATTGATAGCGATAAATCTAGCTGCAAAAATTATCGCAAAGTGTTACTGTGATCGGTTGGAATTCAAAATTTCATTACACTTCATTGGTCGAAAATGGAATGACGTCATATAAACGAAATGGTCAATTAAATCGATTATAAGATTATAATCGAAGAATATTGAGAGTAGGCCTATACTGTCTAGTCGTTTTGGTAACAATCCACCATATGAATGAACTACGGTCGCATATTGCTACAGAAGACACTTTCTCCAACAACGGTTGGTAAAATTGAATACGTTGGGCTGCAGGAACGGAAATTTGTGTAGAAATGAAAGTTTTGTCATTATATGTGCACATTTCTATGTAAACAGTTCTTGAAATACAAAGCTTCTATCCTTTGTCATGATAATGATTTCGTCAACACAGATACTCAGTCCGCATGGTAAAGGCCTGAAAGGAAATAACATCTGTTGCGTACAGATCCAAAAGCTTTTGTGCTGTACCATTTCCTAAGGAAGAGAACAGCGCTGGTACGCAGGCAGCGTAACCGACCGAACAGATATCCTCAAAGAGTTACAGAAATTAATGTCCAAGTCATAGCTGCACCTTATATTATTTGCTACGGTAATAGGTACACAGCTTATCTTAGGCAAAATTTCTGTCTACAGCAGAGAAAATAACTCCTGTTGTAATTATTTTAATATACCTTTAAACGTATCTCTGAGATCATTTATTTTATGTACAGGATGTCTGACTCAAGCCGTTCATAAATTGTTTTAGGCATAATGCACAACACGACTAGGGATGAACACTATTCTTCGTTGAAATTCCTTAACTCGCAATGCTTGTATTTTATAGATTTAATAATGATTGAAAAGAGCTAAAATAACAAATAAACATAGACGGGTGGACTGTTTATAATATTGATTCATACGATGCATTTTAGTAAAGATATATTCATTTCTAACAAGCGGACCTCTCAAGGAGCGCACTCAATTGAGTGACTTGGTATCCGGAATTCCACAGTATTGTTCACGTTTCGGCGAAGAATCTACGTAAAGATTAATTTTTGGTCCTACAGAATATATCTGTTATGGTAACAATGGTTCTCCTTGTATAATGGCACGGCGGTATAACCGTTTCATCACATATGGAGGAAATGCCATATTGAAGCCGTATTTTCGTTGGCCTATCACGGCGTACAAAATTGTCCCATCTGGCAGACATGGGAAATGGTCGGTGGAATATTCGCATTCCTCTCGCCTAGGTCCAAGGGACCCGAAGACCAACGGTAGGAGCGGCCCCCCATTCACATTGGAGGTTGCGAATGGGTGATATAACCGTCAAAGTATAAAAACTGGTGCCCCTACAAAACGGTTATAATACAGCTCAAAATGATGAAGCTTCTCAATGAGAAATTGTCCGGACGTAAAGTAGCTTCTCGATCGATGTCCGGGAGGAGCCAACATTCAGAATTTTACAATGGAATGCAGGAGGCATGTCCCAAACTAAGAAGACAGAAGTGGCAAAAACCTTACGCTTCTGCAGGAAGATTAAAAACTAATTTTGATTTAGAACTAGAAGCAATACGCATTGCCCTGTCCCAACTTTGTGTTAGATTAAATTCATTCCACAAATTGGCTATATTTTGTGACTCCACGTCTGCTATCCAAGCCATATCAAGTCCAAGATAAAAACCGACATCCAAAGTTTCGGAAATCAAAACATTAATCAAGAGATTACAACAAGCATGCAAAGAAATCACACTCCAATGGATTCCTTCTCATGTTGGTATCAAAGGAAATGAGACAGCTGATCTTCTGGCGAAAAGAGGCACAAAAATAGTTGACTCTCCACAAGAAACAACCCTATCTTTTTGTTCAGAAAAATCAATAATCATTTCCACTTTTAAAAAGGAAAGATTAAACCAACTGAAAGAAATTAGCCAAGGGAAGATGTGGGCGAAATTGGCAAAGGAAAAAAACATCATTCCGGAAACTTCCCGAAGTGAAGCTGTAGCAGCATCCCGCCTAACTACAGGACACGACTGCTTGGCAGAACACCTCCATCGCTTCAACATTCTGGATTCACCAAACTGTATGCTGCTGTGCAGAAGAAATGTCATCATGAACTGCGACCATCTTAGGAAATGTACTGCACTTCACATATTCTGGAACGGGACGAATGGACAAATATATTGGGAGGCTAGAAGACTGATGACTGAGTTCCAATAGTCTGAAGCATTAGATTAATAATAATAATAATAATAATAATAATAATAATAATAATAATAATAATAATAATATTAATATGTCGAATTTGGAGTCAGGTCACAAAGGGAAAACACAACAGGAGAGGGATTCGATCCGGTGCTGTGGATTGAACTTCGGCGTAGCTCAGTGGTTAGAGCACTTAGTACGTAGAACCAAGGTCCCGGGTTCGATCCCTGGGCGTCGGAACGAATTTTTCTCCTCTAATAACCATTGTTACCTAACAGATACATTCTGTAGGATAAAAAATTAATCTTTACGTACTGTAATAAGTAACGAGTCACAGTTAATCCATCGTGATCGGTATTAAAGTAGAAACAATGATGGAATTATAGAGGCATCTAAAAAGTTATGAGAAAATCCTGCCTACAATTCCATTGTCCAACAAATTCTAAAGTCATAAATTCTCCGGGAGGGAAGTAAAGCTGGGAGGTTCGTGTCATAGATTTGTAATATCTTATCTTATTCTCTTAGAGAGCTCCGGATCAAATAAATGTGTACAGATGTCTCAAACTAGCAAGCTGTCTCGTTCGCTCAGGCGCATAGAGCACTTCTCCCCTACCACTGTCCGCCTGCTGCTGTGCACTGTGGACTAGAACGGTATAGTTCAGTTCTAGTAACAGTTGCTAAGGCTGTATTCTGCGTCTATGTATGGCTGTCGTTAGTGATAGAAGTATTTCTTCTATTATGATGAGTAGTACATTATCGGGCAAAGTTCTCCATAGTTAAACGCTATAATCTACGGTATAATTTGGGCACATGTAACTATAATAATGATGGAACATTTAGGTCAGTTACATATTATACTAATGAATATACCTTTGCAGTTAGAAAATAAATCATTAACACCAATAACATTAAACGAGTTATTATCCATTACAGCACTGCTCAATATATTATAGGAGGATGCAAATTGAAAACATTGCCAGGAAGTCAACTTTTCAAATAATATGACTATACCTGGGTATTGGAGCGTAGGTGGCCCCCCTTCTTAAATGTACTACCTCCCCTCTCCAGGCAGCTTCCTAGCTTGAGTTACCTGTACTATTTTATTTCTTGCTCACTTTGAATTTAGACACTGAATAACCTCCTCGGTTGAAGGATTAAATAAAATTTCTACTATAGTTAATATAGTTATATAATTTTCTTATATGCACTTCTGAGGCTTCTTTGAACGTCCAAATGTACGCGAGGAAATTGGAAAGACTTTACTGCTGCTGGTCCTACTGATACTGCTACTGCTGCTACTAATACTACGACGACCACCATGTTTTCTCTCTGAAGATGACTTCAAAAATAAACAAAACCTAACATTAAGGGGCAAAATGAGCGACTTTTTGCTTGTAGGAACTGTAAAAAAGTACTACCAACAATGTCTTAGTGAACTTCTGCGTAAGAGAGTTAATTTTGTAGACTAAGAATACTGTATACTTATCCACCTGTAAGTATGTGCCAAAGTAGCAACATGCTTCATTCTGCATTAGTAGGGAGCGGAGATTCAGGATGTAAATCGTAGGCTAAAGGTCAATGATAATTTACCGTAGGAAACGCAGAAAACTTCTTGAAACAGCAGTCTTCCATGTAAACAAATAGTTTGAATATTGTCCTTTTAAAATAAAATTGAACTTGAGTGAAGTAACTATTCGGAAGAAGAAAAATAAAAAAGTGCAATAATTTGCATGCACACGATACAGTAAACACAAACAATGTACATTCTAAGTATATGCGAAGTTAATAGCATGTGACTTCATATAAACAGAACTTACATTGGAAAAACTTCTCTCATCTTCACATAATGTTGTAGCCGAGATCAGAAAATATTCGATATTGGAGTGTCAGACTTTCTTGCACTCACTTTTTAGCACTCTTCTTCCTCGCCAATTCCATCCTCCTCACTTTTCTGTCCTCCATTTCGCCATTTAATAACCTCTCAAAAACCCTATTCTGTGCTCACAATCACTAATATATTGTAGTCGCTTCGTTCCCTTGCTCGTTCTTATCATGTCTTCTCTTGCATTTCCTAAGTTAGTCTTGTCTATACTCCTGACTTCAGACACTTCCAGCTCCTTCCATAATCCTTCGTCGTCAGTAGTTTTTACCAGTCTTCTATTTTGGTTTTCTCCTTAGTTTATTCTGATCAGCTGTTTCGTTCTCGAAGCCGGCGTCAGGTATCAACACTCATCTCTCGTTATACTATTACTGAAATTTTGAGTCGGAATGATAAAATAAAATTACATGATTCAACCCCCTGTAGAAGTTATCACACGTTGCGATTGTCAGTCAGGTTGTTAAAAGTGAAAATAATATATTTGTGTAACAAATGGGTTAATGAATTTAATATTGCACTAGAAAGACATTTTTAAATATCAATGGTTTGATAATAGTTGCTTAAACTATTATAAAACTTACGTGATGTGGAGCTTAAGAGGAGCCCTGTGCTGACTGTGAGCTACGACGAAACTGACAGTTGCTCTGTGTTTACAGTTTGTTATCCGTTATCTAGACATATGTCATCTGTTTTGTGGCGGGGGTAAGCTGTAACGTTTATAGGGTGAAATGGACCTTCTGATGTGGTAATTTGTTTATATAAATTGTATATTGTATATACCTGGGGTATAACTTTAATAGTGGCAACACTGCTGTAAAACCGAAACGAGACGGAGTTAATTATTGTCACTTCTACCACATATTAGTTTATATCTGCCCTCCTCCCCCCTAAAAGGACTCTCTCTTTTCCTACTCACAACGTATGCGCTGCGGAGAGTTGAAGTTAGTCTCCTGTTAGTTACAGCTCTAAGCGGTTGTGTTTAACCATGTTTACAAAGCAGGAAAATTCAATATGCCCGTGGTCGTACAGCACAGTATTTCCGTCATTTTTGGAGCATAATCTGTGACCAACGTTGCGAAGAAAGCGCCCACACGTTTTGCAGAACACTCCCATCATTTTGAAAGATAACGCAAGAGCGCACATGGCACACCCTGTGGTTGAAAGTAGAAAGTGCTTTTCCATCCATCACATTCACCGGACTTCAGCCCCTGTGATTATGACTTAATCCCAAAGATGAAGGAACCACTTCGTGACGTTCGATTCCGGACCGTTCCCAATATTCTGCAGGCAGTAGGCCGGTCCATCAGAAACATCAACAGAACAGGAGCTGCTACAGGGATACTACGACTTCCACATCGCTGGCAACGAGTTGTAGACAATGCTGGTTACTACATTGAAGGACTGTAGAAGTTTCACAGATGTATCACTTGTATATTAGTAATAAATAAATAGTCATTATTAAAGTTACAATCTGTGTATATATATATATATATATATATATATATATATATATAATTAAAGCATTGCGTTGTTACAACTTATCCACTTTCAATCTCTCAATACAAACTCGATTTTTTTCCATAATAATTATAGATATAGAAACGGTTATCGAACTTATCTACTAGTTTTACTGATATCTATTAATAGTTGAAATTAATGCACTTACCGGTATACCCCTTTCCACTCTGTAGGCTATAGACATTCCTATAAATGTGTATCTTTAAATTTGAATTTTCCAAGTTCCTATTTCTGTTAGATTCAACCTTAAGAAAAAAAACATTTTGTTTGCACGCAAGACTGCTGTGTTAACAAATCTTGGAGTTTCTACAGTCGATATCCATTGAACCTTACAGTTGACAGCCTGAACTTTCGCTTCCTATTAGTTATGTAACGGCGTGTTTATATATTCCTACAGTCGATGTAACTGATGATAGCGAAACGTGGTTAAAGAAATTTGCATGGCTGGATTATTCTCCAGAATTGGACAAGGTATTTTGCTACGGATGCAAAAACTCTCAGCCATACGGAGGAAGCGAAGAAACCGCGTATGTTCTACTGTTATAATTCGTGGTCAACGCTCTTAACAAAATGCAAGATTTTCCTGCTCATGGACTCTCATAAAATCATCTAATTGCATTTTACAGGGTGTTTCCGAGGTAGTGTTACAAACTTTCAGGGATGATGGCGAAGGGCACATGTATCAATTTGAGATAAAGAACCATGGTCCGGAAATGGCTGAGTCTAAAGTTATAAGCAAAAACAGTTGTGTGGAAATGGAATTGTAATTTGGCACCAAGTGTCCTCCTTCCCTTAACCGTTGGAACAGTCGTGGAAAGATGGTATGGGCCGGATGTCTTCTACGTGGGTACTTGACTCGATACAATCTGTGGGCTTGTCTACTGTTCTCATTGGCTCATCCGTATTCGAAAATCAGGTCTGCTTATTCCGCTGTATTGTACTCCTCCATTTCACTAGGACTGATCGACTGGACACTGCAACTTGTACACATACACTGCTGTCTACAGACGTGGATATCAGGACCGACCATGTTCGTTACACATTACGCCATCTGCATTGCTTTAGTGTAGTTTACTGTCCCCATCCCTCAGACAGCGCACTGACTGGAATACTGTAAGTAGACAACGTAAACAACGTCAGATGAATAGAGTATGTGTAAGATGTACAGATAAACAGATATAAAGAAGGTGTCCAGAGGAATAAAATTATGCCATTTCTACACAACTATTTTTGTTTGTAACTTTCGTCATTTCCGGACCATGGTTCCTTATCTCAAATTGATACATGTGTCCTCCACCATCATCCCTGAAAGTTTGTAACACCACCTCGGAAACACTCTGTATATGTGATGGGAGATGCAGTTGAGAGATAAAAATGAAAATTCTGAGTCTACTTTAGTCAACAATAAGGTTCTTGAAGAGAACAGATATTGTTACAAGTAGGCCTATTGCAGAGATGATACAATTTTTTGCAACTAATAAACTATCTTTCAGGGGAACCTAATATGATGGTGACACCACTGATACCCAAAATGAAGGTGGACTATTTACAACCTTTCATCAATATACTCTAAAAAGACCGAAGGTTAGCTAAAATTGCAAAGAAAATACAAAAAATCACCACTCATTTATCACTTATTGACTTAATGGTTAATATAGTCAGACGAAATGTGAATAGTGCAGATTTTTTAATTAGTTATTTTACGACATTATTTCAACTGCTATGTTTATATAGTCTCTGAATGAAAGGAAGGTGATAATGCCAGCGAAATGTGTCCAGGGTCCAGCGCCGAAAGTTACCCAGCATTTGCTGTTAATGAGTTGAGGGAAAACCCCGGAAAAACCTCAACCAGATAACTTGTCCCAACCATAAATCGTATCCAGATCCGCTCTTCACGGTCAGAAAACCTAACCGTTACTCTACAGCGGTGAACTTGCAGATGGTACACTTTATTCATGGATGGAACTCGCAATTAAAACATGATAGAAAACATTGCGTTAGGAACTAGACAAGTGAAAAGTGGTGAAGTTCTTGAGCAAATATTGTCTATAGAAATTGCTATAAACTGTAATGCTAAGTCTATGGCGCATTTAGCACTTGGCCGTTTAAAGAATTGTAACTTAGACCTGAAATATCTCCTAAGCCATATTATGTTTGGGGGGGGGAGGGAAGGAGGTGTGCAGGCAGTAGTACAGAAAACACTGAAAAAAAATAATAATTCCATATGTCCATTGCTATAACCAACTCGGTTGCATTTAGTATTTGTGCAAATAATAGAAGATGTTGAAATCCAAAATTTCTTTAGCCAGTGCACAATATACAATTTTCTGAAGAAAAAAAAATGAAGAAAATGTTAGAAATTTGTATGAAAGTAAATACCTGGTCAAACTGCTGGAGCAACGATGGTCAGGTCACTTGCATGTTGTTAAAGCAATCTTCGAAAATTTCCACTTTATCACGGGAACACTTAAGTTATTGAGAGCAAAAATGAAAACGGACAATTTGATAGTGAGGATGGTGGAATAAGTACAGGCTTACTAAATGCAGTGATAAATAAAACTTCTGGATACCGTTTGGTGCTCATGAAAAAAAAGTCCTTAGAATTCTATAACCTGCATGTACCATACTTCAAAATCATAACGCAATCAAGTGAAATAACAAACGTAGCTTGTGAAACTTTGAAGTAATTCAGAGATACAGCTGGGTATAAATCGGCTCTGGAAACATGCGTGGCTCTGGACAAAGATATGAGATTTGAAATTTAGCCCGAGAACAAAGCACAGAGTGACAAAGTAAGTTAGATGACTACATTGTTCATGGACCAATTAGTGAACCATCTGAAGAGGACAGCCGGTGTTCAAGATTGAAGTCAGTTATTTACGAAACAATCGACACAAAACTAGAAGAACTTGAAAGAATGAAGAGACAAATTTATAGGTCCTCCTTCAGGTTGTCGAAATATTGAAGCCTAGGTCTTTTTCCTAAAGAAGTTTCTATGAACACCCTTTTTACTCCCCTTTCTTCTGAAACTCTTAGCATATGTCCGATCCATCGCAATCTTCTTGCTTTCATTCTGGTCACAATATCACATTCATTACAAAAATTATACATTTCTTTACTTTATATATTTCCTACATTCCAAAGTATCTGTTCCTAAATAGTTAAACTCGTTTACTTTTCCATTTCATGTCTATATATCTGATGACTGTATATTTACATTTAAATTACGAGTAAGCTCAAAATATTTTGTTTTGTCAACATTTACTTTAAGACCGGTTTCTTGTACAGCTTTTAATAACAGTAGAGGAAGCATTTTAATTTCACGTTCGTTTTCACCAAATAAAACTAAATCATCTACATATTCATTTTGCTCTCCAGCTTTGTATCAAATTGCAAAGACTTTATTGCTTGGATAATTTTTTTAAATAACCAAATTAAACAGAGGAGGTAACAAGGAATGTTCCTGTTCATTATTTATTTATTGGTTAGTTTATGACGCTTTTCAACTGCTATGGTTATCTAGCGTCTGAATGAGATGAAGGTGATAATGCCAGCGAAATCAGTCTAGGATCCAACGCCGAAAGTTAGCCAGCATTTTCTCTTATTGGGTTGAGAGAAAACGTGTCCAGAATGCTAGGTTAAAATTAATAACTTACTAACAAACATTTCTGGAAAGAATTAGGCCCATTCACAATTAAAACATTAAAATTAACGCGAGAACGTAAACGTTATAGTAACGGTAAGCAGTTGAGTCATCATTCACAATGGAAATTTGGTGTTACTATAAGAACATTCCTAAACAGATGACTGCAATCGTAGAAGAATCACATGGAAATGCAGTCGAATATTTTACGTTCGTATAAAAGAATTGCAAATGTGAGATATTTACTTCTTCCAAAAAGTAGGAAATATGGCTGACTACTACAAATTAGGATTTAGCCTAGATATAGTTAATATTATAGGTTAGCTATAATGTTCTGCATATGATAAAATACACAATATATACCCTTGCGATTGTCTTCCATATATCTATTTTCTTTCGGCGTATTATCTTTATATGAATGATGTGGTTTGTCATACATACAGTGATACGACTTCAAGAGGATTAATATTTCGTCAAACGATGTAATTTTATTTTATTTGTTTCTTTCAGCGTTCTTCGATAGCGCTCTTTCTTTATGCGCATTCAGAAAGTGTTTTTGTTTCAATATAGTCGCTGACGTCACCGCAAACGAAAAGCTTGAAGTTTGCAAGCTTCAGCTTTCACATTGTCGTTCACTTCTAATGTTAACATTTACGAAAATGATTGTGAATGATTACATTAAACAATTTGACCGCAAGCTTTGGTGTTCACGTCTACTTTTCATTGTGAATGTCCCTTTTGTTGATTATGGTTGGTTTAGACGGCCATGAAATCGGGATCATAAATAACACAAGCTGTGATCCCATGGATACTTATTTTTAATGGTTCTGAATTTATAAATAAACGCAGAATAAATGTGGTAAATACCTGTTATTATTAGGTTGAGAAGATTTTGTCATCTATACGGTCTGCTTTAAAAAAATATCTGAAAATTGGACTTTATAAAACAGTCACTTTAACGGTTGTTCTGTATGGTTGTGTAACTTGGACTCTCACTCTGAGAGAAGAACAGAGGTTAAGAGTTTCGAGAATAAGATGCTTAAGAAAATATTTGGACCTAAGAGAGATGAAGTTGAAGGAGAATAGAGAAAGTTAGAGAACGCAGAACTGCACGATTTGTATGCTTCACCTACTATAATTAGGAACATTAAATCCAGACGTTTGAGAAGGGCAGGACATGTAGCACCATAAATGAATATGGAGTGTTAGCTGAGGAAATAAAAAGCCTTTGGGGAGACTAAGACGTAGATGGGAGGATAGTATAAAAATGTATTTGAGGGAGGTGGGATATGATAGTAGGGACTGGATTAATCTTGCACACGATAGGGACAGATAGCGGGTTTATATGAGAGCTGAAATGAATCTCCGGGTTCCTTAAAAGCCATTTGTAAGTAAGGTTCTGAATTTAGACGGTCATGAAATCGTGATCTTATAGCCTCTCCAACTTTAAATATTTATTTAATGTAAGTTTGTGCTATCGTAGAAAACATTGTATGATATACATTCATGAAATTATTTTTTTGGCCATCGTGTGATGCTTGTTTCACAAACTTTACTCTCGTGGCAAAAAAAAGAGAACCTTTAAGAACTTGTCTCATAAATAACTATTATAACACCTAATTTGAAGCAAGAAAAAGGGGGGGGGCTAACGAAATGCGGTGAAAAAATGACAGCGGTGGTAGAGAAATTGTAGTTTGGAAATTCTTCCTTACTATTTATGTGACACGATCTACATGGGATCGAACTCTAATCGTCTTTGGCAAGAATCATGTCAGTTAACTACACTAAAACTGGTCCCACTCAATTGGTAGTGAAGAACATTGTACTGGTGCAAAAGTGTGGGAGGAAGTGACGGATGGAAACACAAAAACAAATAAACCACAAGACAAATGTATGAAATCCTGGAAAAGACGTTCACATCAGTGAGAATGGAAAGAGCAATTGCACGAATGGGTTCAAATTTTTCTTCAAGTGACGTCGACTACGTCCTACTGGCGCTGTGGAGCAAAAACAGCCGGTGCTGTACAAGCTCAGGTTTGTTTGTAGATACTTTATTTTCAGGGAGATTTGCTAGCCGAGTGACTAATAGAACTATTTTACACATAAGAAACCGGAATTCGAATTCCTTAGAATCAGACTACGCCGTTGGCTTTCCAATCCGGAGGCAGGCATTCAGATTTCGTTAAATACAATGGACTACCTGAGAACGAATTGTAGTCGTCTTTGGTAAAAATCTATAGCGAGGGTCATATAAGAACAGTTCCTAAACAGCAAATATTGCCGTCTCGTCAGTGTTGCCAACTGTTACTAGATATCACCATTTGTAGTAAAATCACGATCCTACGTAGGCCCTACTGAATGACTCATTTACTTACCGTACTTTACCATTATGTTGGAAGGATATTCTAAGTAATTCAATAATTTGTAACATATTTTCGTAAACAAACTATACGAGAAAGAGATCAACATATTAGGTATTTTGTCTGGAAATATGAAATTCATTGGTTTGACTAAACAAGTTAATCTCGATACCTAACCTAAAAATGTAGTTTGTTGACCACATGAAATTATTACTACTAACTCCGAAAACAAAATATAACCATGAAATGTATGCTTAAGAATAGTTACTCCTAATAATTTTGCTGTTCTAGTTATAATTGCTGTCTCCGTGAGCATAATTTTATTCCTTATTCATTATCATCTTTCGGTTAAATCTGAAAGAACAGAATGCCAGTAAGGGACGTTATCCCCACTCTCGCAGCACGCTTTACGCTTTCTTGGTGGAGTCGCTTGCATGCTTCTTCCTCTTTTTGACATTATTGGAATAAAAACCTGTCCACACCTGTGGAGTAACGGTCAGCGCGGCTGGCCGCGAAACCAGGTTGTCCGGGTTCCAATCCCGGTCGGGGCAAGTTACCTGGTTGAGGTTTTTTCTGGGGTTTTCCCTCAACCCAATATGAGGAAATGCTGGGCAACTTTCGGTACTGGACCCTGGACTCATTTCACCGGCATTATCACCTTCATTTCATTCAGACGCTAAATAACCTGAGATGTTGATACAGCGTCGTAAAATATCCCAATAAAATAAATAAAAACCTAAACACGAAATAAATTCATTAAAATGTGAAATGGTATTTCTATCGATTACCAACCTGCATTATCACACCGAAGTGTGATATATTTATTTACACTTACCTAACTATAATTTTGAATTGTAACCACAATGCAACACATAAAATAACTATTAATACTGGTATTAATTAATTATTAGTATGTTCAAATTTCACTACCTTCCAGTAACCGGCTCAGAAATCTAGTACAATTTTAATATCATGGAACTCCAGTCTGTTTCAGCTGCCAACATTAAGGCCCGATTGTATAAAACTCCCTGACTAAAGATCAACTTTGATCGAAGATCGAAAAGTGAACCGAGTTCAGACACTTCTTCTATTGTATAAAACTTTTCTGCGATCAAATTACCTTGGTTCAAATGCAATCTAAGTTCACGTGAAAAGGATTTGGCAACATCGCATAAACAGGTGAAATACGTGATGCGCGGACCATGTTATACAGGTTTGTTCAGTGTTGCCAATCTAGCGACTTTAACTCCTTTTCAACAATAATTTCTTTTAACTTTTATATTGCTTAAATAGGGATTTAGTGACCTTTTTAGCACCCCATAGTGACAAAATTTAATCTTTCTTAGTTGATAATGAGAAATGTAACGACTTTACAACAATTTTTTGGCGACTTTCCGTATTACACTCTGTTGGAGACACTGGTTTTCTTGTGCAATGTAAATAATGGCGGACAATAAGAAGAAGGTTGACTGTTCTCCAAGTTGTTATCATGTTATGGTGTTTGATACTGCTAAACATAATAAAGCTTTATAAAACGACAATTTTCGTTTAGTAATATAGTTAATTGAACATTTATGAATGTACCTATCATATCCATTAATAATTAATGGTTGTTATAAACATAATATAATTATAGGTTATGTTATTTGATACTGCTGAACACGATAGAGCCTTATAAAATATAAGAATGTTTGTGTATTAAGGCAAGAAATTGAAAGAAATATATATATATATATATATATATATATATATATATATATATATATATATATAAATGTACCTAACATATCTATTAATATTAATAATAATGGATATTTTATTTGCACAATCTGTCACTCGTATATTTCAAACAGAAAAGAAATAACTGAACTTGGACCATCTAACTAAATCGGAGAAATTTCTTCAGTCAAAGTTAACTTTAATTTGAGACAAATTAATCTCAGATTAGACTTTATACAACACAAAATTCCAAGTTCAGCTGAAACAAGGATCAATTTAACCTCTGATCTAAGATTAAATGGTTTATACAATCGGCCCTAACAGTTACAAAATCACTAGGCCTACCATTTGTAGTATTTGTCAGTATCGAAATTCGAAACGAAGTTGGCAAAAGAAAATTAAACCTGCAAACAATAAAATCACTACAATCCACTAGCATATGTAGTAATGGGGAAAAAATTGTTAGGTTTCACCCTTAGCGTATGAATTAAGCTATAATCGGGTAACTCCACTATGGCTATTCCCTCTCTCGATAGTGAAGGAAACTGTGGGGAAGAAAGTAACAGACGGAAACAAAAGAAAAATTACAAAACACCAGATAAATGCATGAAATACTGGAAAAGACGTTTACATCAAAGAGAATGCAAAGAGCAATTGCATGAATGGGTTTCAATTTTTTTGTAGGTAACATATAGGCTACCACGTGCGACTGGCGCTTGGCAGCAGGGCAGCGCAGGTTTGTTTGTAGAAGCTTTATTTTCAGGGACCTTTGTTATCCGAGTGACTAATACATCGATTTTGCGCACAAGAAGCTAGAAACCATATTGCGGGTGGTCGCATTAGACTCTAATGTGCCACGGCACACTGGTGGAAGGTGTAACGCCAAAATTAATTAAAATTACATTTAAATTAAAATGGTGTGGTGACAAAACATACCCATTCCCCGAGTGTGATGTGTGTGGTAAAAAGCTCAGTAATGCTGCTAGGTTCCCAGTAAAATGAAACGAAGTTCATACCCGAAAGATCACCATAATTCACTAGCATACAGTATGTAGTAATGGGGGAAATTGGTTAGACTTCAACCTTAAAGTATTAAGTAAGCTACCTTAAAGTATTAAGTAAGCTGATCCGGATATACATATCACTTAATGTAGCGCAATTTTCCCCGAGTTACACTGGTCCATTTCTCATCAGTGGATGGACGTACGACAACGATGAAACCGATATCGTCGAATTCGTCTAATCGAGATCTACGCGAAACAGTTCAGTTCATTCATTTTTAACTTGTTTTCTTTCAGGTCTGAACTAAGATTGAAAAGAAAATTGACTCACTTTGAAAAATATCGGACTGTATGAAGATAAAATATCATCAACAGTAATCTCACTAGAGGTTTTGAGTCATCTAAAGAAAATCAAAACTCGAGTGGGATTTAATTGAGTATTACGTGATTAGAAGAAAGCATATAAAGATAAAAAGTAACGAAGTACTCCAATATAATAAAATATTAATTGACTTACGAAAATACAACTGTCTTCAAATGTATTACTGTACCTTCTCAAAATTACAAATATTACGCTAGATGGCAGTAGTGTGTTATGATTAGCTGTTTTCTTGTTATCAGTTGTGCCAACTATGGAGTCTTCATTGAACTCTGTAGACGGTTACTGGTCAAGAAGGCTTTATTGATTCAGTTTCATTTTCATTAAAACAGTTGCATTCCACTTCAATTATACGGATCCCAGTAATCAACGTCACTTGACAAATGATTTTTAATAAATCTTAGTATTAAACAATCTCTGATACTCGACTATTCATAGTATCATATAGCAGAAGCTATAACATAACCTAAATAATATAAACAAGTCTTAGAAAATTTTTAATTAGGGATGATGAAATAAACAAGAAAAGTTTAATTAACGATGATGAAATAAAAAATAAACATGAATAATTTTAAAAGGAACAATTATTGAAAGTACAATTTTCAAATTTAAATGTTTTAGTGGTTGGTGGTTCGGTTGATGTTATATTGGACGTGTGCGTAAAAGAAGTGGAACTCGTTGATGTACATGATGTATTCCTCAGCTTATTCAGGATTTCCGAATGGTGCTCTTCATTTATTTTTAAATAGGATTTCAGGGAAGATGCATAGCTATGACCAGTGATCTTTATGAATTCTTGTTCTTGAATGCCATTGCGAGTCATATTTGAAACTGCTGTGCATCGACTGAGTGGTTTGTAATTGTCTCTGTGTGTGTGTTTTTTTTTTTGACGTCTAGACCAGTGCAGTTTGAAATGTTGGCAAACAAAGAAACAAGTGCTAGGGTAGTGATAAAAATAAACAAATGCTAGGGAAGCGATAAAATTAAACAAATGCTAGGGAGGCGATAAAATTAAACAAATGCTAGGGACGCGAAAAAATTGTGCGATAAGCAGCCATGATTGGTTGAAAGACGTCCTTTCGTACCGTTTTATTGGTCAAAAGTAGTATGACGTAGTAAAAGTGTAATAGAATAAATTATAAAAGGCAATTAGTAAATAGAACAAGGTCTGAGGAATTTAAAATTGCCCCACTGACCCCGGCCGAGCGACAGGGACGAAAACTGACCGATGCGGCGGAAAGCGAAACTGACGCTGTGTCCTTTGCCGCGCGTAGTGAGGCCGCGTGGGCGAGTAATGGCGGGACAGATACGAGTTCAATCAGAAGCATCGTGGGATCCAGAACCAAAGGAGCATAAATGATTTTATACGAGTCGATACAAACTCCGTTCATCGGCCTGCGCAAGTTGTTCATTTCTCGGACCTAGTCGTATTCACGTTAAAACTTTGTGGTTGTGTCCCCGACACAACTTACTAGAGATGAACAACGATCGAGAAAGCAAGACTAACAGCGCCCGCAAAGCCGAAAACCCGCACGACAATGTTCTATACGTTGCGTCATTGACGTAAAGACTGCTTATGAGTCTTCCGATACGCCGAGATTGATCACTCCCAAGTCCCGAACGCCAAGCAGCCTTGAATCGCCAGTTGTTTATACCTGACTGAACTTTTACCTACTTTGGCAAATGTTGTAATGTATAAACAATCAAGTAGCCTATTTGAAACATCATCTCTACCTTTCAGAGTATAATAATCCATTCCCCAATCTTTATTTAATTACTAGGCCCTTATTAAAAGGCTAGGAATTTTCTTTTCATATGTTTGAAATCAAGTGTGCAATCTCAAGTAAAAAGATATGAACGTTATGTTTTGTGTTTCTTAGAAATGAAAATTTATTTGAGAATTGTTTCTTTTCTCTTTGAAGAGTCCACTGCAAGAATGATGGATGTCATTTGGAATACATTTTGCAGGAGAAGCAATTGAAAGTTTGAAATGCTTTGCGCTCAAAACTTAACTGTGATTTTCGGATCATTACTGGACAATGACTATCAGTGTTAATGCCATATAACTCTCTATGCACATTCTATATGTCTTAAGCTATGCATTGACAGTCTTGGTTCATTTTCGACAAGAAAGTGACATCCATCATTCTTGCAGTGGATTCTTCATTTATATAACCATAGGTAACATCATATAATAGAACCAGAACATTTTGATAACTAAGATACTGTTCTGTTTTGTCTTTTTGTCTCATGTAAACATTTATAATGTTATTTATTTCAATGATGTATGTTATTCAAAGTTACTAAATCTTTTCACGCCGACCAAATGCTATTTCGAGAATGACGAGACGAGACTCGAAAGACAAATGCAATGAACACAGCGAGCGAGAGCGGCAGTTAGTTTTGTTCATCTCTACAACTTACACATGTTTTTTTTTTAATTTATGAAGAAATTCTACAATATACTAAAGATATAGGCCTAGGGATGAAGAAGGAATATTTAGAATATGATTTTAAAACTATAGCCTATTTTTCGTTTATAAAGAGTGTGCCAAGAGGTCTGAATTTTTTTATAAATATATAAATGGCACCACGTACTTATTTTCCGTTTTTTTATTATTCACCTCTCAAAACGAATACAATACTATTTTTACCATTATTATAAACTATTATTTTATAAAAATAGTCTTAAAATTTATGATCAAAATACAGCTCTATGTATACATAATAAATAGAAATACTTTAGTATATCAACTTAATATTGTGGAATGTTGTCGGCTTGAAAATTGGAGCATCGCGCTGAAGTAGAACAAATGCAAGGCAATGATATTTACTTTGTGTCATCCTGCTAATTCTCCATGCATAAATATTACAACCAAAGTAATACCATCGAAACCAGAAAGTGAAGTTGTAAAATAACTCGGAGTGCAATTGGATCGCCGCCTATCATATCAACTGCCAACAAACTAGTCTACTTAATACTCACTAAATTAAATCCGCTTCTCAACAAGAAATCATACTTGAAGCTACAAAATTGCATGCTCGTACTTTACACATCTCTATTGCGACATGTAGTCTGTACGATTGTCCTGTCTGGGTGAAGCTGCAAGAAGAGAAATCGAACGCATCCAGTTAATTCAAAATAAAGTCCTACCAATCTCAATAATTTCTCCTTGGTTCGCAAATCAAGATTTCAGGTATAATTCCCTGTAAAGTTGATTTGAATAATTTCGAGGGAAAAATTGTTCCGGGGCCGGGCATCGAACCCGGGAACTTTGGTTTAACGTACCAACGCTCTACCAACTGAGCTACCCGGGAACTCTACCCGAGACCGATCCAATTTTTCCCTCTATATCCACAGACCTCAAAGTGGGCTGACAACAGCCAAGCAACCAACTTCGAGTGCACACTAACACAGTGTGACTTAAATTGTGCACTCGAAGTTGGTTGCCTGAGGTCTGTGGATATAAAGGGAAAAATTGGATCGGTGTCGGGTAGAGTTCCCGGGTAGCTCAGTTGGTAGAGCGTTGGTACGTTAAACCAAAGTTCCCGGGTTCGATGCCCGGCCCCGGAACAATTTTTCCCTCGAAATTATTCAAATCAACTTTACAGGGAGTTATACCTGAAATCTTGATTTGCATAATACACGTCACTGTTCGTTAACAGAAAACCACAATTTAAGTCACACTGAGTTAGTGTACACTCGAAGTTGTTTGCTTGGCGGTTGTTGTCTCCTTGGTTTGTTCGTAACAGGCAACTACAGTGAGAAACTGAAATTTACACAATCAAACAGATTATTCTTTCACAAGCTAAGAACTTCTGAAAACGTCCAGACGCGTCCACTACTTTCTCATAAGTTCACATTTTCCACCGGAATCAAAAGTCGAAAATCCATGGATCTATAGACCTCGGGCTTGTCACGCAGGCGGCCCGGGTTCGAATCCCGGCTAGGTCTGGGATTTTTCATTGACAAATTCATAGTGATACTTGTGGTGGACAAGGTCGCAGTTGGGGGTCTTTCTCAGGGTTCTCCCGCTTTTCCCCATCTACATAATTCCGTCACCATTACCCCATTTCGTCATCATTCCATAGCATTCCCAGATGGCCGGCTGGCGACGAATGGAGGGAGTTGGCCTAGGAGGAGAGCTGTCTGCTCGAAACCTGGTTACGCAGCGAACCTTAGTGTAGTCAGCCGGTGTGGGTTTGGGAATGCGCCTAGCTTGAGGGTTAGCGCTATAAGTCGTAACAGGTCGCAGTGCGGGGCCATAGTCCCCCCTAACATAACTCCATTCCATTCCCATGGACCTAATTTTATTATCATATTTTTATCACGTTATTCTTGTGTAGTCTATATATACTTATTAATTATTTTTTTTTAGTAGAGCCTAATCTAGGCTGCCCTCAATTCAATGTCGAATATTGTATTTGTTTACTTATTTACAAGTACTCTACGGACCGCTATATGCGCTGATCGATCAATAAATTATTAAAAAAAAAATTATGAAGAATAATGTGTCATGAATTAAGCTATGTTTATGTCTATGATTATTTAATTAAGTGAGAAAAAGATTATGGATTTAAGGTACCGGTAGTTATACATCGAGGATTAATTAAGTATGAAATGAAACTTTTATAGATACATTTATAATCCAATTTCTAATGAAGAAAGAGAATTAAGATAAATATCTGACGTTATAAAGCAGAGTCCGTATAGGCCAGCTTCTGTCTGATGCTTTTCCTATTCACTTCAGGCTAAAGCAAGGAGATGAACTATCACATTCACTTTTTAACTTTGCTCTAGAATATGCCATTAGGAAAGTTCAGGATAACAGACAGGGTTTAGAATTGAATGGGTTACATCAGCTTCTTGTCTATGCGGATGACGTTAATATGTTAGGAGAAAATCCAGAAACGATTAGGGAAAACACGGAAATTTTACTTGAAGCAAGTAAAGCGAGAGTTTAGGTACGATTATGTCTCGTGACCAGAATATTCTACGAAATGGAAACATAAAAATAGTAGATTTATCTTTCAAAGAGGTGGAAAAATTCAAATATCTTGGAACAAGAGTAACAAATATAAATGGCACTCGGGAGGAAATTAAACAGAGAATAAATGTGTGTTATTATTCGGTTGAGAAGCTTTTGTCATCTAGTCTGTTGTCAAAAGATCTGAAAGTTAGAATTTATAAAACAGTTATATTACCGGTTGTTCTGTATGGTTGTGAAACTTGGACTCTCACTTTGAGATAGGAACAGAGATTAAGGGTGTTTGAGAATAAGGTTCTTAGGAAAATATTTGAGGTTAAAAGGGATTACAACGCAGAACTGCATGCATTGTATTCTTCACTTGACATAATTAGAAACATTAAATTCAGACGTTTGAGATGGGCAGGGCATGTAGCACGAATGGGCTAATTCGGAATGGCACATATACAGTAGAACTTGGTTACAGCGACCTGGTCTTGTGCGACACCTCGCCTATAACGTCAAATATTCTGTGGTCCCAACTAATTCCCCATAAGACACATGCTTTCCTACCTTGCTAAATATGACAAACGCATATGCGTCTACCTGGCATATAACGTCATTTTCAACCTCAGTTTTGAATACGATTTTCTAAGAAACAAAGTATCTTAAGAAATATTTTGTTGAAATCTGACCCTGATAAATCCTTTACAGTCTCCTTCCGTCATAGACCTCTGGAATGCAGGCGGATTCCCCACCCCATTGTAACCTGCCCGAATTCATGCGGTATCAGATCGGTTTCGACAAGAAGTTTTCAGTAAGTGCACGCATTTTAACGCAGTATGGTCACTAAAAGAAGTGAGTGACGCTTTAGAAGCCATTAGAATCATGAACATGTTCTATGAAGCTAGGGAAGGGAGCAGTGAAATTGCAACTGAAATTATGAACATAGAAATTAATTTAGCCCTAGAAAGTGGGTATTGGGAAAGTAGAAGACAACAGAGTAAAATGACTGATTACTTCACTTGTACCTAAAATAGTTTGGTGAGTACTGAACAAACTGTTTTAATACAGAATACTGTATTTATAATCGTAGGCCTACATGTATTTTATTATGTTCATTGTAGGCTGAAAAGTCAATACATAAATCTAAAATAAGTCTAATTAAGTTTGTTATTTTTCATTTTCCACCTCACTAGATTGATAATGTGAATCTCGGTTGCTACGACACTCGTTTATAACAACATAATTTTTAAGGTCCCTTGGATGTCGTTATAACCAAGTTCTACTGTAGTTGGAAGGCCGGAGGGAGAAAGACCTTTGGGAGGCCGAGATGTAGATGGGAGGATAATATTCAAATGGATTTAAGGGAGGTGGAATATGATGATAGAGACTGGATTAATCTTGCACAGGATAGGGACCGATAGCGGGCTTATGTGAGGACGGCAATGAACCTGCGGGTTCCTTAAAAGCCATTTGTAAGTAAGTTGTAAGTTAACTGAATAAATTCTATGTTGTCGTATTTTTTAATTTAAAGTGAATGTATTAGTTAAATTATAATATTTCGCATCCATCATTTTCGGATCAGTTGACTTGAAATTATTGAACGCAAAATAATGAAGTGTGATAATTTTGGATAAGCTCTTACACGGATGGACACTTAATGTCGTAATAAATTTTCAATTGAGGAATTTTTAATATATATTATATTCAAATCGAATTCGATTTTGGCCATGGCAATATGTATGCCTTGCACTTCGTTCAATAACAGAGTTTCGAGGAGAACGCAATAAAAGAGGCATTAATATTACGATACTCCAGAATGTGAAGACAAACAATATAAATCCTTTACTACCTCCAGGAGATTAATGAAACGAAACGTTATGCTCAGTAATAGTGTCCCAAACTTTTCCTTTGATTCCGTAGCACAACTTATACGATGGCAGTACTAATTACAGGGTCAGTGAATGGATGTGTGATATCACGCCATATTACAAGCAAGGGTCGTCACACTGAATGCAAATTGATGTAGCTTCAATCATGAATGAAATGTGACCTGGGTCTGTGTACTCTGTGTATAAGCCAACTCGCATGACATTATGCACATAACATATAGGTGTACAGATTAATTGTTTTTGACTATGTATAAGGCAGGAAGTGAATTGAAATGCTGTTTAGGGTACGCATACTATAATAAATAACATTAAAATAATAATATTCGGTTGGGGCATAAGTTCGTAGCGTTTTTATTTCGCGTGTTGGTACTCCGGTTGCTATGGATTTATTTATCGATTGTCACTTTTTATTTGAAGTTCAATTGTTATACTTGAGTTTACATATTGAAGTTTTCATTTTTGCAAATAGTGAGTGGAGACGTGGACGCTAGAAAACGGAGTGTCAAGTGGAGAAAGTGGAACATTTCCGACATATTCTTCTCTTTGATTTCAATAGACGGGCGAAAACAGCGGCCAGAAACATTTGCACCATGTATGGTAACAATGTTATCGGAGAGAGCACGGCAAGAAAATGGTTTTCTCGTTTGAAGGAAGGTCATTTTGACATTAATGACACTCCACGTTCAGAATGACGTTCGGAGTTTGATGAAAACCGTTTAAACCAATTAATCCACAATGATCCACGTAAGTGTACCAGAGAACTGGTAAATGTGATGAACTGTGACTATTCCACCATCGTGCGACATTTATTGCCACCAACTTAGACGTCTTGAACACGCTATCCAAGAAAAAAAACATGGCTGCGTGAAGTGATGCTACTCCACGATAACGTCAGTCCGCACACTGCTAACCTGACACAAAACACTATCCAGGAGTTAGGTTGGAAAGGCATTCCGCACCCACCTTATTCACCTGATCTTGGGGCCTCAGATTTTCACTTTTTCCGCTCTCTATCGAACAACCTTCAAGAACTCCTTTTCGGATGAAACTGCGCTCCGAACAAGGCTTGACTTCTTTAAGCCAAAACCACGTGATTTCTACAGGCGTGAAATCGAAAAACTACTCCAGTGTTCGCAGACTGTTGCAAATAGTGAAGGAGAATATATTGTTGACGATTAACTTCTCTCTTATGTGTATCTGATGTTTTTAATAAACTATGAAAAATCGCTACGGAATTATGCACCAATCTAATAACAAGTTCGTTAGGTACTTGCTAGAATAACAATTCGAAAACAAAAGAATGTACATAACATTTAAAATAAATATCTGCTTGTAAATGAGTGAAATATCTATATATTTCCTTGAATATGTAATGTAAAATTAATTATATGTATGTTGTACATGCATATATTGCAAAAAGATTTCGAAGGAAAGAATTCTTCATAAGAATTTAACTTTTTGTCTAAAGTGAATCTTATTTGTGGTCTGTTTTATTACAGTGTAGGAAGGTCGTACTGAAAGTCATGAGCAACCATCCCTACAATTCAAATTCCAACGTTGCAAAAAAAAAAAAAAAAAAAAAAAAAAAGACTGCATGATCGTAATCTACAGACTTCACACTATGTAGGCCTATTGAGATATTGTGACGTCATTAGCTTCTATCACATGGCCACAAGCAATGTTTTCAAAATGGCTGACAACGATGTTACGTTTCGACAACGTACTGTCATTGAATTACTTGTCAAAGGGAAAAATTACTGCTGAAATTCACCTCAGACTTCAGCGTGCATATGGAGATGCATAGGCGCCAGCAGTGTTAGGAGATGGATGGAACATTTCAAAGCTGGAAACATGAGCATCCAAGATGAACCACGTAGCTGTCACTCTCGAAATGCCTCCACGGAACGCAACAAGGAAAGAGTTGATGAGTTCAGGGATGCATTCTGGTTAAATATATTGAACCTGGACAGACAATAAATGATGTCCGCTATATCAAGACACTTTTGAAGCTCCGTAGTGCATTGCGTGAGAAACGCCCTCGAAAGAAGACCATCCTGTAAAATTGTAACTGCTCGTGTCATCGTGAAGAAAATCAGGACATCTGGGTGGGAAACTCTTCCATATCCCCACTACAGCTCGATTTGTCACCCTTCGACTACCATATTTTCGGTTCTGTAAAGGAACAGCTGCGAGGTCAACGTTACGAGACGCTGGAGGACATCCGGAAAGCAGTGCGTCATTGTCTTCGGGAAGCTGGAACGGACATGCACCGCAAATAAATTTTTAAACTTACAAAACGGTGAGAAAAATTTGTGCAAAGAAATGGAGACTATGTTGAAAAGTGAGAGAAAAGTCTGTAGATTAAGATGATATACCTGGTCTGTCTCAAAAATAAAAATTAAGATTTATAACAATGGGTTGCTCATGTGACCTTTGAATCAATAAAAGTATCAAGCACTTAAAGAGTATTCATGTGCAAATATTCATTGATAATATTTCTTACTACAAAGTGTTGTACGTTATCAATACTCCCTAACCATTGTTAAAACGCTTTGGATTGTTATCAATATCAAACACGAAAATTTGACAATTCTCAAGGGTCAGTTTTCATTATCTGTAGTTCCTTTCAAATTTATGATGAACAAAGGTCACTGCGCAGCAATAATATATTTGCTTCATAACTTTAAACCATAGTGTCAATATTTTAAATGTTGTGAACATTGCAATCATCTATATACTAATAATAAATCTGTAGCCGAAATTTTTCTGGTAATTTTCGATTTTCCAAAAATAGTTGGTCCTAACATATATAATTAACCACTCTGAAACCGAAAATCTCTATTTTGAAATTTTTGTTTGTATGTCTGTCTGGATGTTTGTTACCTTTTCACGCGATAATGACAACCGATTTATATGAAAATTGGAATATAAATTAAGTTCGTTGTAACTTAGATTTTAGGCTATATGGCATTCAAAATACTTTATTTAAAAGGTGGGTTATAAAGGGACGTGAATTAAATAAATCGAAATATCTCCCTTATTACTGATTTTTGTAAAAAATGTTACATAACAAAAGTTTCTTTAAAATGATTTCCGATAAGTTTTATTCTTTACAAAATTTTGATAGGACTGATATTTAATGAGATAAATTAGTTTTAAAATTTAAATAACGCCATCTAAGACGGTGCAATGAAATAACAAATGACTTCGTCTATAAGGGGCCTTGGACAACAACAATCGAAAAAGGGGCCTTGGACAGCAACAATCAAAACTATTAAACATAGCCTACAGAGTATGTTTCTGTGTTTGTATGAAGTAATATCGGAAGCTTAATTAACCAATTTGTATAATTAATTATTATTTCACCATTGGAAAGTGTAGTTTCTCTAGATGGACATAATGCTATAATGTTACTACAGTAACTTCTGAGTAAATCGAGGACAGGTAAGATTAAAATAGCTTCTTATGCACAAAACATTTGATAGGCTATTTTGTACATTCGTTTTCTGTATTTCTTAAAATAATATTTATGTACACACTCATTTTAATCTCAGAGAATTAACGAACAACGAGGTGTATTGATTTAGTATGCAGTAATAGTACGTTAGCTTAGCAATCTATTATTTTATAATTCAAATTTTAACTATGCTCAATTGAATCGTGTTAAAATACATAAAATAGGCTATATATGCAATAAATGCAATGCAAAAAAAATGGGTAATGAGCCAAGCAGATTATGTTGAGCTGTTGTAAACGTTGTTGCTTCTGAGATTCAAGAGCCCCCACAACAAATTAAAAACTTACTTATCGGAGTACATCCGTTATCAACGCACTTTTCATATAATATAATATAATATAATATAATATAATATAATATAATATAATATAATATAATATAATATAATATAATATAATATAATATAATACAATACAATACAATACAATACAATACAATATAATATAATATAATATAGGCTAATATAAAATAATATAATATATATGTGATCGAAAATTTTCTGGTAATTTTCGCTTTTCCAAAAATAATTGGTGTTAACATGTATAATTATTCATCCTGATACCGAAAATAGCTTTTTTTTAATGTTTGTCCGTCTGTCTGGATGTTTGTTACCTTTTCACGCGATAATGGCTGAACGGATTTCGATGAAAACTGAAATATAAATTAAGTTCGTTGTAATTTAGATTTTAGGCTATATGGCATTCAAAATACTTCATTTAACGGGGCCTGAATTAAATAAATCGAAATATCTCGCTTATTATTGCTTTTTTTGTGAAAAATGTTACATAACAAAAGTTTCTTTAAAAATGATTTCCGATAAGTTTTATTCTATGCAAAATTTTGATACGACTGATAGACTTTTAAAATAACAATACAATACATTTTCACCGCCGCCTCGGATTATAGCGTTGTTGTTCCTGGAGTAATTCCTATGTTCAAGATATAAAATTTTTGAGTAGGAAGAAAAAAAACACATTTATACATTCCATGACAATGGTACATAGGAGATCGTGAATTCTTACATTTTCGAAAGAAAGAAATATAATTACATATCACTGTTTATGCTGTATCACTATTTAAGTTATTTGAAGGGTTCAGAACCATAGTGGGCCAAGCGCCATTTACTGGAGACGTAGAAAACAATGGTTAAAATTAAGTTTTACCATAATTCAATGGAAACATATAGCAAGTAATATAAAGTTTACACATTAAATCTAAATGATATGTCAATCTTCATTAAACTATGGTTGCATGTAATAACAAATAAGAAACATGTTAAAGGAATTGTCATTGCAGCAAATGAGTGCTCTCTGGACCAAAATGATCGCATTTTAATTATTTAAAAACAATTTCAATTAAGTAACATATTAAACGATTTATCCTTCTAACAAACACGAATGTTCCCCGGATCAAACGTCCTATTTTAATTATGTAATTACTTTATATTATTTCTAACAGGTGCAGCGGAGCGCACGGGTACGGCTAGTTATTAAATAAAGATGCAACTAATCAATGAAATACTAAACTATAATTTAAATTCACGAACTCCTAATAAGTTGATAATTTGGACTTTATTAGTAAATAACTATTTATGTGATCAGGAAATTCGTGTGTTATGCACGAATATAAATTTCGTTCGTGTAGAAATTCTTTCAGCCTATACTAACTATGAATGAACGAACGAACGAACGAACAAACAAACAATCAAACGAATGAATGAATAAATAAATAAATAAATAAATGAATAAATAAATAAACAAGTAAACAAGTAAGTAAATAAATAAATATGTAAATAAATAAATATGTAAATACATAAATAAATAAATACATAAAAATAAGTAAATAAATAAGTGAATAAATAAATAAATAAGAAAATAAATGAATAAGTAAATCAATAAATAAGTAATCAATAAATAAATAATCAATAAATAAATAAATAATAAATGTAATAAATAAATAAATAATTTTACGTTATAAAAGTAATTTTTATATACATCATATCATTACTGAAGAATATTTATACTTAATATCTACAATTACCAATAAGTTAAGGCGAGGAAGAGATATTTCATTCGAATACTACTTGGACGTTAAATCATGGAAAGAGATTTTCCAAACGAGATAAGTTTTTCGAAAATATTTTAAAATCACACACAACGAACCATATGATTCAGGTTACTTGAGTATTTAATAGAAGCTGGAAACAATTGATGACCTAATATTCTAAATGTGCTGAGTGCCAAGTTTTCAAATCTCATATTATTCAATCTAAGGGTTGAACATCCATATGAGAGTATCTTACTAAACTGTCTTCGTCGTAACTCGACTGTAAGTGACTCAGTCGTGTGTCAAAAAACAGTGTTGTAAGTATCACAAATTGCATTTCTCAGTGTTTTTTTCATCATTATTTCAGACAGTTGTTGTAGGCACTTTGCACCTTTTGAATGTTAAGTTTCCGATTATTTATCTTGTCATGAATAGGATTGTTTTACTATAAAAAATGAAATATGATGAAATAGTGTAATTACCACTTCTGATTCTAGACATACAGTATCTGTACGTTATTTTTAATTTCCTTGAGATTTAAGAATACTAGTGGCTTGTGCAGCAAGTGCTGCAAAGTAAGTCCATTTGACGTTCAAATAACAATTTTTCAGATTTATTTTCAGTGAAGAATACCAGACATTTTGAAAGTTATTTTCTTCCATAATAATGAAACATACTCCCTCTGAATGGTTTTTTTATGCCAAATACTTTTTCTTGAACCTATCCACTTCAGGTTTTGAGTTTCAACGCGAAAACGCAAGTAACAATGTCAGGACGATCAGTGGGTATTTCATGTGGGAGCAAAGCAATAGCTATTTCAGGTCATTGTGGATTGTAGAGGAATGTTAGAAAATGTCAGGTTTGCTATGGTTTCGAACAATAGACATAGCATCTTGGTATACCTGCTGCATAGCGAGCTTGAAATGTAGAGGGTGAAATCATTTTATCCTGCTAAGAGATCTTGCTGAAATGATCGGGAGCCTACAAAATTTTCTAAGCCTTTTATTTTATCAGTAAGTAATATCTTTTGTTCTTTCCTTAGGAACTGTAATTTTTGCGCTCTCTCTAGTCAATACGGAAGAGAATGACGCATATAAATAATATCTACACCATATCGCCATTAAATATATGAAAAAGACCCAACTCCACTTGATTAATAACTATAAAAATATTTCATTTTAATAACAATATTATTATCTTACGTAAGTTTTTAGTTGTGTATATATATTGTGTGTATACTACATAGCCACCACTCAGTAAATTATAGGAATGAAGATCTAATTTCAGATATTCTCTACATCTACTTAAATAACTCGAAAACGTTTCACTTTCATATCATCATTATAGCATTAATATGTATTAATGAAAAATAGTCATATCGTGGCATTAAATATAACTATAAGTAATTTCTAATGGTAATAATGTCATCAAACCAGCTCAAGTTTCGTAGATTTTAATACTCAATACACAGCTGTACTCAGAAAATTACACACCGCAGAATCAGACCTGTAAATTTTATTATTTTTAGTAAGCCTTGAAGTTTTTAATAACCAATTGAATTTGAGCTCTAAATAGCCTATATCAGCAATTCTGCAGGTCATGGCCTTCGTGTAATAGCCTATTATTATTGTAGTGTGTGTTTTGTTTTATTCTGAAATGCAATTAGTCCACAAAACTGACGAAAAATGTATTTTGGAAAATGGGAAAATTATATAGGAAAACTAACGCTTCACTGAAAGTTACTATTCTTCTGAAAATCCTTGGATGCCAATCTTCAAAAGGACGGGTCATTCATTAAAATCCGTTCAGCCGTTTTCCCGTAATTTCCATTACCAATTCAAATTATATATATATATATATATATATATATATATATATATATAGTTTTATTGTTTTAATGTATACATTGTTATACTGCTCGAAGGGACAAAAGAAGTTTTGTAATGGAGTACTTAAGTTTGAAGTGTTCACGAAATTAGAAGTCAGTATGATACCCGCCAAAATCAAAACGAATAGAAAAAATTTTCACGAATTGTTTTAATTAAACAAATGTGTTATTTTTAATCCTATTGTTTTAGTACATTTCGAATTAAACAGTGTGCAAACCATATTAAATATCTATTTACTGTGATCGAATAAGAATTATTGGTCTTGTTATATTCTATTGGTAAAAAACTGTAAGTTCTTGTACTTACTCAATTTCGTTTGCCAGAAAGATTCAATTAATTTTCCTTAAGTCATAGGTACTCTATATTTTTCGAAATAAAATATAAATTCCCACGAATAAATTACTTTTACGCGTACAGACAGGTTTATTCTACTACTACGATTCTGTAAATAAATCAGAGGGGACACAATTTATTTCTTGAGATTCTTTAAATAATGAAGTTATTTCTGAGCCCTGTCAAATATGACCCACCGCCACAAAAATTGTTCAATCCCTGCTCAGCACACTCATCCCTCCATCGTCCGCGGTACGAAATACGTATGTAAAATCATTGTATGTAGTGTTTTCTTGACAGCCCGGTACAAGTACTTAAATATCATAAATTTTCTTGATGCTTTTGATCCCTATTAGATAATTCTTTGTTCGTCAGTTGCATATTTAATGTCCTTTCTAGCTTCGGTCCAGAACAAATCTTTGCTAAAAAAAAGAAAGAAAACTCAACAATCAACGGAGATGAAGGCAAGGAAGTTAGCCCAAATCGTGATAGCTGCAATAAAGAACCTACAGCAGCCCGGCCGGCGGTTCTACCCTTCGCAAAATAGCAGAGTAGGCCCTGCATCTCGGCATGCTTCCTTACAGTTGGGAGCACGCTGATGAGGCAGTTAGTGACAACACTGAAACGACGCGTCATGTAAAGTATACTGAGGATAATGAACGGCCGCCGGTACCAGCTCCTCGAGTATCTATCCTAAGATAGATCCCCGAGCAGTTGGTACCGGCCGTTCATTATATCAGGTATTTAAGAACTTGTCCCGGACTGTCAAGGAAACACTACATACAATGATTTATACAGTCTTGAACAGTGTGCATTCCTCAATCAACGGATGTATAAAGAATTACTAGTGGCTTGTGCAGCAAATGCTGCAAACTAACTTCATTAAAAGTTCAAATTAAAATTTTTCAAATTTATTTCCAATGAAGAATACCAGACATTTTGGAATTTATTTGCTTCCGTAATGATGAAACACACCCCTCTGAATGGTTTTCTTTACGCTAAATACTTTTTATTGAACCTATATATTATCTTCAGTTCTTGAGTTTCAATACGAAAACGCAAGTGACAATGCCAGGACGATTAGTCGGTTTTTCATGTGGGCGTGAAGCAGTAGCTATTTCAGGTCATTGCGGATTGTGGATGAGAGCTAAGAAAATATCAGGTTTGCCATGCTTCCCAACAATAGACATAGCGTTTTGGTATAGCTGCTGCATGTTTTGTGAACTGCCTTGAAATGTAGAGGGTAGAATCATTTTATCCTGCTAAGAGATCTTGCTAAGTGATCGGGACACTAACATTTTGTAGGCCTCTTATTTTATTAGTAAGTAATACCTTTTGGTCTTTCCTTAGGCATTATAATTTTTGCGCTTCCTCCAGAAAATACTGAAGAGAATCACACATTTAATATCTATATCACTTACTTACAAATGGCTTTTAAGGAACCCGCAGGTTCATTGCCGCCCTCACATAAGCCCACTATCGGTCCCTATCCTGAGCAAAATTAATCCAGTCTCTACAATCATATCCCACCTCTCTCAAATCCATTTTAATATTATCCTCCCATCTACGTCCGCCTCTCAAGGTCTTTTCCCTTCAGGTCTTCCAACTAACACACTATATCCATTTCTGGATTCACCCATACGTGCTACATGCGCTGCCATCTCAAACGTCTGGATTTAATGTTCCTAATTACGTTAGGTGAATAATGCAATGCGTGTAGTTCTGCGTTGTGCAACTTTCTCCATTCTTCTATAACTTCATCCCTCTTAGCCCCAAATATTTTCCTAAGCACCTTATTTTCGAACACCCTTAATCTATCTTCCTCTTTCAAAGTCAGAGTATAAGTTTCACAACCATTAAGAACAACCGGTAGCATAACTGTTTTATAAATTATAACTTTCAGCTTTAAATATTTACACCTAACGTATTAAATATATGGAATACACCCATAGGCCCTAGCACTTGATTAATAACTACAAAAATATTTCATTTTTAATAACAATATTGTTATCTTACGTAAGTTTTGTATAGACTACTATATAGCCGTCACTCAGTAAACATTATAGAAATGAAGATCTAACTTCAGATATTCTCTACGCCTACTTATATAACCCCAAAAGTTTTTACTTTCATATCATCAATAAAACATTAATCTGTATAATTAGTGACAATACTCACATCATGGCATTCACTATAGTAATATTTAATTTTTGATGGTAATAATGTCATCAAACATTCTTAAGTTTTCTAGTTTTTAATATCCAATACACAGACAGTTGTACTCAGAAAATTACACACCAGAGAACCTGACCTGTAAATTATTTTTAGTAAGTCTTGAAGTTTTTAATAACCAATATTACAGAAACGTTTGACCGACATATTGGCATTACGATGTCGGAGAATCTGAGCCATCTGAACTCTAAATATTTCAGCAATCCTACAGGTCATGGCCTTCGTGTGATATTGTTTATTGTAGTGTGTTTGTGTTTTGTTTTATTCTGAAAAGCCATTATTTCTCAAAACTGGCAACAGATGGATTTTGGAAAATAGGAAAATTATGTAGGAAAATTGACATTTTATTGAAAACTACTATTTTTCTGAAAAACCTTGGGTTCCAAGCTTCAAAATGATGGGTCATTTATTAAAATTCGTTCAGCCGTTTTCCCGTAATTTCCATTACCAGTTCAAATTATATTATATAGATTATTGACCAATATAGGCCACAATAATACCTTAACTAACTTATTAATATGAACTATATCGCTCTGCAATAGCAATACCACAAACCTCTTCACTTTTTCTAGTAGAAATCTCTTTTATAAAAGAGTGAATTTTTCTCAGCAGACAAACCCTCTTTCAATCCCACTTGGAATTCTTCTCGGAAATAATTCATCGATGTTCAATATATTCTTTGGGAAATGATGTAAGATTGTTGTCTATAATTGAAGAACTACATTCCTGTCTTTATTAGCTCCCTAAGGGTTAATCGATAAAAAGTGGCGCAGACTTGTCTTTTTAACACACAAGACTGAGTAATCCCATCTCACTCTGCTCTTTTCTTGGAGTTATTTATAAACTTCCGTTTTCATATTTCTTACAAGGACCTGAAATGTCTGTCCATAAATAGCACTGTAAAGAAGGAAAGCAGAAAGAAACGAAGGTACCGGAGATTGTGTCGGGCAGAGATTGCAATGTCCGATCATTGCTCATGAAAAGCAACAATGTTAGTATCGAGCGATTACTAGGCGCTGTGAGGTGTGGTTGGCATGGAAACGCATGGCCGGGGTACTCACTCAGGTTTTAAGAGCGTTTAGCGTTATTCTCTCCCCCCTTTATGGTGAACGGAACCAAATGCCGGTCGGCCAGACGCCTGGCGTGGGTGCTGGGTTCATGGAGAACAGCTGCGACGCCGTCACAAGCAGATTCCTTGTTTTACATTTCAGCCTTCCGTTCAATAACAGGCGCTCCCTATCTGAAGCTACAGCGGATTGATTTTAAGGTACCTACCGGTATCCAATTATTTAGTTAGTTATTATGTTTTACTTGAAGTTATTCAATATCTGCGTAACGAAAGAAAAAATAATGGTAATTTAATTGTTATTCTTTATTTATTTCTCTCTCGATCTCTTATACGGAGCTGGGACAAGAAGGATTGCACTGCAACCTGAGGCTTATTGTGCTTCCCACTCCTATTCTGTGAATGACTGGATAGCCGAACTGCCACGCTCTTTAGTATGAGGTTAACGCCGAATATTACCCAGCAATTCTGCTTCAATTGGTTGAGGGAAAACCCGGAAAAAAATCCAACCAGGTAAATTGTCCCAACCAGGATTTGATTCCTGGCACACTCATTTCACGGTCAGATGTCCACAGCAGTGAACTAACGATTTTAAAAAGTTAACTGAAGTTATTGGAAGCTAAAAATTGTTCCGAATATGAACCAAGTACTTTAAACGAGAGAAAGAGGGAAAAAGACAACGAAGAAACGAGAAAGGGAGAAAACGAGTAAAGTAAAAAGCTGGATAAACGAATAGAGGGAAAAGAGATAATACAAATGACAAAATAGAGGGAAAATAGAGGACAAATTAGTGGTAAAATAGAGGAGAAAATATGGAGAAAATAGAGGGAAATATTAGGGAAATAGAAAGGAAAATAGAGGAGAAAACAGAGAAAATGTAGAGAAAGTAGAAGAGAAATTAGAAAGCAAATTGGGCAGAAAATATATCCAATGCTAAGGAGAAAATAGAGGTAAGTTAGAGGGGAAATAGAGGAGAAATAAACTATAATCCCTCTATTTTTACTTCTATTTCTTCATCTATTTTCTGCTTATTTTCCCCACCATTTTCTCTCTATTTTCCCCTTTATTATCACGTCTATTTTTCCGCTATTTTCCCTATGTTTTTCTCTTTATTTTCCCCTCATTTTCTCATCTATTCTCCCCTTTTTTCTTCTCTATTTTCCCTCTATTTGCTCCTCTGTTTTCTGCTCCATTTTCTATATTGACTCTCTATTTTCCCCTATATTATCCCCTCTACTTCCTTTCTGCTTTTCCGCTGTTAAATTAAATTATATTTTATTTAACGTCGCTCGCAATTGCCGAAGTTATATCAGCGTCGCCTGTGTACCGGAATTTTGTTCCGCAAGAGTTCTTTTACACGCCAGTAAGTAGATCCTATAGTCAGATTATTAAACATAAATCAGTGGTATTATTAACAAAAATTCCTATATTATACCATTAAAAACATTCAAAATTAGCATCTTCCAATAATAAATTATTTAAAAAGCAAGCACTTCAACTGATTTTAAATACTGATTAGTATTCTAACAATTTTATGTTATATGAAATTAAAAAAAAAAATTACACATTTTTTTCTAAGTTATGAATCTTTTTCAAAATTTAATAAATAAAATAGAACTAAAATATCATTTATGTATATAATATATTACTCCATTATATTATTGCATAATATTTTGTATTTATTTATTATTTAATGCTTTTTCATTTAATTTTGTTACTGTTTAAAGGGGCCATCGGCCCTTGTACTTTCTAGTTGACCGAATCTTTTATGTTTTACCTGATATAATTTCATTGTATTTCTTGTATTATAATTCTGATATTCATCAGTTTACTTTTGCTCACATATATTTGATATAATTTTCTGGTATTTCTTATATTATTATTTCTTGTACTGGTATTATTATTTTGATATTCATCACTTTACTTTTGCTTACATATATTTGATTATTTAAATTAAACAATTAAATAATTATTTTAGTGTAGGTTTAAAGTTGTAATATTATTTTTTTCATTATTCAATGTAAACTCCACTCCCGGCCACAAGCTTTTGTTTTATCGGGAGTGCCAACCAAAAGTGTACTATTATTATCGTTCAAATAAATTATACTTGCCTAAAAATAAATTTTGGTAGAATATAATGGTACCTCCACAATCAATGAGGCATGCAGCGTTGTGTATACACATTAATTACTATTAAATACGTTGCCGTGTAATTTTAAAGATATGATTAAACAACGATGAGTATATTAAAATCAAATGAACTGGACTGAAATATCAACTTTTACCATATAGAATTCATAGGTCTTTCCAAACTTTGTTTTTACAAGTATTTCTCAAAACTTTCCTAATGACATTTACCATTGTCTTGGCCCAAGGCATACAATTAATAAAATAATGAACAAATTCAGAACTATGGGATCAGTATTGGACAAGAAATCGGACGCCAAAAAACAACATACGAGAAGAAATAGGCAACATTTCGAAAGCAAAGCTGCAACGTGTGAATCAAAATGTGTTTCAACGCAGCAAATAGGTAACACTTTCAACATCGTATTTGAAAAGGCAAGACTTTTTACAATTTCAAATTGCGAAAAACTGTCCATTCTACGATTTATCTTGCGTGTTTCTGAGTCACAACCGACATTTCAGCGGCCCTTGCGAAATAAATGCACTATATGATTGAGATACAAGGTGATTTTATCACACGTTTTATATCCAGTTAACAATATTCTTGTTTATTTTAAGTCACGAGATATTTAAAAACTGTCATGTAAATTATTTGCGACAAAAGTCACAATTGGACGGAGTTACGCAATAAGAGATCACCCACCAAAAACCTGTTTTCGAGATACTGACCACTGAAGTAAATCTGGTTTTTATTAAACATTTTATGCAAGAAGTATTGTAACATTCACACTATTACAAAAATTAGTACAAATAATACTAAAAAAAATCTAACTAATTTTAATAACAGACCAGCAGTTGATTTAATAGTCTATTGCAAAGCAAAATAATAAATAAATACATACATTTTATGCAATAAACGAATTTTGCTTATAAATAGCAGGAAAATGCAGATGTGTGTGTGTCTAATGCCTACCCACTTCACTTTACGTGATTCGGGTTCCGCATTCTTCGGATAGATGGCAGGACTGTGACCCATTTTCAAATTGCACAGCACTTTGTCGGGCCACGTTATGCATGATATGTATCTGTGAAGAGTTATGTCGTGTACTAGGGTGAATGTATTTTGAGTGTTTGTGTAAGTGTAGTGTAGGGAATGGGTGAGGATGATGATGAAGGGAGAAGGGGAAACCCGTGCCGGCACGTAGCGTACTCCTGTCGAATAGCACCAAGGGGGCCGCCAGGCTTAACGTCCCTATCCGACGGACGAATCACTATCAACAGTGACATATGCTTTCCCTTCATATGCACTATAGAGAGATTTGGGATTTAACCCAGGCATATTGGTGTACAATTTAGTGATTAGGGGTGCTATTCATAGACATTTCGCTGGCCCGCGCTGCGAGCGTGCTAAACAGGATTCATATCATATCATATCGCTGACACTGGTTTATGAATACGAAGAACGTTAGTTCGCTGATCATCCACCGAAAGCCCGCGCTAAGAAGGTCTATGAATATGGCCCTAAAAGTTGTGCACCGCGCCATCTCTCATAGTCCCAAGGTAGAAATTTTACAAGAAAATTTCTTACCCCGCCGGGAATCCGCATTCTTGGTTTTTCCGAGTTAAATACTCAGTCAACAACACATTTGTGCAAATATCTCAATTTCTTCAATTTACCGGTTGGTCAATTGTTGCGTAACTCCGTCCAATTATAGCTTGTAGAGTAGATTAATATTTCCCCAAATACCCAATTTTTACATATTTCCTCAACATATTTTACACGAAGCCATCACAATGAGTGGAATCTTAAAAAGTTAAAATAGCTATTTTTTTAAGAGTAAGTATTGCAGAGATTTCTGAATTTACATAAGGTCCAATGATCGGATTTCGATGTTCCCCTTCAGAATATATATATATATATATATATATATATATATATATATATATATATATATATATATATGTTCTTGCGCGTCAGCTACCTGCGAGCCTTGTTTTCCAGTTACCTGGGACTGGCTTCTGCGATTGAAATTGGATACATCGGCAAATAGACTTCCTGATGCAATTGGAAGTGGATATGGTAGCGTTTCCTTCCTTTAGCTTCTTTTTCTGTTTTGTAATACCTTCAAACGCATAACGTGGCGAAGCGGATTGGATAGCTGTAAATGAATGCGACACCTGTTTTGTTTATCTCTTACGACTCAGAGCTTGGAATTAGTTCCCCGTTCCACCACAACTTCACTAGCCTTTGCTATGTTGCGCTTATTATTTGTAATAAACTCAATAAAACTAGTTGCAAATCTAACCATGCATTACGACCGACCACCTCCGTCAGTGAGTGACGAGATGTTATAAAAATACATTTCTAATTCCATCTCAAATTTTAGTTCTTATTTAGTCGGCCATTGTGAAATATTTCGTTGATCACAAACGCGCTTTACTTACTTTGTTTTACAGTCACTTCAATTTGCCGCCCAGGATTCACCGGGGTAAGAAACTATTAAAAGTCGGTATTTTATAAAGTTTTAGATCTCTTTCTTCCAGTTAATATCTTTCAAATATCTTGTGATTATATTAATAACTAGCCGTACCCGTGCGCTCTGCTGCACCCGTTAGAAATAAATATAAAGTAATTACATAATTAAAATAGGACATTTGATCCAGGGAACATTCGTGTTTGATAGAAGGATAAATCGTTTAATATGTTACTTAATTGAAATTGTATTTAAATAAATAAAATGCGATCATTTTGGTCCATAGACCACTCATTTGGTGAAATGAAAATTCCTTTAACATGTTTCTTAATTTTTATTACATGCAACCATAGTTTAATGAACATTGACATCATTTAGATTTAATGTGTGTACTTTATATTACTTGCTATATGTTTACATTGAATTATAGTAATATCTTAATTTTAACCCTTGTTTTCTACGTATTCAGTATATGGCGCTTGGCCCACTATGGTTCTGAACCTTTCAAATAACTTAAATATATTATATAATATAATATTATATTATATTATATAAAAAATGTGTTGATATGTAACTTACATAAACATTATTTTAAGAAATACAGAAAACGAATGTACAAAATAGCCTATCAAATTTTTTGTGCATAAGAAGCTATTTTAATCTTACCTGTCCTCAATTCACTCAGAAGTTACTGTAATAACATTATAGCATTATGTCCATCTAGAGAAACTACACTTTCAAATGGTGAAATAATAATTAATTATACAAATCGGTTAATATAGTTTCCGATATTACTTCATACAAACACAGAAACATTCTCTGTAGGCTACCGTATGTTTCATAGCTTTCGATTGTTATTGTCCAAGGCCCCTTATAGACGAAGTCATTTGTTTTTTATTTCATTACACCGCCTTAGATGTCAGTTATTTTAATTTTAAAACTCATTTATCTCATTAAATATCATCCTATCAAATTTTTTCAGAGAATAAAACGTATCGGAAATGATGTTTAAAGAAACTTTTGTTATGTAACATTGTTCACAAAAAGCAATAATAAGCCAGATATTTCGATTTATTTAATTCAGGCCTCCTTATAACCTCCCTTTTAAATAATGCATTTTGAATGCCATATAGCCTAAAATCTAAGTTACAACGAACTTAATTTATATTCTAATTTTCATCGATATCCGTTCAGCCATTATCGCGTGAAAAGGTAACAAACATCCAGACAGACAGACAGACAGACAGACAGACATACAAGCAAAAATTGCAAGTAAGCGATTTTCGGTTTCAGGGTGGTTAATTATATATGTTAGGACCAATTATTTTTGGAACATCCCAAAATTACCAGAAAAATTTCGGCTACAGATTTATTATCAGTACTGGCCGTACCTGTGCGCTCCGCTGCACCTGTTACAAATAAATATAAAGTAATTACATAATTAAAAAAGGACGTTTGATCCAGGGAACATTCGTGTTTGATAGAAGGATAAATCGTTTAATATGTTACTTAATTTAAATTGTACTTAAATAATTAAAATGCGATCATTTTGGTCCAGAGAGCACTCAGAAGTTACTGTAATAACATTATAGCATTATGTCCATTTAGAGAAACTACACTTTCCAATGGTGATATAATAATTAATTATACAAATGGGTTAATTTAGCTTTCGATATTACTTCATTCAAACACAGAAACATTCTCTGTAGGCTATCTTTCATAGCTTTCGATTGTTGTTGTCCAAGGCCCTTTATAGACGTAGTCATTTGTTTTCATTTCATTACACCGCCTTAGATGGCATTGTATTTTAATTTTAAAACTCATTTATCTCATTAAATATCAGTCCTATCAAAATTTTGTAAGGAATAAAACTTATCGGAAATCATTTCCAAAGAAACTTTTGTTATGTAACATATTTCACAAAAATCAATAATAAGCGAGATATTTCGATTTATTTAATTCAGGCCCCCTTATAACCCCCCTTTTAAATAACGTATTTTGAATGTCATATAGCCTAAAATCTAAGTTACAGCGAACTTAATTTATATGCCAATTTTCATATAAATCGGTTCAGAAATTATCGCGTGAAAAGGTAACACATCCAGACAGACAGACAGACAGACAAACAAAAATTTCAAAAAGGCGATTTTCGGTTTCAGGGTGGTTAATTATATATGTTAGGACCAATTATTTTTGTAAAATCGAAAATTACCAGAAAAATTTCGGCTACAGATTTATTATTAATATAGATGTAGATTTCTGTGCGTTTATTTAATCTGCTAGCCGTACCCGTGTGCTCCGCTGCACCTATTAGAAATAAATAAAAAATAATGACATAATTAAAATAGGACGTTTGATCCAGGGAACATTCGTGTTTCATAGAAGGATAAATCGTTTAATAAGTTACTTGATTTAAATTGTATTTAAATAATTAAAATGCGGTCATTTTAGTCCAGAGAGCAATAATTTGGTGAAATGACAATTCCTTTAACATGTTTCTTAATTGTTATTACATGCAAACATGGTTTAATGAAGATTGACATATCATTTAGTTTTAATGTGTATACTTTATATTACTTGCTATATGTTTCAGAAGTTACTGTAATAACATTGTAGAATTATGTCCATCTAGAGAAACTACACTTTCCAATGGTGAAATAATAATTAAACAATTAATTAGCTTCCGATATTACTTCATACAAATACAGAAACATTCTCTTAGGCTATGTTTAATAGCTTTCGATTGTTGTTGTCCAAGGCCCCTTATAGACGAAGTAATTTGTTTTTATTTCAGTACAGCGCCTTAGATGGCGTTGTTTTTGTAATTTTAAAACTCATTTATCTCATTAAATATCAGTCCTATCGAAATTTTGTATGGAATAAAACTTATCGGAAATTATTTTTAAAGAGACGTTTGTTATGCAACATTTTTCATTGAAGTCAATAATAAGCGAGATATTTTGATTTATGTAATTCAGGCCCCCTTATAACCCCCCTTTTAAATAAAGTATTTTGAATGTCATATAGCCTAAAATCTAAGTTACAAAGAACTTAATTTATATTCCAATTTTCATATAAATCGGTTCAGCCATTATCGCGTGAAAAGGTAACAAACATCCAGACAGACAGACAGACACAAACAAAAATGTCAAAAAAGCGATTTTCGGTTTGAGGATGGTTAATTATACATGTTAACACCAATTATTTTTGGAAAATCGAAAATTACCAGAAAAAAGTTGGCTACAGATTTATTATTAGTACAGATTATTTAAATCTTAGCTGTTTTCATAATTGTATGATGTTAAGTCTTAAGTAATCGAAACTAATGTAACTTGTTTTAAATTTTTGATCCATTGAAGCAATTTTATTTAAAAGTTGTTATTTTAGTTTTTTTTTAACTTCGCTCTAGAATATAGGGCTCGGAATTTGAAGACCTAAAAGTTAGTATTGCAACGTAGTATAGTCCAAGCTAAGAAAACATTCGTCCTATCTCAGGTAGAATCTTCGTTATCACTAGGTACTTTGGTACGCCTGGTGAACATTGACTTCGAAATCTATTCAGAATTTTTCGACAATAAACGTAAACAAAATGAAGATTACAAAATCCTCCCCACACGTAATAAAATATCTGTGGCGCGATTTACATAAGAAACAATTCTCTTCATTTGAAATATCATGTGTTGAGCAAAGACTCTTTGAATTCCAAAGAAGTGTAAATGAGAAGCTTACCTTACATATTCTAACACACAACTAATTAGCTTGAACTATACCACGTTGCAATACTAACGTTTAGGCCTTCAACTTCCGAGCCCAAGCCATTAGGAAAGTTCAGGATAACACAGAGGCTTTGGAATTGAAAGTGTTACATAAGCTTCTTGTCTATGCGGATGACGTGAATATTTTAGGAGAAAATCCACAAACTATTAGGGAAAACACGGAAATGTTACTTGTTGCAAGTAAAGCGATAGGTTTGGAAGTAAATTCCGAAAAGACAAAGTATGAGATTATGTCTCGTGACCAGAATATTGTACGAAATGGAAACATAAAAATTGGAGACATCCTTCGAAGAGGTGGAGAAGTTCTGATATCTTGGAGCAACAGTAACAAATATAAATGACACTGGGGAGAAAATTAAAGGCAGAATAAATATGGGAAATGCCTGTTATTATTCGGTTGAGGAGCTTTTGTCATCTAGTCTGCTGTCAAAAAATTTGAAAGAATTTATAAAACAGTTATATTATATCTAGGTATTTATTGTCATTGTCTCAATGTAACCCGTGCTGATTATACTACTTGTACTATTCCTTTAGTTGTCTGATTATATTCATAGGCTATGTATTAATTCTTTTCTTTTACGTTAATACTTGTAGGTCTATGCCAGAATGTATTTACCTCTTTGTGGCATTATTCATATGTATTCAATCTCTCTCTTTTATTTTATTTATTATTATATTATTATTATTATTACTATTATTATTACTATTTTAAGTTAATACTTGTATACCGATATGTATTTTTCTGTATGTGCTTTGATAATGGTTAAGTGGAAGAGAAGGCCAGATGGCCTTAACTCTGCCAGGGAAAATAAAACTATTGTTGTTATTATTATTATTATCATTATTATTATTATTATTATTATTATTATTATTATTATTATTATTATTATTACCGGCTGTTCTGTGACACCACCTCATTCTAGTGCCGAGGTCATGGAAGGCATGGGGCTCTACCTCCATGCCCCCCAAGTGCCTCCATGGCATGTTACGGGGATACCTTTTACCGGTTGTTCTGTATGGTTGTGATACTTGGACTCTCATTTTGAGAGAGGAACAGACATTAAGGGTGTTTGAGAATAAGGTTCTTAGGAAAATATTTGGGGCTAAGAGGGATGAAGTTACAGGAGAATGGAGAAAGTTGCACAACGCAGAACTGCACGCTTTGTATTCTTCACCTGACATAATTAGGAACATTAAATCCAGACATTTGAGATGTGCAGGGCATGTGACACTTATGAGCGAATCCCGAAATGCATATAGAGTGTTAGTTGGGAGGCTGGAGGGATAAAGACCTTTGGGGAGGCCGAGACGTAGATGGGAGAATAATATTAAAGTGGATTTGAGGGGTATGGGATATGACGATAGAGACTGGATTAATCTTGCACAGGATAGGGACCAATGGCGGACTTTTGTGAGGGCGGCAATGAACTTCCGGGTTCCTTAAAAGCCATTTGTAAGTAAATAAGTGAGTCCTTTATATTGAATACGTTTATGAATTTTTTTATTATAAAACTGTTCAAAACTTAATTTTATAATTTCGGTAGATTTTTTTGTACTTACATGTGTATATTCGTATTACTTAGACTCAAATTTCTAATAAGGAAACTTAATCGTATGAATAAAATATATAAATTGACACTGCTTGCGAATTTTTCTTTAATGATTTAATCAGTTTAGTAAGAAAACATAACACTAGTCAATAACTATCATATTTCGAAATAAAGTTAAGTGCTAAAAATGAGACTCTGTATAACATTAATTAGGGAGGAACCTAACGACGTAATTAAGTTCCAATTTCCTTCACTGACACTCTCGTTCGTCTTTGTAGTAAGTTGCAGTATCTTCAGTGGAGATAATAATTTGGAGTGGTTCAAGTCAGTCCGACGAACATGGAAAAATATTTAATTGCTTCCAGAATTATGGATTATCTCCGCTTGTGTAACCCGGAATCTCATTTCACTGCAATTACTGTACAATGAGATAAACATCTCAAACTATAGATAGTATAGTATTAATTAATTGCAATTCAACACAACCAACTATGAGAATGCTTTCGCTAAACAGAACGCGATCTTCATAAAGATATCTATGACCTGAATATTTAAAAATAATTTGTAACAGTAACTTGGAAACATTTCTAAAAATTCATAAGTTATAGAACTTTTAAAATCACGGATCTTTTAAATTCGTATTCTTGATGAAATATAAGGTGCGGAATTTTTCATGAATGGTGATTCAGTTGTAAAAATCCAGCGTGCCTTTCGTCTCCAATTTAATGTTGGCCGCCACGGAGTCGTTCCTGCTCGCAATACCATATTGAGATGGGTACAAAACTTTCAATTATCAGCATCAGCTTGCAAGAAGGAACCACCAGGACACGTTCGAAGTGTACGAACGCCAGATAACACTGAGAGAGTAAGAGTAGCTGTTACGAGGAATCCACAACAATCAGCTAGACGGCAGACTATAGCACTGCGACTTTCAGACCGTTCTGTGCGCCGAATATTGCATTCAGATCTTAAGTTTCATCCATATAAACTTATGATTGTTCAGCAATTGAATGAGGGAGACTATGTCCAACCAGGACGTTCGCCGATAGAATGGTGAAAATTTTGGCTGACGAAGTTATGTTCATGAGTGACGAGGCACAGTGCCATTTAAATGGTTATGTTAATAAGCAGAACTTTAGATACTGGGCCCCCGAAAATCCTAACGAACTACACGAGTGCCCGCTTCACTGTGCAAAGGTTACAGTTTGGCGTGCTGTGTCTAGATACTGCTTCATAGGCCCGTATTTTTTTTAGGAGAACGGGAACACTGTGACAGTGAATAGTGAACGCTACGTCGAAATGCTGAGGACATTTCTTCAGCCAGAACTGCGTAGGCGTCTGCTTGGGATTGATAGACAAATTGTATGGTTTCAGCAAGATGGTACCACGGCTCATATGGCAGAAAACTTAATGACAGTTCTACACCGCATGTTTCCAGGGCACATCATTTCTCGGCGTGGCTACATTCCTTGGCCTCCTCGCTCGTCTGACCTTACCGTCTGCGACTACTTTCTGTGGGATTACCTGAACTTCAAAGGCCCCAAACAACTGATGACCTGAAGATTGCCATTGCCCAGGAAATCGCCAACATTGATGGCGAAATTTTGGAAAGAGTGACACGCAACTTCAGAGAGAGACTTGAAGAGTGTTTAGAGGGAGACGGACACCATTTGAAGGACATAATTTTCAAGACAATCTACATTTATGTCAACAAAATGGCATACATAGCCAGCTTTTTTTTGGCAGTAATAGATTTGTTCTAATAGACATAACTACTGAGTTATTTCCATTTGAAAATCGTCCGATTCCTCTGCCGCACCTTGTATTTCGGTTTTTATCAGTAATTGCAGTAAAAGACAGTAACCAACATAGATTGGCACAGCACTTTGCTAATGATAAAACAGCCAGAACAACCTGAAGTGAAGTGAAATGTTAATAAGAGAGATAAAATGAGACGATTATAACTAACAGAAAGGATGGCTCCCACATCAGTATGAGCTACAGGCTACTGAAATGGAAGAGAAATTATTAAGTTTTGAAGAAATTATTCAATCATTTTACACACATAAATGAAAAGATAATATTCTGAGGATGTCGGATTATAGATATGCCAAGATTACACTGAACAACAAGAATTTTGCTTCGACTTAAAACAATGTGTCCCTTGTGGTATGGTGTGCGCTGAATCCGAAAATGCATCTCTTTTCTTCGTATCACGTAAGGTTTTTAAGATATATTATGATTTCCCTTTTCGATAAGCACTCCCCCCAGGAAACATCTGGCGCGGGTTTGGGGTTGGAAACCAAAACTGAAGATAATGCATTTTATGAGTTTATGACCTATTTCCGTTTTCTTATGGTTGTTGGGATGTTCTTTTCTACTTCTAATAAATAAATAGATATTGGTACCTTCTATTCAGTAAATTTCACAACAATTCAAAATGAGGTATACGCAATAGACCTGGCACAGCTCACGATCAATTTCAATCGGCGCTATGCCCTGTGCATTCAGAAACTTTATCACTTTACAGCACTTCATACGCGGCGGGAGCTGGAATATGAATGTCCATCTTCAACCAATGCAACGAAGTTACTGAGAGCACTCGGGAAGTTCCGCTAGCGCATGCGCTATGCCAGGACATTACTCTATCATGTACACGCAGTCGCTTCGCGCAACATATGGTTTGCTAGCTGTGGGACGAGTGGAAAAGTTACTTTATGGATGCGCCTCGTATATGGAAGCAAAGAATAGGTTGGTTATATTTGGAAAGTCTGACTTAGGCAGCATTACGAACAGTTCATTCCTGATTTCGCTGAAATCTGAGTGACGTGCTGTTCTGTAGATTTATCAATTCAAGCTACAAACTTTCAGGATCTTCTATCGGCTGTAAGCCAAAAGAATTTCAGATAAACCTCGATTCCGTGTCAATTGTCACTGTTTCTCCAAACTTACCAATGAATTCTTCTGTCGGTCTTGAAGTAGATCTAATATTTGATAAGAAGATTTTCATATCACTCTTCAAGATAGTTTATAGTCAAAGAAAGTGAAGTTGTCTATGTTATACATGATACTGGCACATTTCAAATTTATGCATAAATGCTCTTAGCTAGTCAATCATATATCGTGCAATTCTATAACTCGCACACATTCTTACCTTGTTGATATCCCATTTTTAACTTTAGCTGTTCTAAAGCAGCTCTAGATAGTATTTCTTTAGTAAAACCTTCATTGTGTTTATTTGTAACAAAATGTCATGCATAAGAAAGTGTAATAGAACATAATACAAGCTTTACCTCCCTTCTTAATAAAAAAAAATCTTTCTCTTTCGACTCATCACTAAATTTAAATGATCTGGGAATTATATTATTTTTCACTTAAAACGAGCCGCCACTTACTGCAGCTGCGAGCAAACTTGCGTCTTGCAAGAACCACATACAGACATTACAGTATAGAATCCGTTCTACCTGCACTGAGGTTGTGTTGACACTGAGAGCACGAGCTGCCCACCCATGAGTATGATATTCATCTTCAATTTGTGCATCTAATATTAATACGTGGGCGATTATCGATGAGCATTAAAAATTGTGGACTAATATAATTCTGAACGACTATATTAACAATTTTTCCAACAGGTTGCCTCTAGAAGAGTAACAATAATGATTAATGATATTTGCTCCTATTAATAGAGAATGGAATAATTGTGAATCTGGCTTCAATGAACTTATTTATGAAGAATTTACTAAATTTGATGGACGCCGCACTTACGATTTTTTTTTCGAAAAATCTACTGAACTCCGTATCTTAGGTCAGAAGCAAGTACAGTAACTACTAAACCAACACATAAATACGTTACATTCATTAACATAATTGTTTTAGCTCTGGCAGTGCCTTTATGTATGCTGTGTTCTTCAAAAGACAACATTGTACCGCAGTGTTCTGTTTCACATTCATTCCTGCTTCTCTCTACCTTCGTACTCGTATTTTTCCTTCTATACATTTCTTTTTTATCCCTTTTCTAGTACTCTCACAGCTACCTAATGATTCACAACACAAAAGAACAGAATGAGATAAAAATAGACTACAAAGAAAGTAAAAATGGAATGAATGTGAGGTGTATAAATAGAACTCCCCAGCCGACGGCGTTTTCCGGGATCGTTTTACAGGATCGAAAATGCGCATGCCCAGTCCCTTACTCGTCCAATATAATTCAATCCATTTCATTGAAGGCAGCTACCGTAAATTGGATAAACCATCCATTCTGTTCAGGGTCGTCGGTATGTGTGCATATATCACAGAATTGAAAGGTTTCTCTTCAAAAAGTCATTAATAACGGTTCCGAACCAATCGACGTGTTTGCCTCAGTGTGGTCGAGTTATGGTAGCTATGTGGAAACCCCGAACAGAAGCATTCCATTTTTAAACATTCCCACGGGTAAAATTGAATAACTGAAAGTGCATCCTCCCTACACCACTTTCATGAAAATTGAGTTATTAGTACTTGTAAAACGTTACGATCCTTTTTGCACCTTCTCTTTTTTTACAGCACGATATTGCTATCCCTAAACCCCCATTAAACTTTAATTAGTAACGTTGGTCGCACGTTTTGTCTCTTTTGCTGCGTTGGGTTTAAACCACTCCAGGCTTTCATGAGAAATTATGACCGAGCGAAAACAGATTTCTTAAAATTGTAATCTTAAAAACTTAATTTGCAAGACACAGACAATGGCGTTCCAAGGAAAATATCCCATAAAAATTAAGTAATGCTGATGAAATCAGAACCATTCAAGTTATACTTTTTTACATTTCAGATATAATATCACATTTCATCACCGCCACTATCCTTAATCATCATAATAATTATAATAAAAATAACCATCATGATCATCATCATCATCATCATCATCATCATCATCGTTGAGTGTTAGAGAAGGCCGTATGGCCTTAACTCTGCCAGGTTAAATAAACCATCATCATCATCCTCTTCCTTCCCATTCTCTTCTTAATTCTAATCTCCTTGAAGCTATATGTTGTTCAGTTCTCATTCTTACGGGTACGAAATAACATTACAGTACATTGACAAGTAGTCATGTAACACGATGTGAGCAACATGACAGAATACAAACACTTGAGATAACCAACGATGAATAGAACTCATCATCACCATCACCATCATCATCATCATCATCATCATCATCATCATCATTAGGGCTAGGATTTTGATGAACTATAACTCATGAAAAAATGTCCTAAAACATTGCATTTATGACCTAAAAATATTTAAAAAAATGTCCTTAAAATGCCCTAAAATTGTTCGTACATATTTGGCTAAGTATGAAAAGAGGTTTTTAATACTACTTATTATTTTGACTAGTAATTAAATTAAATTCTAGTACCAACATTTAAGTTTATTTAATTTCACATAATTTTTTCTAAGTGGTACACTTTTTACCTGATGTAGTTTCCATGTAGTCCACCACAAGGCCACTTTTATCCGGAATTAGCAGGTATAAAGGAGTCTATATTGAAGGAGTGGATGAAGTGTAGGCCTACTACGTTAAAATGGCAATATTCGTGTAGAAAAATGATTAAAATATTATACAAAATAATGGGTATTAGCCACCGGCGTAGCTTGGTCGGTTAAGGCGCTTGCCTGCCAATCCGGAGTTGCGCTCGGTCGCGGGTTCGATTCCCGCTTTGGCTGATTATCTGGTTGGGTTTTTTCCGAGGTTTATCCCAACTGTAACACAAATGTCAGGTAATCTATGGCGAATCCTCGGCTTCATCTCGCCAAATATATCACTATCATCAATTCCATCAACGCTAAATAACCTCGTAGTTGATACAGCGTCGTTAAATAACCAAGTAAAAAATGGGTATTAATGGACAAAATATGTAGACAAAATATCAAAGGAAATAAATTATTTTCTATTAATAATGGGTATTTATGACCAAAATTAAATGAAAATGCCTAAAAAATTTCCGAATAAAACAAAAGATGCTCTTATGAGTTGTAAGAGGCAAAAAATGCAAAAAAATGCCCTAACAAATAGGCTATGTCTTAAAACACTCAGTTTATCACATAACATATAAATACTAAAGCAGCAATGTTTCTGGCTTACTAGAAAAAAGATGCAATTTCATAAAAAAATCCTAGCCCTCATCATCATCATCATCATCATCGTCATCATCACCAATAACTTCAAGGTTTAGGCCGATGGCCTGTTCCGCCTCCAGAATTTTATCCGTCAAACTGGTCTCTCCAGCGTCTCTTTGGTCTTCCCACTTTTCTTCTTCGTGTAGGTCTGTAACACCATGTTCTAAAATATATCCTATCGTTGGGCATTCTTGTTATATGGCCGTACCAATTATTTCTATATTGTTCAATTATAGTTGTTATACTCTCAATATTCAGTTCTTGACGTATATCTTCATTTCTCTTATGGTCCCGCAATCTAAATCCTGCTAGTGGCCTTAAGAGTCTGATCTCACCGGCCTCAATTCTTCTCTGTTGGGCTCTATTCATGTCACGTTTCTGAACCACGTAACAATGTAGGAATTGCCGTGTCTTGTAAAAGAAGATAAGGAACATAACATGTATTTTGTCCTCATATAGCAGGAAAATAAATTATTCACATCAATAATGGGAATCCAACCCAAATTCTCTGTATTTGTAGAGATCTGTGGTAAAATTCATAAAGAGAATGACAATAAATACGACGATAACAACAATAAAAATGATATTGAACATAATAAAGACGAAAATATTAAGAAGAATGGTGAAATGAGAATGTGCACAAGAAAAAAACGACAATGACATAAGTTTCAACAATAAATACAACAATGACGACAACAAAAGCAATAATGGCAAGAAATGTGACAATATGACGAAAATAACAATAAAGAATACGATAATAACGAGGTGGACGACAATGACAATAATGATAGTTAACAACATTGTCATTTGACAACACATATAACAAAAAAAAAAAGTAATAAAATTTATCAAAATAACTGAATATTTTAGAATGACCAGAAAAATGTTACTACTAAATGACGGCGATCAAAATTGAATCATTTAAGGCGGAAATAAAAGACAAACATAATTACAATAAAAACTATTTCAATGACGACAGTCAGGAAGAAGTCAGTGACGATATTTAAGGCAGATTCAATGACAATACCAATTAGATAGGCTACATAAAATAATGACGACAATCGAGGCGGAAACAATGACGAAAATCAAAGAGGAACCTGCGATGACATCATGACGGAAACAATGACAATAGTCAAGACAGTTAAGACAGTCAAGACAGGAAACAATGACGACAGTCAAGACGGAAAAAGCGACAACAATCAAGACTCAAACAATGACGACAATCAAGACTGGAAACAGTGACGACAATCAAGACTCAAACAATGACGCCAATCAAGACTGGAAACAGTGACGACAATCAAGACTCAAACAATGACGCCAATCAAGACTGAAAACAATGACGACAATCAAGACGGAAAAAGCGACAACAATCAAGACTCAAACAATGACGACAATCAAGACTGGAAACAGTGACGACAATCAAGACTCAAACAATGACGCCAATCAAGACTGGAAACAGTGACGACAGTCAAGACTCAAACAATGACGCCAATCAAGACTGGAAACAGTGACAACAATCAAGACTCAAACAATGACGCCAATCAAGACAGGAAACAATGACGACAGTCAAGACGGAAAAAGCGACAACAATCAAGACTCAAACAATGACGACAATCAAGACTGGAAACAGTGACGACAATCAGGACTCAAACAATGACGCCAATCAAGACTGGAAACAATGACGACAGTCAAGACGGAAAAAGCGACAACAATCAAGACTCAAACAATGACGCCAATCAAGACTGGAAACATTGACGACAATCAAGACTCAAACAATGACGCCAATCAAGACTGGAAACAGTGACAACAATCAAGACTCAAACAATGACGCCAATCAAGACTGGAAACAGTAACAACAATCAAGACTCAAACAATGACGCCAATCAAGACTGGAAACAGTGACAACAATCAAGACTCAAACAATGACGCCAATCAAGACTGGAAACAGTGACAACAATCAAGACTCAAACAATGACGACAATCAAGACTGGAAACAGTGACAACAATCAAGACTCAAACAATGACGCCAATCAAGACTGGAAACAGTGACAACAGTCAAGACTCAAACAATGACGACAATCAAGACTGGAAACAGTGACAACAATCAAGACTCAAACAATGACGCCAATCAAGACTGGAAACAGTGACAACAATCAAGACTCAAACAATGATGCCAATCAAGACTGGAAACAGTGACAACAATCAAGACTCAAACAATGACGACAATCAAGACTGGAAACAGTGACAACAATCAAGACTCAAACAATGACGCCAATCAAGACTGGAAACAGTGACAACAATCAAGACTCAAACAATGACGACAATCAAGACTGGAAACAGTGACAACAATCAAGACTCAAACAATGACGACAATCAAGACTGGAAACAGTGACAACAATCAAGACTCAAACAATGACGCCAATCAAGACTGGAAACAGTGACAACAATCAAGACTCAATGACGCCAATCAAGACTGGAAACAGTGACAACAATCAAGACTCAAACAATGACGACAATCAAGACTGGAAACAGTGACAACAATCAAGACTCAAACAATGACGCCAATCAAGACTGGAAACAGTGACAACAATCAAGACTCAAACAATGACGACAATCAAGACTGGAAACAGTGACAACAATCAAGACTCAAACAATGACGCCAATCAAGACTGGAAACAGTGACAACAATCAAGACTCAAACAATGATGCCAATCAAGACTGGAAACAGTGACAACAATCAAGACTCAAACAATGACGACAATCAAGACTGGAAACAGTGACAACAATCAAGACTCAAACAATGACGCCAATCAAGACTGGAAACAGTGACGACAGTCAAGACTCAAACAATGACGCCAATCAAGACTGGAAACAGTGACAACAATCAAGACTCAAACAATGACGCCAATCAAGACTGGAAACAGTGACAACAATCAAGACTCAATGACGCCAATCAAGACTGGAAACAGTGACAACAATCAAGACTCAAACAATGACGCCAATCGTGACTGGAAACAGTGACAACAATCAAGACTCAAACAATGACGTCAATCATGACTGGAAACAGTGACAACAATCAAGACTCAAACAATGACGCAATCAAGACAGGAAACAATGACGACAGTCAAGACGGAAAAAGCGACAACAATCAAGACTCAAACAATGACGACAATCAAGACTGGAAACAGTGACGACAATCAAGACTCAAACAATGACGACAATCAAGAATGGAAACAGTGACAACACTCAAGACTCAAACAATGATGCCAATCAAGACAGGAAACAATAACGACAGTCAAGACGGAAAAAGCGACAACAATCAAGATTCAAACAATAACGACAATCAAGACTGGAAACAGTAACGACAATCAAGACTCAAACAATGACGATAATCAAGACTGGAAACAGTGACAACAATCAAGACTCAAACAATGACGCCAATCAAGACTGGAAACAATGACGACAGTCAAGACAGGAAACGATGACGACAATCAAAATTGGAAACAATGACGACAGTCAAGACTGAAACAATGACGACAGTCAGAACGCAAACAATGACGACAGTCAGAACGTAAATAATGACCACAATCAGAACGCAAATAATGATGACAGTCAAGATAGGAAGACAGTCAAAACGCAAATAATGACGGTAGTGAAGAAAGGAAATGAGTCAAAACAGGAAACAATGACGACAGCCAAAACAGGAAATAATTATGACAGTCAAAATATGAAAAATAAAAACACTGAAGACGGAAACAATGACGACAATGACAAACAATGAAGACAGTCAAAATGGAAACGATTACAGTCGAGATGAAAACAATGACGTCAGTCAAGACAGGACGGAAATAACGACAATAATCAAGACGGAAACAAGGACGAGACGATCACACGATAACGACAATAATATCGATGGGGATCGTGTTGAGTTAGCTGGAATCCTAATATCAGTACGTTATGTGTTTGTCAACTCTTTCAGTTAGACGTTTCGGTCTATTCCTTTGGAAAAATTTTCATGCCTTTTTTCAAAGACGACACATTATTCAGCTTTCATTTAGGTCGTAGGATTATATCGAATGGCAGCCCTCGCTTACTCTGGTGTGTGATGTGCTAGACATTATATGTTCAGTTTAATTTGTACATTGCAATTGCATTGAAGGGCTTTTTCCCAAAACGAATTAAGTCCACAAAAATTAAAAAAAAATACTTTTTGCTGTATTCCTAGTACTCTTTGCAATCGTCAGAGATCTGCTGTACATTTTCACTAGAAACTCACTTCCATGAAATTAATATAGATGATTTCATACAAAACAAGTTAAGTCCATAACTTGATTTCCATCGAAACATTTTATGTCCTTCCCGCATTTGTGCAGGAAACAGAAGTCTTTTGCAACTTCACATTTGTTCAGGAAGAAAGTCCTTCGTTCATGCGCATTTGTTCAGGCAAAATCTGAGTATGAAGATGGCCGGTTCCAGCAAAGGCATGGAGAACGACAGAGGCCTTTATAGTGAAAAGTCGGAGGTTATAAGTAGGGCTCCGAAGTTGACGACCTAAAAATCACAAAAAAGACCAAAACATTACCTTAAATTTCTGAAAATATGACATTAAAATGAAAAAATATCATGACTTCAATAGTAGAATATAAACAAAATAATAGTACAATTCCATGAATTCCATATATTCTCACCAAAATCAGTCACTAACTGTTGCAAAAAAATTATCTCTACTTTGTTTTTATTTCGGAATTTTTACGTCTTCACTCTGTGTGATACAATATGCTGACTGCGGGCACTGCGGCTGCAGTATTTGTTCTGTTGCGTTGAATGGGAGGAAGCATGTAACACAAATGATCAGAGATCAAAGCAGATGTGAATAAAAATATTATTGTAAGACGAAATGGAATTGCGTAAGCAATCTGCAGTAGGTTCTCGAATGTAGACTACGAGTACAGAGTGAAAACGTCCGTTTATAAACAGAAAATGGCAAAAATGCAAGAAAAAGTAGAACATTTCCTAAGAAAAGACCAATAGACAATAAAAAACAAAAAAATGCAAACAAGAAAAGCGAAATGAAAGTAGGCTATATTAGTTCGTACTGGAGTGAAACGAGTTTGATGTCTAGAAAAAAAGATGACATTTCATTAACTCCCGAGCCCTAGTTGTAAGTGAAATAGACACTAACGATTCGAATTATCGGCCAGAGATATGTATGGACTGGAATGTAATTTACGGGAGGGGGCACTATGGCCCAGCAATGCGACCTGTTACGGTCTATTGCGCTAATCCTCAAGCTAGGCGCATTCCAAAAACCCACACTGGCTGACTACACTAAGGTTCGCTGCATACCCAGATTTCGAGCAGGCAACACTCCTTCGTTCCTAGACCAGCCGTCGCCAGCCGGCGATCTGGGAATGCTATGGAATGATGACGAAAAGGAGAAATAGTGACGGAATCATGTAGATGCATCATAAGGGGAAAAACGGGAAAACCCCGAGAAAGACCTCATCTACGACCTTGTCCCTCCCAAGTTTCACTATGAATATTTCAATGAAAAATCCCAGACATGATCGGGACTCGAACCCTTGCCGCCTGCGTGACAGGCCAGAGGATTGACCACTCAGCCACCGCAAGTGTTGAAGATATGCAGGAGACAGCAAACGAGTACGTGGTGAGTCAAAGTACCATGTTTGGATGGTCCGCATACTGCTAGAAGTTTCGCCCTGTTATTGTCAGATATTCGCCGTTTACCTTAGGACAGTAGGTAGCATCTTGTTGCATGCATGTTGACGTGTATGACGAGAATTCTGTATAAATGTAAAGTTAAATTTACAAACAGTAACTCGTTTTGTACTGATTCTGGGAATTTGGTCAATAAAAAGCATTACACAGAATTTGTATCAATTCATTTCTTTAGAAATAGTTCTATTTAAAACGCAGATTTCAATTGAAGATTTATTATTTTACATACGCCGAAAACACATTTGTGCGAGATCATGCGTATTTGCTTGTTTTCCGCACAGAACCAATACGCGGTAAGTGTGAAATACCACATTCAGTATTCCCAACGTAACACACATAACAATTTCCCTCTTCTTACCGCTTAAGCGCGACATTCATTTTACTGCTTTAGGCTTTTTTAACATATTATTTTTAGAGACTTTAACATAGTAATAATTATAAATTGGAAACTTACCATTGCAATTTCACCTAAATTGCAATGTTAATTATTGTTTTTAAATATTTGCAAAAATTAAGTAAAGTCTACTACTCCACGAAATTTATTACATTCCTGATACAAGTAACATTAAGGAATTTACAATTCAGGTCCAGATTACATGTTTTTTGTTATATCTGAAGATGCCCTAAACGGCGAAAACGTTCATATGTTGTTATTAAATAGCAAATAAACATTTGCAAGTTGATATGTCTTAAGATTGAAATTTATTATATACTTATTTAATAATTTACCAGGCATATTGATATATATAAAAAATAGGTCCAGATTACATGTTTTTTGTTATATCTGAAGATGCCCTAAACGGCGAAAACGTTCATATGTTGTTATTAAACAGCAAATAAACATTTGCAAGTTGATATGTCTTAAGATTGAAATTTATTATATACTTATTTAATAACATTAAGGAAGCCGTGAAAAAATCAACAAGATTCCAGATGCCGATGTTATTACTGCAATGTGTTATATAAATAATATTGTTAAAATATTAAAATGAAAAATAAATCAATACATAACCTTACCGTTTGTTTTAAGTTCGCATTTATAGACTGGGGGGGGGTGGAAGACAGACGTATATCACGGCCTACTGGAGTATAGTAAACACAGAAAACATTTTATAGCAACAATGTTGAAGAAAGATATTTTGGTGTTCCGAAGTTGCCGTCATTAAACAGAAACCAACATGGAGAGTTCATTGCAACTAATTAGAAATTCGTCTTTCAGGTATGTAATAAACGATCTTCGCACAAAATAATGTACGATACACGAGCGGTATGTTTGTTTTCATGTTCTCGAAAATTAAAGAAGCTCAACTACGTTTCGCTTTTTCAATCTTTTCCTCGACCATGAAAACGTCAACATACCGCTCTTGTAACGTATATTACTATTATGTACAACAATGACGGACCATCAGGAAACATCTAGAATAAATGAAGAGTCCACTGCAAGAATGATGGATGTCACTTTCTTGTCGAAAATGAACCAAGACTATCAATGCATAGCTTAAGACATATAGAATGTACATAGACAGTTATATGGCATTAACACTGATAGTCATTGTCCAGTAATGATCGGAAAAGCATAGTTAAGCTTTGAGCGCTAAGCATTTCAAACTTTCAATTGCTTCTCCTGCAAAATGTATTCCAAATGACATCCATCATTCTTGCAGTGCACTCTTCAAATCGAAACAGTATCCCCAGTTTTTTTGTCTTTCCTGTCAAATTAATAAAAATTGATTTAATTCGTTCTGGGAGAAAGTTCTTCAGTTGATTAGACATTCAATTCTTGCGTGAGGTCTTTATATTTTTATGATCTAATAATGTGTATTCTGCTACAGAAAAGAGAAATCTCATTCCTGATTATCTAATTCTCCTTAGTTGATCTCGCGTTAATGCCCTGATTTCCTATTAGTTACATCAGAAATTACAGAGTCATTAGCTGGAGTTTCAGCAATGTTTTATTTCGCACCGCACGTTTCAATGCTCTTTATTCTGCCATAAAACTTTCTCAATCTATTTAATTTTATTTCAACATCATCTAATTTTTCGAAGCAAAATAACGTAGGCCTATAAATAACTGAACTCACTTATTTGTTTGATTATTTGTCTGTTACAATTATAGCTCTTGAGTTTTAGTTCCTGGAACGCCATCCATTTAGTTTTATCTGTTGAAATTGTCATAACTTATTCGTTAACAACCTCTTTTAATATACATTTCTTCCTGCTCTTCATTCTCAGATCTCCTTATAACAGACAATGAGGTACAAATATGGAATAACATCTCGTTTTTCCGTTTTGGAAACTACACGTTTTGAATACTGAACGTAAAGTATCGTTTTGTTCATTGTTGAATATTCCTGTTAATGGTACACCGGACTTATAAGTTCGTAAGACGTTATATAATATTAAAAAGAAATAATTTTTTCAAAATCTAACATTTTTCATCCACAGGAATTGAAGTGCAAATATGGAATACTATTAACAAGTTACAAGATTAACAAAATTGTAAAGTCAAAATCGCCTCTACTAAGAAAAGCACAGAACAAGCATTCAGCACCTTCATTAGCTGTTTGCCCAATCGTAATACTGCATACAGAAGAATCGTCTCTCACATATTCCCTCGAACTTGATTTATGGCTTCTTGCATTGCCTTTTCATTCATTCCACTGTTTTCTAAGTTTGTTTGAAGTTGACATTTACTTTCCTCCTACAGGTGCCAACACTAGTAACGAAACAGAAAACTAAGGTACAAAGATGGAATATTAATAATACTAGTATGTCATATTTCTGATACACTGATTTGTAAGTCAGAACTTCAAAACATATCATAATTTAAAAACGAAATCAATTAAACATAATATTGCTAAAAACGTAGATTATTTCCCTTTAAGAATATTTGTCATTAATATTTCTAACATTGAAAAATAACAATGTGTAGCCTATTCAAGAACAGAACTTAACGCCAAAAGTTTCACTTTCCTCGAAAACGAAATAATGATAAACGTTTCGAGAGTTCAGCTTCTAACAGCACACTAACACATTCTCGCGAAAGAGAGTATCAGTGTGTAGTAATTTGGAAGGCTTCCGCTAGAACATAACTCGTCTCAGGTCGTATATCAGACTATTTCATATCTGTACACCTATTTCATATTTGTAACACTTCCTCTATGGTAATCATTAGCTAAGAGTAAGGTATTAAAGTTCATATTATCAATATATTAGAGACGGCCTCCAGATATGGAGGGTAGCTGCGAATATATTGAATAAGCAGTCGTGGACAGCCGATAAGGGGTGGTCCTCCAGCTTGGGGGTTGGGCGAAGGGCTAACAACCCATCACCGTAAAAAACAGCTTGTTACGTATCCCTATAATAAGCCTCGGAATAGGACTGATTCTCTGGCACGACCACAGCAAAGGAATAAGGATTTGAGATTTGGCACTTGGAACGTAACTAGTCTTTATAGAACAGGAGGGGTAACATTAGTAGCAAAAGAACTAGCTAGATATAGAATAGACTTCGTAGGAGTACAAGAGGTTAGGTTAGATGGGAATGGCATATCACAAATAGGAGATTACTTGTTGTATTATGGGGAAGGAAACAATAATCACCAATTAGGAACAGGATTCTTTGTTCATAAAAGAATAAAATCAGCAGTAAAAAAGGTCGAATTTATCAGTGACAGGTTATCATATTTAGTACTTAAGGGTAGATGGTGCGACATCATAGTTATAAATGCTCACGCCCCTACAGAAGAGAAAGACGACCATATAAAGAATAGCTTCTATGAGGAATTGGAACATACTTTTGATCAGTTCCCTAGATATCACATGAAAATTTTATTGGGGGATTTCAACGCTAAAGTAGGAAGGGAGGATATTTTTAGACCAACTATTGGAAAAGAGAGCCTACACGCAATTAGTAGTGACAATGGAGTTAGATTAGTCAACTTTGCCACATCGAAAAATTTAATTGTCAAAAGTACAACATTCCCCCATAAGGATATACATAAATATACTTGGACTTCTCCAGATGGATTGACACACAACCAAATAGATCACATCTTGATAGATAAACGGAGACATACTAGTATAGTAGATATTCGAACTTTCAGGGGTGCAGACTGTAATTCTGACCATTATTTGGTGATTGGAGAATTAAGAGAAAGATTATCAGTAGCCAAGCGAGTAGAGCAACAAGTTAATATTACTAAATTCAATATTTTGAAATTAAAGGACGAGGAAGCTAAGCAAAATTATCAGGTCGAAATTTCGAATAGGTTTGCCACTTTAGAAAGTTCCGACGAAGTTGAGAAAGAATTAGATGTTAATAGCGTGTGGGAAAATATCAGAGATAGTATCAAAATTGCAGCTGAGCAGAGCATAGGTTATTATGAAACTAAGAAAAAGAAACCGTGGTTTGATGAAGATTGTTGCATGGTAGTAGAAAGAAGGAAACAGGCAAAATTGAAATTCTTACAGGATCCAGTTGAGGAGAAGAGAGATAATTATTTCAATGAAAGACGGGAAGCAAGTCGTACACTTAGGAATAAAAAGAGAGGTTACTTGAAGGAAAAACTGAATGAGGTAGAAACAAATAGTAAGAATAAAAACATTCGAGATTTATATAAGGGTATAAAGGAATTTAAGAACGGATATCAGCCAAGGGTAAACGTTATCAAGGATGAGAATGGTGACTTGCTTGCAGACTCTCCATCAATCCTAAACAGATGGAAAAACTATTTTGCGCAACTACTAAATGTACATAGGCCAAATAGAAATGATCGGGACGAAATTGAAATACAAACTGCTGAGCCATTTATACCCGAACCCACGCTTACAGAAGTCGAAATTGCGATAGAAAATCTGAAAAAGTACAAGTCTCCAGGTATCGATCAAATTCCAGCAGAATTAATACAAGAGGGTGGGAGTGCATTATATAGCGAAATTTATAAACTTGTACTTGCTATTTGGGAAAAGGAAATTGTACCAGAACAATGGAAGGAGTCCATAATTGTACCTATTTTTAAAAAGGGGGACAAAACCAACTGTGGTAACTTTCGAGGAATATCACTTTTGTTGACGTCGTACAAAATTTTGTCCAATATTCTTTTGAGAAGATTAACTCCGTACGTAGCTGAAATTATTGGGGATCATCAGTGCGGTTTTCGGCGTAATAGATCGACTATTGATCAGATTTTTTGTATTCGACAGATAATGGAGAAAAAATGGGAGTATAAGGGTACAGTACATCAGTTATTCATAGATTTCAAAAAGGCTTATGACTCGGTTAAGAGGGAAGTATTATATGATATTCTTATTGAATTTGGTATTCCCAAGAAACTAGTTCGATTAATTAAAATGTGTCTTAGTGAAACGTACAGCAGAGTCCGTATAGGTCAGTTTCTATCTGATATTTTTCCAATTCACTGCGGGCTAAAGCAAGGAGATGCACTATCACCTTTACTTTTTAACTTCGCTCTAGAATATGCCATTAGGAAAGTTCAGGATAACAGGCAGGGTTTGGAATTGAACGGGTTACATCAGCTTCTTGTCTATGCGGATGACGTGAATATGTTAGGAGAAAATACACAAACGATTAGGGAAAACACGGAAATTTTACTTGAAGCAAGTAGAGCGATCGGTTTGGAAGTAAATCCCGAAAAGACAAAGTATATGATTATGTCTCGTGACCAGAATATTGTACGAAATGGAAATATAAAAATTGGAGATTTATCCTTCGAAGAGGTGGAAAAATTCAAATATCTTGGAGCAACAGTAACAAATATAAATGACACTCGGGAGGAAATTAAACGCAGAATAAATATGGGAAATGCGTGTTATTATTCGGTTGAGAAGCTCTTATCATCCAGTCTGCTGTCGAAAAATCTGAAAGTTAGAATTTATAAAACAGTTATATTACCGGTTGTTCTGTATGGTTGTGAAACTTGGACTCTCACTCTGAGAGAGGAACATAGGTTCAGGGTGTTTGAGAATAAGGTGCTAAGGAAAATATTTATTTTTCCCTCCGGCCTCCCAACTAACACTGTATATGCAGTTCTGGATTCGCCCGTACGTGCTACGTGCCCTGCCCATCTCAAACGTCTGGATTTAATGTCCCTAATTATGTCAGGAGAAGAATACAATGCGTACAATTCTGTGTTGTGTAACTTTCCCCACTCTACTGTAACTTCATCCCTCTTAGCCTCAAATATTTTCCTAAGCACCTTATTCTCAGACATCCTTAACATTTGTTTCTCTCTCAAGGTGAGAGTCCAAGTTTCACAACCATACAAAACAACCGATAATATAACTGTTTTATACATTCTAACTTTCAGATATTTTGACAGCAGACTAGATGACAAAAGCTTCTCAACCGAATAATAACACGCATTTCCCATATCTATTCCGCCTTTAATATCCTCCCGAGTGCCATTTATATTTATTACTGTTGCTCCAAGAAATTTGAATTTTTCCACCTCTTCGAAGGATAAATCTCCAATTTTTATATTTCCATTTCGTACAATATTCTCGTCACGAGATATAATCATATACTTTGTGTTCGGGGTTCACTTCCAAACCTATCGGCTTACTTGCTTCAAATAAAATTTCCGTGTTTTCCCTAATCGTTCGTGAATTTTCTCCTAACATATTCAAGTCATCCGCATAGACAAGAAGCTGATGTAACCCGTTCAATTCCAAACCCTGTCTATTATTATTATTATTATTATTATTACTATTACCATCATTATTATTACTTTTATTACTGTATTAAATGAGCTTGGATTCCAATATTTATTAATATTTGCCAGAGTTTTCTGTTTAATTTTATCAAATTGTGCGTTTATTACTATTTTTATATTGTGACCTGCACTAGTGAAACTCCAGGAAGTTAATTGAAGAACTGAGCCAATGTACTAGGAATTTTAGTCATGCAATTGACTTCTCAGCGGTGGTAACTCTGTAATTCAATATTGACACAGAGGCAACAGCATTGCTAATTTAGTAATATAATATTGGGGGTGAAAAAGACCGATATTTCGCACCTTTGTGAAGTGTTTCAGATTAAAAAGAGTGTAAATTGCGTGACATACTGCTTGTTTATATATCGCCCCATGTATTGCACATACTTTGAAAGGCATCTGTTTTCATTGGAATTCGCTGACGGCAGAGAGGAAATATTAATGGAATGTTATCGTTTACACAAACCTTTCTCTCTGTTTCGTATTACAAAACATAAATACGGTATATGCAGCCATTTGTCTCACTTTTAAGTTATCTGTGCATTCTTTTTTAAATCACAAAATTTTATATTTGTTGGGTACCATTACTCCATTACAAAATCAGAATAATTTTCGTATATTTTCTTTTTGACAGAAAAGGATTTCACAAGATGAACACTGTCATAGGCAAGCCTAACTTCGAGCATTCTCCATAATAATTTTTATGTTTGTGGACAGATCTCGATTAAACTTCGTATAATATAATATCATTCAGTTTTTATTGAACATTTACTGACAAAAATATAAGAAAGTCTCGTTATAATTGAAGAAAAAGATCATGTCTACTTTAAGAAAGGACAAAGCAACAATTATGAAAACTACATATAGTGAAGTGGGTAGGTATTGGATACATAGACTATATACATAACATAACATAACATAACATAACATAACATAACATAACATAACATAACATAACACAGGAACATATAACATATTACACACATACATACATACATACATACATACATACATACATACATACATACATACATACATACATACATACATACATACATACATAGGAAAATAACTATTTTAATTTCGTTTCACAGATGATGTTCAAATATCTAAAAATAATACATTTTAAGGTATATCAAAAATGTTTTATTTTGAAAATAAAATCTGTTTTTTTTATAGGAATACGAGTATCTTCCTACGTTAACATTCTGTGATAATACGAAATGAACTAAAATTAACGTATGGCTGTTATAGATTATGTCGTTATGAGTTCGAAAAATTCCAAACAAGAAAAATGAGGTATAAGATAACAAAGAATAATGTTCTCCGCTTCACATTGTGCAGTGCAATTGCCTATGTATTTTACTCGAATGAACGTCCATATTGTGTGTACTGTCTATGTAAGCCAGTATATGCTGAATAAAACTGCGGTGCAATGAATTAAGTAGCTTGTTTGTGGGTACTTGTTTGTGAACCCATGAAAATATCCTTACAGATCTGTTAATATAACTGCAGATGCAAAAAAAAAAAAAAAATCAACTTGATGTACATTTTTATGGTGTCGTAATGAATCATTTATAAATATTTTAAGACGTGAGACATAACTTTGTATAGCATGCGTTCTCAACCTGGTGCTCGCGAGCACCGGTATTTTTTAATAAGATATTTAATATAGATATCAATAGTAGCCTGTATCTGTGATCAGTTATGTTGCAAATAGTATCAAATAGCACTACAATTAAAATTTCTTAATTCTGTCAAAAACCTAACATTCTCAAATAAATAGCGTAATAATAGTCTACTTTTACCATGCTTGAGTTCTCAAAGACTACATAAAATTTCATATTTCTAAAGCAATTTGTTCCTGAAATATGTGTACTACTCGTATATGCAAATTCGAATAATTTTTTTTCTCGTAGTATATTTTAATAGCGGGCAAAGAAAGACTTGTGAACCTAAAGTTGTCTCACACTTTAAAATCATCCTAAATGATCCATTATAACGTTGTAAAAAGTATATCAAATTACTACTAACTTTGTGTGCACCTGTAGGTTACATTTTGGAAAATTTATAATGATTTTATCCATGCGTTCACGTATAAAACCCTTCAATGTCTTGCTACAGGATGTAGGATAATGGAAGAATATAAAATAGGATATCCTACAGTACAGGAGAAAAGTGCCATTTTCGCAGGAGATCAAATTACTAATAGAAGAACAGACACTGCTTCAGAGATAAGTAAAATTAAACGCCAAGAAATATGATGCATGCATGTCTAAAAACAAGAGAAAACATTTGTTATAAACTATAATTTCAGTAGATCATAAAAGTATTTAGTATATATAATAGTTGATCCACTTCAAATATGATTTGTCACATAGAAGGTTTGAATGCAATCAATGCAACTCAAGAAATGGGGAACCACCGGCGTAGCTTAGGCGATAGCATGTCTACCTGCTGATCCTGGGTTGCGTGGGTTTGATTCCCACTTGGGCTAAACACTTGGTTGGGTTTTTCTAAGTTTTCACAACCAGAGGGCGAATGTCATATAAACTACGGTGAATCTTCTGCCTTATTACGCTAAATACCATCTCACTATTACCAATTCCATCGACGCTAAATAATCCAGTAATTCATACAGCGTCGTTAAATAAACACGTAAAAATGGAAAGCTTTTACACTTTTACTGGATGAATAGGGGATCTAACAAAGTAAAGGAAATTTTGCTTATTTTTCATTTCACGTAAATTAAATCATTTTGATCACTAGAGATCGGATATTAAAGGGAAAACTTTTCATCAAAAAGGACAAAAAAGGGGAAAGTTATAACCAAAGGGAAGGACTTGAAAAATGACAAGGTCTATATTACTCCCAAAACACACTTCAGCATATTCATGGATATACATGGCATAAACAATCTTACATTTATCTCTTCACAACATACGGAAAGTGTTCTATTTTATATAGCCCAGTCAAAAAAGGACTTCAAAAAGGACTTTATTACTTCTTCAAAAAGGGTCCTAGAACCCATTATGCAGTTCATCAGCAAGTATCAACTTCCGTGGAGGGTCATCTCGAACGAATGGATCGATGCAGAATTCCAAAAGCACTGTTTCATTACCATCCGCATGGCAAAAGATCTCTAGGTCGTCCGAAGAAGAGATGAACTGAAAATTCTATTTTGAGTCCGTAACAGGCCACTCGGCCTAATACTTGTTAGGAAGACGACGACAAAAAGGGTGCTATTTTAATTGAAAACACACTTCAGCACATTCATGGATACACTTAGCACACACAAGCTTATATTTATCGCTTCACAACATAAGGAAAGTGTTGTATTCGATCACATTCAACATTTCAATGTGTTTCAATATGATTCTGCCTCTTTGAATGCAGAATGTCTTTATAAACAGAAAATGACCGCTCAACATCAACTGAAACCAGAGATGAAAATTTCCTTTCTATCCCGAACTCTAAATCAGCACACTTTATTATTTTTTCAATGTCTGGACTCAGAAGAAGAACGATATTTATTTTTTCTTCCTCAGAAAGTTATAGGCCTATCGGAAAAAAAATGTAGGACAGTTATTTAATAAGAGCTGTTTTTAAAAAAGGGGGGAAAAAGGGAATATAGACTAAACAAGGGAAGTAAAAACCACATAATTTGGTCGATGGAAGACATTTTTGAACTTCGTGATTAATTATTTCATGTTTCGTGTTGAAATAAAAACAATCTTAGCAAATTCTCTACATAAGTATCAAGTCACAAGGCCATCATGACTATACTGTAGAGTCGAGTAAAAGATAAACTATTCAACGATCACCTTCTTGCAACTGTGGTCAGCTGCGATAGATATTGCTATAAAATTATGGTTTACTTAACGACGCTCGCAACTGCGGCGGTTATATCTATTGACATGAGCCTGTCGTATTCAAGCATACTTAAAAATACCATCGACTTAGGCCAGGATCGAACCCACAACCTCGAGCATAGAAGGCTAGCGCTTTACCAACTACGCTACCGAGGGCGACTATACATCTATATAATCGGAAGTAATACATATAGCCTATATTTTTTTAAATAGGCGAGTAAAGGCAGCAGAGGCGGCTCGAAACATTTGTATCCTATACGGGAAGTATGCCACCCGAGAAATTACTACAACGCACAACACCCCATACAAAAGTTAATATCCAACCACAGAGAATGATATTATGCGTCTGGTGGGATAGAGAAGGCGTAGTGTACTACGAACTCCCTTCGAGGAATGTAACTGAAACTGCTGACATTTATTGTCAGCCACTCAAGACGCCTTGCTACCGAAATTGAAGAAATACGACCCGGAAAACTGCATCAAGTGCCTGATAATGCCCGCCTGCACTCCGCTAACATGACGAAAGCAGCTATCAAGGAGCTTGATTGAGAGGCAATTCCATATTCCCCATTTCTCTCGATCTTGCTGCCTCAGATTTTCACCTTTTCCGTTCTCTATCCAACAATCTTCAAAGAAACGTCTTTGATAACGAAAATGTTTTAAAAACTTGGCTTGACTTCTTTAACTTAAGCAGATTTTTTTCAGACATGGTACCCCAACACTGGCAGATAGTGTAGGAGAATATACTACTGATTAATTTCTGTTTTCTATTCATCTCAGATAAAAAGTTTTGACATAGCGAAAAAGCGTTACGAACTTTTTCATCAACCCTGTAGTAAATGCAGAAGTTAGTGCTAGGTTTTAGGATATTTGCATCGTGTACAGACACTCAACGTTTCGTAGTTATAAATGTCGGTACGCTCACAGGGAAGGAAGAGAAAACAGAATAGGAAAATCTGTATGTTCGATAGAATAATAGCTCTTGGTAATGGATCCAAAAGGTAAGTTTCCCCGTCCCCCTTCCCTAACTTCATCTGACGATGGAGCCGACAGTATTGCTTCGAAAACTTAGATATGTAGTACAACTAGGACACGGTGCAGATACCCTAAAACCTCGCACTACGTTGATGGCATTGAAATTCTAAAATAATGTATGCGTAGAAATTGTTGGCTCTGCATTTCCTTTACGTATGATGTTATGTTAATTCCATTCTATTCCACATTAACTGGAAACTCGTATAACCAGGCAAAATTCTTTTCACTGTTTCATACTTTCAGTATACACCACGTATTGATATCCCTGACGCTGCAAAAGTTCTTGCAATAGTTTTCAAAAGAATGACATAAGCGAACTCTACTTTGTGCACAAAATATGAATGACACAGCAGAATCTACAGTTCAAATGGCATAAATATATAGAGCGCTTGTTCTGCTGACTAGTAACGCATTTACGATGAAGGTTTTATTTTGACAGCGCGGTGAAAAACAGTGTTTGTCAGATTTCGTCTGAAGCTTGGACACACCACACTGCACTTCTCTTTGGAAAGTCACTAATGTTTAGACTGTTTCTAAAATGGCTGCAAATAACTATTTAAAGAGCCGTTAAATTATGACCTCGGTACATAACGTATTCATTGTCTTCATGACAAGATCCGTTTGCGTATTTGAAAGTCTAAGAATTGAATATGAATTACGTCTAACACGTGTGTATTTCAGTATCTGTATATACATAGTCTATTACGTAATATTGCTGTTAACTTGAGTTCATGATATTTTTTCCTTCTTTCATAACTACGTTCCTTCCTGCTCAGTTATGTTACGCATTGCTTCATGTTATTTGTATGTTATTAATTTTTGTTAAACAATAATACTAAAGCAAGTCGTACACTTAGGAATAAAAAGAGAGGTTACTTCAAGGAAAAACTGAATGAGATAGAAACAAATAGTAAGAATAAAGAAATTTAAGAACGGATATCAGCCAAGGGTAAACGCGATCAAGGATGAGAATGGTGACTTACTTGCAGACTCTCCAGCAATCCTAAACAGGTGGAAAAACTATTTTGCGCAACTACTAAATGTACATAGGCCAAATAGAAATGATCGGGACGAAATTGAAATACAAACTGCTGAGCCATTTATACCCGAACCCACGCTTTCAGAAGTCGAAATAGCGATAGAAAATCTGAAAAAAGTACAAGTCTCCAGGTATCGATCAAATTCCAGCAGAATTGATACAAGAGGGTGGAAGTGCTTAATATAGCGAAATTTATAAACTTGTACTTGCTATTTGGGAAAAGGAAATTGTACCAGAACAATGGAAGGAGTCCATAATTGTACCTATTTTTAAGAAGGGGGACAAAACCAACTGTGGCAACTTTCGAGGAATATCACTTTTGTTGACGTCGTACAAAATTTTGTCCAATATTCTTCTGAGAAGATTAACTCCGTACGTAGATGAAATTATTGGGGATCATCAGTGCGGTTTTAGGCGTAATAGATCGACTATTGATCAGATTTTTTGTATTCGACAGATAATGGAGAAAAAATGGGAGTATTAGGGTACAGTACATCAGTTATTCATAGATTTCAAAAAGGCATATGACTCGGTTAAGAGGGAAGTATTATATGATATTCTTATTGAATATGGTATTCCCAAGAAACTAGTTCGATTAATTAAAATGTGTCTCAGTGAAACATACAGCAGAGTCCGTATAGGTCAGTTTCTATCTGATATTTTTCCAATTCACTGCGGGCTAAAGCAGGGAGATGCACTATCACCTTTACTTTTTAACTTCGCTTTAGAATATGCCATTAGGAAAGTTCAGGATAACAGGCAGGGTTTGGAATTGAACGGGTTACATCAGCTGCTTGTCTTTGCGTACTAAATACTGGTATCTGTTTAAACATTGTAGAATAATGGAATAAATCTTCAACGAAATCTAGTAGAGAAATAGAGGCTGGTCTAATTTCCACGAACAAAAACTTCAATAATCAAGAATAATATATGCATACATTACATTAGATTACATTACATTACATTACATTACATTACATTACATTACATTACATTACATACATACATACATACATACATACATACATACATACATACATACATACATACATACATACATACATACATACATACATACATACATACATACATACATACATACATACATACATACGGTTTTAGTAAATGGCGCTAGGCCCAGAATGGTTCTGAACCCTTCAAATACAATACAATAGACAATATATAGAGTGACTTTCTCCAGAATTATAAAGACTACAGACTACAGAATATAATTACAACAATAAAAATAGAATTAATATAATACATCAATATAAAAAAGATGATGCAATAATATTAACAAAATTTGAGGACAGAAAGAGCAGCGCTCGTGTTCGGCCGCAGTTCAGATATATTATTAATATAAGATGATTATATACGTAAAATAAAATAGGAACTAAAAAGTAAAATTACAGGTACAGTGAAATTACATAATAGGCCTATAACATTAACACAGAGAAGAAAAATAACGTACGTGAATCAAGTAGGACAATTTATGAAAAATATATATTCCGAAATTATAGAATAATATAATAATATAATATAGGTTGATTAATTCACACACATAGGCTATAAATTTATTTAATCAAATTGAAGACATTATTACGTTTCTAATTTTCTTGATATACGTTGGTGGGTTACATGTTAGAAGTTCTGGGTGTAATTTAGCTACAGAATTATACAACCGAGGGCCAAAATGAATGCTATGCTTTAGATCAGAAGACGTGAAACATTTAGGTTCTACTAATGTTAAATTATTATTTCGTCTTGTGTCATAATTATGTGCCTGTAATAAAAACTTATTACGATTTTAATGATAACATTTTAACAGAGTATATTTATAAATTTGTTCAATATTAAACACATTAAATTCAGAATAAATTAATTTAGTTGGATAATGAAAACGTTTCTTCAAAAAAATTTAATTATTCGTTATAATACACATAATACAAATAATATATATATACACACATTCATTACATACAATACAATAAATAAAATACAATACATACAATGAAAAACAATATTATATATATGAAAAATTGCTCACCCTCTCACCATACAGAAAATTATGGACAAACGGTTACAGCAAGCCTATACGCAGATATAGAGATAAGATAACTATAATCCTACAATGATTATATCTAGTACTGTAACTTTATTATACAGGGTGGGAGTGAAATAATCATGCAGATTGAAAGAGACATTCATTCATTAATAATGTTCTGCCCAAGGGCAGGTCTTTCACTGCAAACCCAGCATTCTCCAGTCTTTCCTATTTTCTGCCTTCCTCTTTGTCTGCGCATATGATCCACATATTTTAATGTCGTCTATCATCTGATGTCTTCTTCTGCCCCGAACTCTTCTCCCGTTCACCATTTCTTCCAGTGCATCCTTCAGAAGGCAGTTTCTTCTCAACCAGTGACCCAACCAATTCCTTTTCCTCTTTCTGATTAGAGAAAGAGACAATAGGATATATTTAATGAATAAAAAATCTATATAACATTTTGTGATTAAATGCACATCGTTGCTAACAGGCTCCTATTCCCTCTCGTAATACAGATTAAGAGTTCAACGAACTCAGGTCTGTCTCCCTAGGTGAACTACCTTCCACTTCCCTCTGTGTCTACAATGTTGCAAGGTGGTCGCATCAATCATTGCCTTGAAATTAATGGTTTTTAAATTAAATTTACACGAAAATCTCCCACGCTACTGAAATACACCAGAGAGATAAATGATCCTTTATTACATTTTCTATCGATATGGACAAAATCACGATTCTACTCGCGATAGTTATCGAATAAGAGAGAATTAAATCTTTCAGAAGAAATATTTTTGTCTGAGAAAACTATGAACTTTCCACCAATCTTGTATTACACTTTTGTGTTACATACATGAACTATTTGGTCTGAAAATCTGCAGGGTTATTTCACTTCCACCCTGTGCATATATCACATGCATATGCATACAAACTCCTATGTTAAGGTTATTATGCAACGTTGGAGTTTGTAATCTGTGTGTGCGAGTTAGGCTTACTGTATTCTGTTGGGAAACTAATGGATTAGAGCCGAGTAGATAACAGAGAACAGTGTAAATTGAATGAAAATGAAGTTTAAAGTAAAATGTATGTGTGGAAAATATCAAATGGAATTATACTGATATGTAATTAAATGGAAAATGAAAGCAAACAAGAAAATAATTTTAACAAAGTAGATTAGTAGTAGAGTTCCGACATGCAACCGGAAGGTATGAATGTGAGAGTACTTCTCCTAATTAATTAAATGTCCATTATATTTGTCTATTTTCAATTTTATGGAGTTTGGATTTGTTTGCTTAAAGGTTATGATTTTTAATGAGAAAAATTCTCATTTAATACAAGTACATTGAAGTAATTATTAAAGGAGAAATTCATGATCCTTTTGAAGAATTCTGCTTTTTCAGGAGATGACAATGAAAACTCTTACTTACATTGGTCTCCAAAGTCGCACCGTATCCACGTAAAATTAAACATATTTTGTTCTCGGAGTATGAAGAAACAGGCAATATCAGTTCCTAAATAAGATAAGTGAAAATACTAACTCCAATTCCGAGTGGTGCCGAGAGGTATGTAGATACGACTTCGTGTTCCTTTTCCTGGTGCATTAACGGAGGAGCGCGATTTTGTCTTTTTTTTTCACAAGATTCTACGATACCACATAATGCCCACTCTATGAAAGAAATTCATAGTGTGTTCGGTGACAAAATTATGATAGAAACCTCTCGATCTGCGACCTAACTCCTTGTGACATAACTCTGGGGAACTTCAATAGTAAAGTGTATGAAAATAGTTGATGTAACCTGGATGAACTGAAAAATAACATCCTGAGAAACATCGCCTCCATATATCGAAGGGAACTGCAGAAAGAGATACGTCATTATTTTACTAAAAAGACGCCATAATAGTAATATACGTTACAAGAGCGGTATGTTGACGTTTTCATGTTCGAGGAAAAGATTGAAAAAGCGAAACGTAGTTGAGCTTTTTAATTTCCGAGAACATGAAAACAAACATACCGCTCGTGTATCGTACATTATTTTGTGCGAAGATCGTTTATTACATACCTGAAAGACGAATTTCTAATTAGTTGCAATGAAATCTCCATGTTGGTTTCTGTTTAATGACGGCAACTTCGGAACACCAAAATATCTTCCTTCAACATTGTTGCTATAAAATGTTTTCTGTGTTTACTATACTCCAGCAGGCCGTGATATACGTCTGTCTCCCCCCCCCCCCAGTCTATAAATTCGAACTTAAAACAAACGGTAAGGTTATGTAATGATTTATTTTTCATTTTAATATTTTAACAATATTATTTATATAACATATTGCAGTAATAACATCGGCGTCTGGAATCTTGTTGATTTTTTCACGGCTTCCTTAATGTTACTTGTATCAGGAATGCAATAAGTTTCGTGGAGTAGTAGACTTTACTTAATTTTTGCAAATATTTAAAAACAATAATTAACATTGCAATTTAGGTGAAATTGCAGTGGTAAGTTTCCAATTTATAATTATTACTATGTTAAACGTCACTAAAAATAATATGTTAAAACCTAAAGCAGTAAAATGAATGTCGCGCTTAAGCGGTAAGAAGAGGGAAATTGTTATGTGTGTTACGTTGGGAATACTGAATGTGGTATTTCACACTTACCGCGTATTGGTTCTGTGCGGAAAACAAGCAAATACGCACGATCTCGCACAAAAATATTTTAAACAAGAAGATAAAGAGAATTTCAGCACCTTCTTGCTTAATTTAGATGTATACGTTCCAATTGTTAGAATTATTACTAATATTTTACGTAAATAGTACGAAACTTTTGACCCACCGATAACACGATCTCTCTGTAATCGGGACTTGGGAGCGCAAAGGTTGTCACTTTGTGGTAAGGAAATAAAATATACTCATCCAATAATACATAATAAACCAATTCCCCAAGATTTATCCTGAGCTTGCACAGTAAACTACAGTCGCACTCACACCTCCTGACGTCTGCAGGTGTGTCCGTCCGCTTATCGGCGATAGCCAATAGCAGCAGTGCTGCGTTGCGACATATGGGCATGCAGACTCGCCGCATACTCGCCACTTAGAAAGTCTCAAAATCAAATAACAAGTGCGCTCGAAGCATTGGTATGTTTTAGGGACCCTATATGTATATACGATGAATTTTAATGTTTTCTGAACACACAGAAACTAAAATCACATTTCTATCCTCCAGTGGTTCCAATTTTAAGGGTTAATACAGTAAAACCCCGATAAGACGCTGTTCAAGGAACAGCGTGTAAACCGCGTTTTAGACGGGTATATTAATAATTTTGACTTATATACAGTATCTATTAGCATTTTTCTTTATTGAAATACATGATTCATGAAAGGTAATGCAGTATTACTCAATTATGTAATTACTGTACTGTACGTCAAAGACATTTACAATATGTCGAAAAAAGCCATTTATAGTTGTTTGCCATGTGCGTATTCTCAAAGTCTTCATGTTTATCACATTTCACTTTCCTGAGCTTACATCCTCCAGACATCGCAGCTGCAGTGAGTCGCGATTTTTTGTTATCGTCCTTAATATCGATGATGGGATTCCTAAAGAATCAGAGAGTTGTTTCTGATTAATAGTACTGTTTTCATCATACTATAGTAAGATTTACAATTTTTCCGACCAGAAAGCGTTTTTCGTATAACACTCACTGTAATCATACTCACAGACTCTTCAATACACTATAAGACAACAAACTGACCAGCAAAAATTTCCGTTCAATGGCCAAAATGTTTCATTGCTGTTACAGTACATTGCTGAAAATTACATCGAAAATATTCCACAAAAATAGCGTATTATGCGGGACTTGAGCGCACCAACGGGGTATTTTATACAGGAGTTATTATATGAAATGTGCACGCATATAATAACCGCTATTTTTGCAAGAATATGCTTTGACAGCATGGACATAATGCTATTTAGGGCCATGTCAATTCATTTGTACAGAAAATTACTATTTCAAATTAAGCCTATCATTCAATTTATTTTATCACGCTGCGCCTTTGTGTTATTCGACAATTTTATTAACTCTAATAAAAGTAAAACTATTACAAAAACTGATATAAACTCGGTGAGTATGATTATTTACGTCTGACTCAGCTAATTTTTCTAAATTTTGTGACTTTTAATTTCATTCGATGCAATCTGATGATAATATCCATTATTATTATTATTATTATTATTATTATTATTATTATTATTATTATTAAGAAGCCTTCTGCATCTATCAAACCAATCTCAGGGAAGGGATCGCGCTCCACAGTTTTAAAACTACTGCCGCTGAGAGACAGAGACGGCGAGCGTACTTGTGACAACGTCGCGCTCGCATCTTACTGGCGCTCGAGAAACGTCAGGAGATTTGAGCGCGACTGTAGACCACACGGATGCGCAGTGAAATATAATGACTCAGAGTGAACTAAAAACTTAGAACTAACAAAAGAAATACAAGCCAGAGAAGCATTGCGTAATAAATTATATTAGATACGACGTGTGGAGAGTCCCGAATTCACAAAGGAGTTTAGCTTGCTTTATTCAGGTTTCAATTTATCTCTTTTAATCCTACATATAATTGTGTAAGTTTATTTAACAGACTCTCCTAAGTCTTAACTTAGTGTCTGCATAAGTTATGTTTGTTGAAACGGATCTAAAGATGTCAAAAATTTATTTTATCGGTTTTATAATATTTCTCATAACTTGTCATTTGGACTTAGGCCAGTTTGAAATCCACCTCTTCAATTATATCAGATTTGTGTAATGGTTACCGAATTCGCAACGGAGTTAAGGATTACATATTTATTAATTATAATTATATCAATAAAAAATTTATCATCTACGTGGCTAAAGCAAGGCGATGCACTATCACGTTTACTTTTTAACTTCGCTTTAGAATATCCCATTAGGAAAGTTCAGGATAACAGGCAGGGTTTGGAATTGAACGGGTTACATCAGCTTGTTGTCTATGCGGATGACGTGAATATGTTAGGAGAAAATCCACAAACGATTAGGGAAAACACGGAAATTTTACTTGAAGCAAGTAAAGCGATCGGTTTGGAAGTAAATCCCGAAAAGACAAAGTATATGATTATGTCTCGTGACGAGAATATTGTACGAAATGGAAATATAAAAATTGGAGATTTATCCTTCGAAGGGGTGGAAAAATTCAAATATCTTGGAGCAACAGTTACAAATATGAATGACACTCGGGAGGAAATTAAACGCAGAATAAATATGGGAAATGCATGTTATTATTCGGTTGAGAAGCTTTCATCGTTTGGTCTGCTGTCAAAAAATCTGAAAGTTAGAATTTATAAAACAGTTATATTACCGGTTGTTCTGTATGGTTGTAAAACTTGGACTCTCACTTTGAGAGAGGAACATAGGTTAAGGGTGTTTGAGAATAAGGTGCTTAGGAAAATATTTGGGGCTAAGCGGGATGAAGTTACAGGAGAATGGAGAAAACTAACACAACACAGAACTGCACGCATTGTATTCTTCACCTGACATAATTAGGAACATTAAATCCAGACGTTTGAGATGGGCAGGGCATGTAGCACGTATGGGCGAATCCAGAACTGCATATACAGTGTTAGTTGGGAGACCGGAGGGAAAAAGACCTTTGGGGAGGCCGAGACGTAGATGGGAGGATAATATTAAAATGGATTTGAGGGAGGTGGGATATGATGATAGAGACTGGATTAATCTTGCACAGGATAGGGACCGATGGTGGGCTTATGTGAGGGCGGCAATGAACCTTCGGGTTCCTTAAAAGCCATTTGTAAGTAAGTGCGTATTTATTAATGATACTTAAATCGATATTATGTAGAAAATCTTTTTTATGTCACTATTACTTTTATTGTTTTGTATATACCTAATATTATTTGTGTGCATTAATTTTTGTATATCTGTATTTTAATGCAACTACACCCGAACACGAGCTTTGCTCATAGGGGTGTTCCGGATTTTTTATGCGTTGTATAATTAATTTAGTACAAATAATTAAGTAAAAAAAATAAATAATTATTTCCTTAATAATGTCTTCGCAGATCCCACGTTCCCTATCTCAAAATGTTCTGTAGACTGTATAGCATCCCCCAGAGCCTGTTTAATTTTTGCACGTTATTACTGAATCCCCCTTTAAGCTTTGTGGCTTATCGTGGGTATAATATAACATGTTATTTATGTATTCACGTAGAAGCAGCTTGTTCCTACCTCTAATTTTTAATTCGTTCTAAAATTATAATCCTCACACTCCATAAGAGACTCTACTACCACAGTTTGTGGTGAGTTTGAACATTTCTGTATAATTTACCAACGTTATTGACATTGTCTATTATTTCAAGCTGGAAAATGTATTGGAAGATGTACTGTATATTGAATTTCAGCTGAATCAATAGGACTACAGAAAAATCAATTAAAAGTTTCTGAATTTATTTATTTATTTATTATATAATATATGTATATATATTTATTATTGCTAGTAAGTTTGAAATGAATACAAGTTAATACAATGTAAGATAAACTAGCCCACTCCTGAATGAGTAAGACTCGTGCTCAGGAGGGGATTCCAATACAGACAAAAAATAAAATAAAAATACAGATTAAAAAGTGTTTAATATGTTTAAACCAAACTATTAACCCAATACAATTTATATTATATTATTTTTTATTTTTTGGAGAGGATTCGTGGTTAAAATTATATTGGAATAAAATGTGTTTAATAATCTAGGTCCTTGACTCATGCTATGATAAAACGCTGCATTGGTTTTAGATTTTGGTTCAGACAAACGCAAAGAATTCATTTTTTTAGTTCTATACTTATGTACTGTATATAGCTTTCAAAGTTACTCAGATTTTTGTGAAACTATTTTAATAAAATAAAATAATACATTTGTTTAATGCCGAAAACTTTGAAATGTTTAAACAACAATTCAGTTGAGTAATCTTTCTGTTTTTTAAACAAATTTTAAATACTTTTTTCTGTAGTAAAATTAATGGATAAAGGTTGGATTTATAAGTTCCATCCCAACCTATAATACCATACATCAATATAGACTGAAATAATTCTAAATAAATTATACGTAAACAATTAATTGACAAAATATTTCTTAGAACAACAAAGTAATATAATGTTTTACGTAATTTATTACAAACATAATGAATATGATTATTCCATTTTAAATGATTATCAATAATTATACCTAAGTATTTAACCCCATTAACTTCATTAATAACTGAACAATTGCAATTCATATCGGAACAGTCGAAATTATGAATTTTAATATTTAGTGTAGATGAATTTGGTTTATTACCTTTATTATTTAAAGAAAATGGGATAGCTATTGTTTTGTCTTTATTAATTACAAGTGAATTTGATTCGAACTATTTTTTGATTAATTTTAAGACGCAATTTGCATTGTAAATATGAGTATATGAAATGTTATTAAATTTGACACAAAAATAAAGGATAACATTTAGAACTCAAATTCGTTGGTTGTGTAATATCTTCTTGAAAACAGGATTTGGTAGAACCATGTACCAATATACTAAAACAATGGAATACCTGGAGAGATGCTGAGAGTGATTGATTCAACAGTCCATTCTACCCCCAGGCTCTCAGCTTCTGATACATTTGTTTTTACTGTCACGTTGATACATGGTTGGGTTCTGCATCCTTACTCAGGATCATTATTTAAGCCATATATACTTCGCGCTCTGTACAGCAAATGGAACCAATTGTCTCACAAACATTTGTCGGTTGCAAATGAGCACGCACATATATCAACGTTTTTACACCATCGAATACGGGGCTTCAGACACAGACTTCGATTTTGTAGCCTCTCAAATATAGTTTAATATCCGTACCGGGTCTCTATGCAGCTATCAAACATGCGGACTAAGATATGGTCGGAAAATCGCGTCATAAATCTAGTCATTCACAGCATAGCAGAGAACTGTTAGAGAGCAGTTAGATAACTATGTTAAATTTTGGACTCTCTGGTTTCGTTAAATTTTCAAAGTAACTCATGTAGTCTACCCGCTTAAACCAGTGATGTCAAAGCAAGCGCATTTTTCTGACCTTGACGTTGTGCGCGGGCATCAAGCGCTCGGTATGAAAGGAGGAAGAATTATGTATATGGATAAGCAGCCTGTTGGATTAAGAAAACAGTGGTTCACAAACTTCAAACGAAACATGAAATTTTATGTCGCTATTTTTATATGGCTTCTTTCTGTTTGATATTATCTATATTATCTGTAAAACTAAAGTACTAACACAAATTTCTTAATATTGCATTTGTGTTTTAAACGTTAATAACATAATAAAGAGTTAACAAGGAATATTCACATAAATTCTGTAGTACGTAGTACAACTATACTGTACTAAGTGAATGAAGCACATCATTCATTAAGAAAGTGATATCCCAAAGAAAGAGATTGAGTATGGCATGATAAGTTGGAATTGATATTGATGGTATCTTTAGCCTTATAAAAGTAATCAATAAACTAATCAAAACAATAATATAGCACAAAGCAAAGTCACCTAGGTATATGTTTTAACTATAACTAATATTACATAACAAAACTCTCATCACATTATGTTTTAAGCTGACGTTGATGCGAAATTTCCTATCATCAGAATATTAAATTATTTTCTCGAAATCTGCTGAAGCTATAGAGCTGACGCTTTTACAACACATGGGCACATATCTTTTGTGTATGATGTAACAATAGTTGCTTTGTTAATTCATTTCCTTACAAACATTTTCCATGGTAATATTTTCAAAGTTTTCAATACACTATCTTCAATATTATGTATTTACGATATATTAGATTTACGAAAACATTGTTTAAGTACCTGTAAAGCTACTAAATGAACATATCTGAAAAAAATTTCACTTTTCTATAAAAGAAAAGTTGAGAAAATATTTATTTTGAATAAAAGAGCAAACTTGTGAAAAATGAGCATTAAAATTAAAACTTACATTCTTATAATGTACTTGTACTTCTCGACAAATCTAAAAGTTAACATGGATACAGTTTTAACAAGTTCTCTTCTCATTATCCATTCAATCAGTGCTGGCCATCCCTGTATATAGCTCGAACAAGCGGCATATACTACCTCTTTCGTCTGTCTCTTTCCTTTCTGTTGTAAAGCGCTCAGTCTCTTCTGAGCTCTAAAGCGCGCGCTTGTGCCTATGGACATCAGTTGACATGACTGGCTTAAACTGTAAAAGTATTTATGAAAGATTTTTCTATGGAAAGAATGACTCTGTAATCCCGTGACTGACTTCTACTTGTAGTGGACAAGATAGGATGATCAGAATTATTCTTTTGTTTTTCCATTTCCATCAACATTACAAATGTAATTCAACTAACACTTTAATTTTCACTATATTTTCCCTTCAATTCGTATCATTTTATTTTTTGAACAAATGAGGTTTCAGGTTAAGATGTACGAGATTCGGAGATGTCGAAATAAACGATCAGCCAGTTGCTGTTCTAGCAATGTGCTCGATGTGCGGTACCTGCTGGCGGATAAGGGTAGTAGGCCTTTTGCAAACCTGTTATGAGGGACACATTGCGGTGTCTCTCGCTAGTACCAGTATGATAATCATGCGTGTCGAGTAACCACTTTGTTGGTTTCCCGCTGGTATTCGGAGAGCGGTCTGCGTTGTCTGAGGTGACCGTACTCCTGGAGCCTGAAAACCACTCAAAGAACCACTCGCCAATTTAACACTTCCTGCTAGAGGTTGTATGCTTAATAGACCTACCTATACGGTCTATAATTATAAGGAAATACTTTCTCCCGTTTCGTGTATACACTTAGACCTACATACATTATTCTATAGACAGTAATTTCGCTCACCAAAAAGTTTCAGGAATCTCTAATGTTCAATTTGGCACTTTGAATAAAATTATGTCAGAAAAATTAAAATATATATATCCTTCAGTCTCGTTGAGAAAATCGCCATTTCGTGTAAAATCTTAAATACATTTTTAGTGAAAATTATTATATAAGATGTATCATTACCGAATAAATTGACTTTTATATAGACATAGAATGGTTATTATAAAACCGAAACCCATTGTCTTGTCTACATTTAACAAACCAAAGTCTAATGATAAAATTCGAAGAAGGCTTGCCTTGGTTCATGTGAAGAACGTACACATTACATCACATAGTGAAAGTGACCGCCATTCTCTGCTAAGAACATTTCAACAAGAAGTTTCTTATTTTCTTTCCAGCGTGTCAATATCACACCATAAAATTTTCCCAAAGATGTTCTTCATCTGTTCAAGAGTTTGAGGCCTGTCATGGAAAACCTTATCGTTAAGATAGCCCCATAAGAAGAGATCAGGGCTGGTAAGATCGGGTGAACGTGGTGGCCACAAACCAGCAGAAATGATTCGGTTGTCAAAATAACTGGATATTATTTTCATTCACAATTCGAATGCATGGCAAATTGTTGCCTCATCTTTTTCAAGATATTCTTGCTGTAGTTACGTCATCACGTTGCTCCACAGACACTGTGAATATCTTCTTGTGTGCATTAGTGTAAGTAGTACGGTATCTCATAAAAAAATGGACCGATAGTTCTTAAATAGGTATTATGCACCATTCTCATAATTTCCTGAGATAATCGAGCTTTTAGGTGAATTTTCCGCGCATGTTCCTCAATAGAATACGCCATCTTTACTGTCCTTGATTTTTTAAATTGTTCTTGGCGGACTACTATTTTTATCTATTGATAATACATGCTTGATTTTAAAAATAGTTTGAAACAAATCCGTGTAACAGTTTCCATCTTATAACCAATTTATCTGCTTCGGTTCTATAAAAATCACACTATAGTAATAAAATCGGTCAAATATTATGAGGAGTTGCTGTACACAGAGAAGCGGTGTGCCAGAAGTAATTCTTTCATCATTGCAGATTCAGAAAACGCGATTTCTCTGAAAATCTCTATATTTTAAGAATCGCTATCCTCCTTTTTTATTCTTGATATAATGAGCAAATAAAAGACATGTTTAGTACACGTAAAGTAAGAATAACGGTTCTTGAAGTTCTCTTCATTATTCCAGCACCACTTCTTCGCATCTCTTGGCGCTCCATTCAGTCCTCCCCCTCCCCTCCCTGTCCTCTGTGGTAATGTCTATTGTAGCTAAAACTCTACATTCAGGGCATAGGAGTGTCTGCGCAGTATTGTTCTCGAAACAAAAGCTGCCACGTACGACACACTAGATTGCCCGTGGAATGCTCCTTCTTATATTTAAAATAAATGGAGATATTCAACGGTTGGGTGGCCGGGAGCTAATGAAACTCAGTGATGAGACAGATTATGGCTATGAGACTTCAAATTTCATATATAATTTTACACACATTGTGTATTTCGCTGTTTGACATTTTAGCTTCCAGTTGTGGAGTGTTGTTAATTGAAATCTACATTGAGGATTTTACAACTTCTCTGCATATTGGCTTTTCGAGCTCCAAAAAACGGTCATCATTATTTTCACTGTCTCAATCGTGTACTTCATCGTCGACCTTATCTTATTTCTGTAAACTCAATTTTGTTTTTCTGCTTCTAAAATTTTATGCTTCAGTATGTTTACTCGTAATTCATACTGCAAAAAATTTCTCCGTTCTATATGTATTTATAAATTAGCCCATACGTGCTACATGCCCTTCCCATCTCAAACGTCTGGATTTAATGTTCCTAATTATGTCAGGTGAAGAATACAATGCGTGTAGTTCTGTGCTGTGTAACTTTCTCCATTCTCCTGTAACTTCATCCCTCTTAGCCCCGAATATTTTCCTAAGAAACTTATTCTCAAACACCCTTAGGCTGGTATTCATAGTCGGCACTTTATATCACCACTTTGCAAAGTGACACTTTTGACGAAAGTGTAGAGTTGCAATTAAGTTGGTAACAGAAGTCCCACAATGCCTTTCAAAACGATAACAAATTAATGTATAACCCACAGATTATAATGATTGTGATTTGAGTTGGGAGTCTAATTGATCGCGCGAGAAAGAAAATATATTTAAAGTTGTTTTATTTCAGTTTCTAATTTTTGTTGCCGATAGTTTAGATTATTTCAGTCAGTTCAGATATATAATATTTTATTAAATAAGGAGTGATACTGCTGGTGAAATTAGGTTAGGTTTTGTACAGTACATAGCTGATCCATTGATTTATATAGTTAGATTAGGTTTTGTGCATATCTTTTTCATTGATTTATATCGTTAAATTAGGTTTTGTATGTATCCGTTCCATTGATTTATATAGCTAGGATATCTTTTATTGGTTTATATAGTTAGGTTAAGTTGGACTGAGCAGGCTATATATATATATCCTATCGTTAGGTTAGGTTTTATACGTATCTGCTTCATTGGTATATCGTTTTATTCCCTCTATTTTCATTTTTGTCTTTTTCGTGAATAGTGAATGGAAGTCATAAGAATGAAATAAACACATTATTACTGCTATTATTATTACTTCTTTCTCTCTCTCTTGTCCATTATTGCTTGCTCTTCAGGAATATTTTGAATGTCAAGTTATTCTACAATGCAAAACAAAATAGGCCTAGGCATAATGGTATGAGATCTCTTTTCATGGTGGGGTTATGACTGCACATGAACTAGAGACAATTTCTCAGCAGAAGCAGCCATATCAGATGTATTTCTTACCGGCATGAAAATATATATTATCAAAACAGTAATGATTATATCAAAATCAAGATAAATCTTATCTCAAAATACAGGTAGTCAACAAAAATCAAAATCATTTTAAACCCAATATAATTATGGAATCTGCTTAGAAAGGAGGCACGTGAGGTCTCTCAATGCTAATTTTTAAGATAGTTACGCCTACATTAGATTGAAGTTAAATATTATTTAACTTAAAAAATTCGTTCCAGTAATAAAAAATAGGTTATATATAGGCATATCTACTTACATATCACTTCATCGAATTGAGGTTATAAATATACGAACGTTACAACAGAAATACCAAAACTATAATATTATAGATATTAATATATGGTACAGATCTGTAGCATAGAATTTTAATGCAGTCAATACTGTATTATTGGAGGCACTGACAAACCTCTATTATTAGTTTTTGTCAACCGGCCATCGAAAAGATGAGCAGTTTTTTTAATTCTATAGCATTATCAAATTCCACGGGATTGTCTTTAGGCATATCCCTAATGTAGCGCTTTCGTACATTGTCCAATAATTGTGCCACCTCTTCCGCATGTTCTAATAAATAGTTCGACAACTTCCAAGACGTCCGCCATTTTTCTACAAAGTGACACTTTTCGGCTCAAAGTGTGGCCGGAAGTACACTTTCATCCAAAGTGTTCCTTTGCACCAAAGTGTCGACTGTGCAACGGAAAAGTGATACTTTGCGTCTTCCAAAGGACACTTTAATCGAAAGTGTCGACTATGAATACCAGCCTTAATCTCTGTTCCTCTCTCAAAGTGAGAGTCCAAGTTTCACAACCATACAGAACAACCGGTAATATAACTGTTTTATAAATTCTAACTTTCAGATTTTTTGACAGCAGACTGGATGACAAAAGCTTCTCAACCCAATAGGCCTAATAACAGGCATTTTCCATATTTATTCTGCGTTTAATTTCCTCCCGAGTGTCATTTATATTTGTTACTGTTGCTCCAAGATATTTGAATTTTTCAATCTCTTCGAAAAAAAATCTCTAATTGTTATATTTCCATTTCGTACAATATTCTGGTCACGAGACACAATCATGTACTTTGTCTTTTCGAGATTTATTTCCAAACCTATCGCTTACTTGCTTAAAGTAAAATTTCCGTGTTTTCCCTAATCGTTTGTGGATTTTCTCCTAACAAAGTCATGTCATCCGCATAAACAAGGAGCTGATGTAACCTGTTCAATTCCAAACCCTCTCTGTTATCCTGGACTTTTCTAATGGCATATTCTAGGGCAAAGTTAAAAAGTAAAGGTGATGGTGCATCTTCTTGCTTTAGGCCGCGGTGAATTCGAAAATCATCTGACAAAAACTGTCCTATACGGAATCTGCTGTCAGTTTCACTGAGACATTTTAATTAATCGAAATAGTTTCTTGGCAATACCAAATTCAATAAGAATATGATATAAAACTTCTCTCTTAACCGAGTCATAGGCCTTCTTGAAATCTATGAATATCTGATGTACTGTACCCTTGTACTCCCATTTCTTCTCGAATATCTGTCGAATACAAAAAACCTGACCAATAATCTATCTTTTACGTCTATAACAACCTGATGATCCCCAATAATTTCATATACACATGGAGTTAATCTTCACAAAAGAATATTGGACAAAATTTTGTACGACGTCAACAAAAGTGATATTTCTCGAAAGTTACTACAATTAGTCTTGTCCCCTATTTAAAGATAGCTACAATTATGGACTCCTTCCATTGTTGTGGTACATTTTTTTTTTCAAAATAGCAAGTACAAGCTTATAAATTTCGCTAAATAATGTGCTTCCACCCTCCTAATCCTTCTGAAATTTTATAGATACATGGAGACTTGACTAACTTTTCAGCTTTTCTATCGCAATTTTGACTTCAGAGAGTGTGGGTTCGGGTATAAATGGCTCAGCAGTGTTCAGATAAGTCATTATAACAGGCCTGCATATGTAAGGTACACTGCATTTTATGCAATTATTAATTTATAGTGCAGACGGATCTAGTGTAGCTTATATGCTGTATGAATGATAAAAGTGTTTAAAATAAAGTGTCGTTGTAATCTCAAATATTCAGTTGTTTTTATTCCAGGGAGCCTTTTATTCCTATCAACTCTGCTTCGGTTCGAGCGTTTTTCTGGATCTAATTATTATAACCTTGAATGTTTAGTTGTTCACAATCACGGTTCGCGTTGCGATTATCTTGTCCAATACAATTCGTGATAATATTAACCTCAGGTAATTTAATTTCGCTTTCTAATCCTTCAGCACTCGCCATAATTTGTGACACCAGTACTCTAGCGGAAAATTTTTGTAATCAATCTCTTTTATTTAATAAACAATTTTTTATACATATGACTATATAATTTTACAATATATATATATATATATATATATATATATATATATATATATATATATATATATATATATATATATATATACACAGACTGTTTCAAAAATACGGGGCATAATTTCAGGTATGTATTTCCCACATGTAGACAATCAAAGTAGTTCATTACAACATGTGTCCGGAAATGCTTCATTTCCGAGTTATGGCCTTCACAACATTGAAATTCACCGGAACGTTTTTCTTTTCGCAGGTCGTTGTCATTACAGAAGATGTTCAAAATGTCCTCCTCCTGCTTGAATACAGACCTCACATCGATGTCTCATTGACCTGCGAACACGATCCCAAACTCCCGGAGTATTGCGTATGTCCTCAGAACATGCCACAATTCGATTCCGAAGGGATTCCAAATCAGGCACCGGAGACGAATAAACCAATGATTTTAAATGGCCCCACAAGTAGAAATCGAGAGGGTTCAGATCAGGTGAGCGTGGAGGCCAAGCAATTGGGCCATCTCTACCTATCCTTCGATCAGGAAACCTTCGATCCAAGTACCGGCGAGCGCAAGTACTGAAGTGTGCAGGAGCGCCATCATGCAAGAAGTGAATATGTTGACGATTGATCAGTGGAGTGTGTTCTAAAACATGAGGTATGGTGTTTTCCAGGAAGTTTGTGTACGCCTGCCCCGTAAGTCTGTTTACAAGTACATGGGGCCCAACTAATCGATCACCAATGATACCGGCCCACATGTTGAGGGAGAACCGCACCTGGTGATGAGATGGAACAGTTGCACGTGGGTTTTCATACGCCCATACATGCTGATTGTGGGAATTTGTTATGCCATCTCGTGTGAACTGTGCTTCATCTGTAAATAATACTAAGGCAGGAAAGTTCGGATTTACACCACACTGCTGCAAGAACCACTGACAGAACCTAATTTGTGCAGGGTAATCTGCTGGTGACAGGGCCTGTGCACGTTGCAAATGATAAGGATACAATTGATACTCTTTCAACAGTCTGCAGACAGTCGTATGAGGAAAATTGACTTGCAACGCTACTCTTTGTGTGCTGATAGAAGGAGTCATGTTCACAGCCTCCAGAATCTCCTCCTGTACTTCTGGAGTTGTAGATATTGGTCGTCCCCTTCCCAAACCAGGAGAGTTAAATATTCCATACTCGCACAGACGGTAATGGAGACGTACAAATGTCTTCCGATCTGGACATTGTCGCTATGGGTACCTCTCCTGGTACAAACGACGAGCCAGCGCAGCATTGCCGTCCGCCTTACCGTACATGAAGTGTATCTCTGCCAGCTCTTGATTTGAATACATGTCGCACAGTCTAACGCCTACACAACACTGAATGTAACCTTCACCTCGGAATGAACTGTCAGAGTGCCCTCTTAATGTCTCCTTTGACGGCAACGACCTGCGGAAAGAAAAACGTTCCGGTGAATTTCAATGTTGTGAAGGCCATAACTCGGAAATAAAGCATTTCCGGACACATGTTGTAATGAACTATTTTGATTGTCTACATGTGGGAAATACATACCTGAAATTATGCCCCGTATTTTTGAAACACCCTGTATATATATGATTCGATATGATTTATTCTCATACCCAACATTTCTGTATTCGGGCCAGCAGTCCCCTTCTTACATTATTTACAACTTTTACACATCAAAACATTTAGTGACCGTCGCATATTTATCACTTTTGTTACTCATCCACTATGTCGTCCATGTCCATTCAATGCACTTGTTACTCACTACATTTAAACATTTATTATCCATCAATTATTAACATCATAATCCTATCTTATTCTATTTCAATATTCATAGCAATTTCCTTTAATATATTTTTTTTCAGTTCCAATTTTACTAGGCCTATACGATTTCACTACAATTCTGTTACTAATTCTACCTTATATTACTCTCGTACTACACTAAGTTTACTCCACGCATCATCTCTGTATTCCTCATCTTTTACTGTTGCTACCTCTTGTCACCGGAGCTCTCTGCCGCCTGTAGTCAAGGGGTACCGAATCTTGAAATCTTTCAAATCCAAGTTAGAAAATTATCTTAAGACGAGTTGCCAAACTAACTTACTGTTATGACAAGTGTTATATTGCATGTTTCCAAGTATTCTCTTATATTCTAGTGATATTTAACTTATTTTATCTTTTTGTTTTCATATTTCCCGATAATGGTATATCAATAATGTGATAACTTGAGCTATATAATTATAATCATAATTTTCCTTACTGTATGTACCTACAATATTGTTTCATTGTATGTTTTGCACTTCACTATTATTATTATTATTATTATTATTATTATTATTATTATTATTATTATTATTATTGTTACTATTATTATCAATCTTATTACTGGCTTATATTTTTATACTTTATATGTCTCATTTATTTTGACTACTGTACACATTTTATTATGCATTTTCGTTTCTTTTATATGTTATATATTATGTCTGATTTTCACCGACTTGTTGTTTACATTATATTATGATCATTTACTCCAGTTTTGTGTGTAAAATTGTAGTGTGCTTTACTTTATAAATTTGTAGTGTTTTTTGTATAGCAGTTTTACTCCTTGTTGAGTGTTATAGAAGCCGTATGGCCTTAAATCTGCCAGGTTAAATACATCATCATTATTATTATTATTATTATTATTATTATTATTATTATTATTATTAGTATTATTATGACTATTATTATTATTATTATTATTATTAGTATTATTATGACTATTATTATTATTATTATTATTATTATTAAACCCAAAAAGACAAAGTATATGATTATGTCTCGTGACCAGAACATAGTACGAAATGAAAATATAAAAATTGGAAATTAACGTTTGAAAAGGTGGAACGATTCAAATATCTTGGAGCAACAGTAACAAAAATGACATAGGGAAGAAAATTAAACACAGAATAAATATGGGAAATGCCTGTTATTATTCGGTTGTGAATTTTTATCATCCAGTGTGCTCTCAAAAAAACTAAAAGTTTAAATTTATAAAACAGTTATAGTATCTATAATTCTGTACGGTTGTGAAACTTGGACTCTCACTTTGTGAGAGGAACAGAAACTAAGGGCGTTTACTACTACTGCTGCTACTGCTACTACTACTGCTACTACTGCTACTACTACTACTACTACTACTACTACTACTACTACTACTACTACTACTACTACTACTACTACTTTTATTTATTTTATTTTATTTATTTTATTTTAAATCCACCACCAAGAGAAGGAGGCTTATTATTATTATTACTACTACTATTATTATTATTATTATTATTATTACTACTACTATTAATATTATTATTATTATTACTATTACTATTATTATTATTATTATTACTACTATTACTATTATTGTTATTATTACTATTATTATTATTACTATTACTATTACCATTATTATTATTATTATTATTATTATTATTATTATTATTATTATTATTACTACTACTACTACTGAGGCAAGTTGACGTGAAGCCAGCAGTCGTCTGGTCGGCTTTGGCTTCAAGTGCACTCGCAGCACGGACGGACTGATCAATCTATTAATTTATAAATTTATTCACTCATCCTTGCATTTATTCTCCTCTAGAGAGCAAGGCTGTTAGGGTTCATACTGATCATCGGCTGAATAGTTACGACCTATAGATATATTCTAATTAATGATTATTTGGCTTTATGTTTGCGAGTTCTCGAATATACTATCCTTTTCACTGATAGCCTTTAGTACGTATTCCTGGAAATACACAAATCCATTCAAACGACTAAGCATTGTGTGCAGGAATAAACAAACATACCGGTATAAAAATTCTATCTTTAAACTTATCAGCAAATAGAAGAGTAAATATTTTACCGTGCAATAGCTTTTTTTAACTTCCACACTGTTTGTGTAATATTTTATGTATATCCACCTGTTGGATTTCTACCGATTTAAAGCTCAATCGATAGCCTTATATATCCATATCATTTCATAAAAACGTTCCCATAATATATAAATCTGAATGTAAATGGCGTTTTAAATATCGTAATTATTTCGTCGTAAAATTTTATCGCTTTTACAATTTTCAAATTGCTATTTATTACATACTCATTTCGCATAAAACTGCAAGATTTCAAACATTACTATAAATCTTCACCCTCTGCAACATAACATGTGAAGCATGTCAGATTGTGGGAAAACTGCGCATAATAATAATAATAATAATAATAATAATAATAATAATAATAATAATAATAATAATAATAATACTTTATTGCCAGAACAAAAATACATAAGGATTTTTTATATAAAAACAAACTATCACTCCCAGAAAGAGCAAGTTACATACTCGTGCTGAAGGGGCATTCCACATAATGTTAAGACATTTTATTAAATAACAGAGTAAAAACAAAAAAGAAGAAGAAGAAGAAGAAGAAGAAAAAACACATCTCACAATAATTGAACTTTAAATTTTCTCTGTAAACAACAATTTTAATTGATTTTTTTAATAAGGAGCATTAGCAAATTGTATGTTTGGGAATTTAGTTAGTATCATGTTATGAAATCTTGGGCCGAAATTGCTAATGTAATTATATGCTACAGTTGTAGTACATTTGGGTACTGTCAAACATATGTTGTCTGATCGTTTGGTTTTATATTTATGTGAATGTAAATTAAATATATTTCGGTTTTTATGTACGAAATTCAATAATACATTGTTATAAATTTGATGGAAGTCAAATACTTTAAATTCTGAATACAGCAGCTCTGAAGGATAATCAAGAGGTTTATTAATGCATATTTTTATTATTCTTTTCTGTAGCAGAGTTATTGGCATGAGGGAAGTACTATAAGCACTACCCCATCCTATAATGCCGTATTGTAATATAGCTTGTACTAATGCGAGATAAGTCAGTCGTAAAGTATGGACAGTCAAGTAATTTCGTAGGGTGACAAAATAGTGAATATTTTTTCTTAATCTATTGCACAGAAAAAGGACATGTTTATCCCAACGCAAATGTTGGTCGATTATTATTCCGAGATATTTAACTTAAGGAGATTAATTTAGAATAGGACAGTTACAACTATTATACTAGATGTGATGTATCTTGTCTCACTGTGAAAAGAGAGAGAAAGGAGATATGTCTTACCTCGTCTGTATTGTTATGGTGATTGGGGCAATGGAGCGATGCCGTCCATACATCCAGTGGCGGAAGGGCCTGCTTCCATGAAAATAGAGATGTCGTCAGTCTCCTCACACTTATCTGTATCTGTACCTGTATCCGATTCTTCTAAATTTATCACAAAACTGTCCAAGAGCTCATTCACGATACCATCTTTGCTCCTATAAAAATCTTCAATATACCGAACATGTTCACGCGCACTATTCCAATTTTCAGGTGTTATTTTTTCCAACGCGGCTTCAAACAGTTCCTTAGTTTTGCTAATTTTGAAATCAGTGTTGTGTTTTGCTACGTAACTTTTTACTTGCGCCCATATCAATTCTATTGGATTAAAGTCACAATGATATGGTGGCAAACGCAGTACGGTGTGTCCATGTTGAACAGCAACTGTGTCGATTTCGTATGTTCTGAATCTGTCTTTTGATCTTTTAACAATATCATATAAAACTGGTTTAGTATAACACGGATCGTACGGAATATTGTGATAGCGTAACCATGCTTGCATTTCTTTTTTTTTTTTAGTGGAAGAAACGGGAGCTTTATTTAGTTCAACTGAATGGTAAGATGCATTGTCCATTACTATCACTGAATTCTGTGGTATATTAGGGAGGAGAGTATTAATAAACCAGTTCTTAAAAACTTTCCCGTCCATTTCTTCATGGTAGTCTCGTGTAGATTTGGATTTGAAACACAATAAACCATTAGGTACAAATCCAGTCTGCGATCCAGCGTGAAGCACGATAAATCGTTGGCCTTTGCCTATGAGGACTCGTAGTGGTGATTCTAGGTCGCCCTCAGAATTTTCACACATCCATATTTTATCTTTAGTGTGATTTACGTTGATCCAGGTCTCGTCCAAATAGATAATGGGGCGGTTAGAAGATCGATATTCTCTTATTTTCCTCAAAAAATGAAATCTCTTTACTACAACATCACTCCTTTGCATTAGCATTTTCCGTCCTTGATTGTTTTTGACGTAGCGAAATTTCATTTTCTTCAATATCTGTCGAAGAGTCCATTTGCTACCATCAAACAATTTCGCCTCTTTTAGAGCCTCCCTCATATTATCTAAACTTGGCAAAAACTTTGATTGATACAAATTGTAAATTGTACGGCGAATAGCAGAACCGGTAAACGAATCTATAACAGTTTTATTTGGTGTTCTGTTGGGTCTCTTCTTTCCTGGTGTTGACAAAACGTTTCCACTTTTTTCCGCCTGTTGTTTTTGATTTAAAATACGAGAAACTGTTCGCCTAGATACACCAGTCGCAACCGCCGTTCTACCTAATACATTTGATACTGATATTGTTTCTCTTCCGTTTTTCAGTGCGTCTAATTCTTCTTCAAAGAACTTATGCACCAAACATACGATTTCCCTAGCGTCTGACTGTAACGGTTTCCCTTGTTTGCCTACACCAGCTAGGAGCACCAAAATCAAAAGCACAAATAACACAAATAAATTAAAAGGGATGTAAAAATCACTTACAAGTTGATACATTCTGTAGAACAAAATAGAATACTCAGTAACAAAATATCTCTCTTCGTACTGTGTAGTTCGTCACTGAGCTTGTCTTTCAAGAAACTGAGTTCCGGTAGCCTGCACAATAACAAGGTTTTGAAAGGAATACTGAGAATTTACAACCCTCCTATAATCTCCACCCTCATTTGAAGGGACTTGGTTTTATTGCTACTGAGACAAGTTAAACCTCACCAGGTATAGTAGAACAATTTGGATGTACAGCTCATGCATTATCTCCAGACACTCCCCCATTCTTCCTACAGAGCTGCGCACGAGATCGGATGTCTACTTATTATAGGGGAATGAGTTAACCTTTGCCTTGAACTCGGTAGACACACGCCCGACCTTCCATTCTACTCCTACCCCCTCCAAAGGAACGTTGTTCCCCTACTGCGTATCGCGACTGTCTTGACAAAATGCATGGGCCGTATTCATAGACATTTTTTGCGCGGGCTTTCGGTGGATTATCAGCGTTTTTCGTATTCACAAACCAGTGTTAGCGATAGGATATGATTTGAATTCTGTACTAGTAACCAGTGGATAGCCGGGGCTAGCTTAGTACGCTCGTAGCGCGTGCTGCAAAATGTCTATGAATACGGCCCCATGAGTTTTATGAATTTTTAAACACTAGAGCGAATCAGGAGATTTCATACCAACAGATGTTAACGAAAATGGTACAACCGTAGTTTTAGAATGATTTAAGACAAATGGGGTAAAATGTTTTACGATCTTGTTACATTTGATAGAATAAAATTTGTTTGCCATTCTGAACCAACGTTTTAAAGGGGACGATAAATAAGGAGTTAGTCTGATGATGGAATGCAGTAACATTTTCCATTGCTAGTGATAAAATATAAAATATGGTTTCACGACGTTTCGAAGATTGGTTCTATCTTCGTCATCAGGTGAGAGGCAACCTACTCGTCGGGATCGTTACATATAGCTGTGTGTATAACTGATCCCTGACAGTTATATCTGCAGTGCTTGGGAAAAGTGACATAAATCAGTTTTCACAAACTTTTTTGATAATTTATTGACAACTTACACTGGTTTATGTCGATTTGATTTTTTTTCTGTATTAATTATTGTAATGGGAGGAATACCTATGTATTTTTTTCAAGATATTCCGTAAGTTGTCAATAAATTATCAAAAAAGGTTTGTGGAAACTGACTTGTGTCACTTTTCCCGAGCACTACAGATATGTAACGATCCCGACAAGTAGGCTTCACCTGATGACGAAGACAGAACTAATCTTCGAAACGTTGTGAACCTATATTTTATATTTTATCACTAGCAATGAAAAAAGTCCATTCCACTCCAAACCAAACATCAATCCACCATTGCTCTCCCCATCATTCAAATCTATAGAGGAGTTAGTCATTAGCCCCTAATCCAGTCATTTAATTATCGATTGTAGAGGAAAGCAAAATGGATTCAGACTTGTAAAAAGTATTGAACTTGATATCAAAACATCCATTACACGGAAGAAGGGATGAAAGTGAGAACTGGGAGCGCAAACTAGCTCGTGGATAACTGAAACAAAATTGTGTACAAGAAATTTAAAACGTATTTAATTTATTCACTACTGAGTATTTCTGTAATTTCTTAACGGTGGATGTTAGGGTATGTCGGGATATTTTGCTTGAAATGTTATGTTAAATGTTTGTGTGAAATGCTGTATCTCATTTATTTTCTTGTTAATTTCTTCCTGCATGAAGATTAGTACAAAAAATCTGAAACCATCCACCATATCTATAACTTTACTATATGGAAGTGTTAATAAGAATGTTATCTTACGGCATTAAAAATGCCAGAGGTTGCTTATTACGCCTTTATAATTCTGCCAACCCACAGTCTGCTTACAAGGCAATGCCACACAAATTCAGCTTTTACTTTTTTTTCATTGTATATTATCTTTAGTTTTCTTATTTAAGTCCAATTTTTGTTTTGTGACTTATTTAATGGATTTTATGAAATTTACAATATTGCTTACCAGCCATTGAATGTCACACGAGTAACCTGTTATTAAAAATTTTGTTCACAAAACAAATTAATATTAATATTTATTTATCACCTAGTGACGTCTAGACAGGAAGAATGTGGTGTAGAATAATGATAAGTAAGCCTATAAATAAGTAAGTAAATAAGTTAGTAAGTAAGTAAATAAGTAATTAAATAGATAAATAAATATATAAATAAATAGATTAATAGATAGATAAATCGATAGATAAATAGATAGATAAGTAGATAAATAAATAGATCAATAAATAGATAAATAAATAAATAAATAAATAAATAAATAGGCCTACATAAATAAATGATATAAGAAAAATAGATTCCATAAAGTGGATAGATTTAAATACGTATGTTGGTAGATAATTTAAATACGTAGCTAGACAGCTGGATAGGTACGTAGATATTGGGTGAGTAAATATCTCCTGGCCGGAAATCTGCAAATTTGCCTATCGACGAATGCGCTTTCACGTAGTAGTGAAAATTCGACAAGTTATTAGAGGAAAATATTAGTGAATACATGCTGTTAAAATATCTTTCCGAAATTAAGAAAGGAGATTTCGAAAAAAATGTTCTTCGAAATATTTTTGGCGTCTGTCAAGAAAAGAGGCATAAATTGTCGCAGCTACTTTTGAGAAACTGTGGGATATTTTCTTAAGTGCTATTTATGTGTATAATTTCATATATAAATCATTTCGGTGTCATAACAGCTGTCGCCGTTTTCCGGAAACCAAACGCCACTCCTCTCTGTTCATCCGTTGGCCTGGCTCTAATCCTCTAGCATCCATAGCTGCTAGTACGCCTTCCATCCAAGTCTTCTTTAGTCGTCTTTTCTTCCTTGTTTCTGGTGGGATCCATTCCATAATTATATATTTTTGTAATCGTTCTGGCATTCATCTGTTAAGGCCATACCACTGTAACATTTTCCTTTCTATTATATCTATGTCTGGCTCGTCTTGCACTTCTATAATTTCTTTTATTCGTCTATTTCTTATTTTTTCCATTTTAGACTTCCTATCTTTCATATACTATCTTTTGAAGTTCCCAAGAGGTAAAAGTAAAAGGCCGAGTGTTCTAGATAGGGAATGCAGTTTAGTCACCAGTACGAAGACTGGTTGCAACGTCACAACTTATGACACAATGAGGCACCAGTCATGAGCAGGCTTAGGATCCGAGACAACTTAAGAATGAAGTGAAGTTAACAGTACAACGAGTACAGATGGAGTGAGGTGGCGCGCAGAGTTTTTTTTACCTGTACGTTATAGTACAATCCCGGTTCGTGATCAGCGGTACAGTATTCTTCCGTCTCTCCCTACGAAACGAACTCAGGCCATTACAGTGCATTTTCAATATATAGTGAACAGTTTTTTTCGAACTAATTGCAAGTATGTACTACATAGTTGTTCACTGTAACGCTAACGACTTCAATGTCGCCGAGGGACATGAAAACTTGTGATATATGTATCCTACTTCATTTTCCACCGTCACTAGATTGTACTATTAACAGCAGAATATAACGCAGCACATTGACGTCGTTGTTTACATTCACAGTATGTCTGTCTACTACGTTCAAGGAACTCTATAGTCAAGTTGTGCGTACATTGGTTGCTAAAGTGTCCCGGATACTAAACCTGGTCATAAGGTAACTAAACAGGAAATAATGAGGTAAGATGGCAGTTCCTTTCACTCTCAATTGCATACATCGCTGACTAATAACATATTACATCAATCGGACTTGAGATTATACAACAGTAATTGTTCTTCCTCGGACATATATCGTCAAGCGAGATATACTGTCCGATAATAGCTGTTGTATCATCTAAAATCTCAATCAGAGGTAGGCTTATAGGTAGGGAATAACACATTGAACTGATAATTCTATTATCGTCCATAAAACAGTCAGTTGTATAATGCTGTTGGAAAAAATCAGGCTCTCTCTTCATTAACTCATATAAAATTGGTTAGGCCTATATGTAATAATATGTTACATCAATAATCTGCGGTTTGTTGAATTATCGATACTGCGCTTTCTCCGTTACCGCATGTGGAAGCGCGGCTGCCGACAGGCGAGCTGCCGCTTTCCGGGTGGGAGATAAATTTTTCACACAACGGATAAATATAGGGTGCAAAAAAAGTCACGCGCAAAAATTTGAAAGTAAGAAGGTAGCAAAAAATAAGTATTTTAAGAATAGGATCAAGTTGACTCAGGCGTTTCGCTATATTGCTGCGAGTGTCAGATCCAAAGCCACAATTTTGTAATGTGTTTGAGAAGGGTCAAGTGGAAAGAAAACTCACTCACATTAGGAAATAATAACTACCAGGAAATAAACTCTCCTACTGCATTCGACAAAAATGTATTTAATACAGAAACATAACAAGTTTTTGGTTGGTCCAATCATTATAGTAAAGTTATTTTAAATCACTTCTTTTATCAAATGCTATAAGTTTAATGAACAACATGCCCGATTCAAAATGAGACCCATACATACTTTGGCAAGAAACATAACGGCGCAACAAGGATTCACACACTATCTGAACGATTCCAGGAGTGGCCTGGATGACTTCTGATGCGCAACAGTTCCCTGTATTAAGATTTTCTCACATTCGATAAGCGTACTATAAACAATGTCCTTCATAGCAGCCCAAATGATAAAGACACATAGTGTCAAGTCAGGGGAAAGTGGAGGCCATGCTAATGGACCACCAACTGCGACCAATCTCTCCCCAGATATTGCAGTTAGGCGATTTCTCACTGCACGAGCAAAATGTGGGGTGCGCCGTCAAGTTCAAATAAAATTTTTGTCTAACTACAAGTGGCATATCCTGCAATAACCTAGGTAAAAGTCTCATAAAAACATAAGGTATACACATCGCATGTAGGGGTCGACGAGGAATTCGTCTACAACCCCAGCCCACATGTTTACAGCGAACTGCTCTTGTATGAAAACCTGTAGGCCCTACACCGAGTGACTGTGGATGACCTGTGGTGAGGTTGATGTGCAGCTTGCTTATGACAGCGCCTTGTTAACACTTGACAAGTTAGTTATAAACATTTTTCACACTAATTATTACAGCTTAGTTTCAACATTGACATATATATATATATATATATATATATATATATATATATATATATATATATATATATATATATGCATGCAGAATCTGAGTTTCTTGCTTCTATTTTTTAAATACTTAGTTTTGTGCCCCATACCTACTACCAAATTCTGTACATATTTTTTCCGCACCTTGTATGTATACATAGGTGCATACCAATTAATTTAATTACTCGTATGCAGTTTGGTTTATAGGAAAATAAGTAAACAGGCAGGCAGAGAAAATTTATATATATAATTAAAATAAAATAAAAATATACCTATATGGGTTGTTAATAAAATAGTGGCAACACTGCCGGGAATGGGTCATGTGCATTCGCATGCGATACGAGGCAACTGGTGGTCGTAGTTGGAGATATCATCAATATGTTGAACGATAAAACCGGTTGCTATGACAACAGATGTTTTTATTGTACGTTGTTAAATAGAGCAATATTTTTAACTGCTCTAAAGCATGTTTACTGAACTTGAGAGCAGCAATTGTGGATAAAAATCGAGGTAATCTGAGGTAGAAATGCACGCCAATGACATCAAGGATTACTTTGAAGCTTGTGGCAACGATGCACTACCGTATCGAACGGTTGCAAGATGAGTCTCTGCATTTCGTGTGAGACGGAAAATGTGGCTCGCATAGGTCACCCGTCCATTTGTGATGAATAATTGGAGTTAGTGCGAGGTCTCCTTGCTGTCGACCATCGCTGGACTGTATGAGAATTATCCATCAAGGTTGGACTCAGTCATCAAATTGTGTGGCACATCCTGAAGAAACACCTTCACATGAGAAAAATTGCAGCACGCTGGGTTCCTCGTAACCTCACAGAGGCACAGAAGTGGCACCGATACGCAATAGCTCAACTCCACTTACAGAGATACCACAACAAAGGTGACGTATTCCTGCAACGTATTGTAACTTTTATTCAACAATGTGACCTTTATTTCTAACTTTAACCACACACCCGTCAACAATGGGTATTCCACTCAACACAGCAACACAGTAGTAGTTATTGCACTTCACACAACGACAATGACAATCCACGTGTATTATTAAGAAGAACAACAATGTACTCCTAATTTCAACTAATGTTCACAAAGCACTATGTGCAGAATAAAACTGTCAGTTCTCAGTTCACAGTTTTTTCGCCTTGGCTAGTTCTTCTAGCTCACTCACTCAAGTTCACGGTAAGTCGAACCCCAGGCATTCCAGATACATTTCACTGCACTTCGAACCCAAGCTTTCCAGATACAGATCACTGCACTTCGAACCTAAGACTTCCGGATACGCGTCGCCTTCGCCTGGACGCTGCCACTCACTCAAGTTCACTGCACCTCGATCTCAGATCTTCTGGATACGTCTCCGCTGTCCAAGACAAGACTAACTAGCTCTCTCGCAGCTGACTGACTAACTAATAGCTCCGAAGGCTGCTCGCGCGTTTGTTACTAGACTACATATAACATCTCGAAGGTTTGATTCGCGTGGCTTACAGAAACTTCGGGAGAGAACTGCTTCCAGATGTTTTCCCCTGCTCTCTCTCCGCTCCGCGTCGGAACCGCAGCTCTTTCCCCCTTCGCCCCGCGCCCCGCCACAGTGTCTATCGAAGCCCGAGTTCCGTTTCCCCTGCTCTCTCTCCGCTCCGCATCGCGCTGGATGCGCGCGCACACTCCCGAGGCCACGAGGATTTTCCAGAACGCTCCAGACGGGTGCCACAGTATTCCTGCAATTGACGAGACTTGGGCATGAGTATACGAGCCTGAACTAAAGCGTCAGTCTAAAGATGGCACCACAAAGGATCACCACGTCCAAAAATGTGAAAGTCGTGTTGATAGTGGCATACGGTAGTGAAGGTGTTATCATTAGCCATGCCATACTTCAAGACCAAAAAGTCAATGCTGCGTACTACCAATATTTTCTCGAACACAACCTACGTCCAGCTATGTGGCGCAAACGTCGCATTTCCTGAGAGACAGTCCACCTCTCATCTTGCATGATGATGCTAGTTGTCACGTCGCAGGAGCAGTGGCTGAATTGCTACAGAGATGGGATTGGGAAGTATTGGAACATCCTCCGTTTTCCCTTGACATGAGTCCTTGTGACTACGAGTTGTTTCCACAGTTGAAAGAACCACTTACAGGCAAGAGGTTTCCAGATATTGCATCAATACTTCATGCAGTAATACAGTCCATTAAAGAGATAAACAGAAACAACCTCGCATTCAACAGTCACAGGAACGCGCTGGTGATTATATTGAAGGGATGTAGTCTAAATGTATTTTCCATGTAAGTTCAATAATATGTTCATACTGTTTATGTTGCCATTACTGTATTTACAACCGTCGTATACTCAATGTGAGTAAAAGTAAGTCAATATTCTTATGTGAAACGCATAAAGAAAACTGTCTCGAATATCAGCTGAATGGTACACCAGTGCCACAAGTGAACACTTGTAAATACGTAGGTATACATTTACTGTAAGTAACAAACTGGATTTGGAGAAACAAGTCACTAATACCACAAGGAAAGCCTGGAAAGCACTACTTTTCTCTATGCGTATTCTTAAGAAAGCTAACCGAAGGTCAAAAGAATTAGCGTACAAAACCCTTGTTCTCCCAATTATGGAATATGGAGCAATAGGTTGGGATCCGTACAGATAACGCCAAACCTATTCGATAGAAAAGGTCCAAAGTAGGGCAGCAAAATGTGTCAAATGGGAAAGGGACATGGTGAAGAGATAGTAAAAGACTTAGGTGGGAGTTTATCAAATCAAGGAGACGAAAAACCAGACTGGCCGCATTGTTTAAGGCACAAATGGGACACAAAGCATGGACCGACATCAATGCTAGATTAGTGACACCATCATACTTAGGCAGGACTGATCATATTAGGAAGTTTAAATGCAGAAAACAAAGAACGGACGTTGCAAAATTTTCCTTTGATAACCGCACAATAGTAGACTGGAGCAGTTTATCTGCGGCAATCTTTCAGGGTAGTCCTTTCAAAATCAATACATTTAAGGAAAGGTTTAGAAGATTAGACTGAAAATTTTATTGTACGTACGGTGTAATTATCTTTGTTGTGTCATGTAATTAAGTTGTTATATAATAAATTAAGTTGATATTTAATTAATTAAGGTGACTTGTAATTAATTAAGTTGATAATAGTTAGGTTTAATAGAAGTACTTATTAAGTTAGGTTTATTATAGCATAGTTTTTATTTACAGTCCTAGGTTTATTGCATTTATTTATAAGTAGAATTAAATTTACGTTTATTTTATTTTTTATTGCTGTAATCATTGTAAATTTATTACTGTAATTATTGTAAATTTATTACTGTAATTATTGTAATGTTATTATTGTATATTATATACCACTGCCACGGGATGTATACCCAATTGTAGAGCTAATAAATATACACAAAATATGTATATACATGTACATATAAGTAGACCTAGATACATTTATAGTCTGGACAAATAGATGCACAAACAATTAATACATTAATGGGCAGGTCTTTATTCAGAGCTATTTTAGATAACAGGGACTGTTTGTAGAATTTGAAATAACGTGGAGAAAACAGTATAATGATTGAATGAAAGAATTCGGGAAAACCGCACCAGTAATTTCAGACAACAACATTTCTGTCCTCTGTAACGGTCAAAGATTTTTTTCTATGGTCAAATATCGTCATGTAATGAAAGCCTTCGAGACAAAGCCTGCTAGTCTCGGCGATTCGTAGAAATGCAAACAGAGAGCTCGGTGATATTTTCTGTGCATCCTATAGTGGAACCACTCTGCAGGAACATGCCTCACTGTGCATCTCAGTAATTACGTAGCCCTGCTTGCTTTGCTGCGGTTTCTTTTTCATCAAGTAGTAATTGTGTCCTCCTCTGCGTGTAACTACTCGTTAACTTTTACATCCCCTGTGATGTCGATTACTGTAAAAAACACTGCAACGCCCACAGCCTTATTTCACTTCTCGTATTACAGCGGCATTATGTCACTTTACCCTCTCTTTGCAAGCCTATGTCTCTTTTTGGCTATGTACACAGCTATATTTTAAGGGCTACAGGTGAGGACAATGTTATGAAATAGATGGCGGATATGTTGAATTACGATGAAATTCTTATGTAACCCCATATCGATTTCATGTCCGCATGTCCATTATTTCTATAAAATGGATCAAGACTTTATAATCACTCTATATTGTTGTTGAATATAACTTATTGTAAAATAATAGATAGTAACATAATAATTTCATTTCATTTTGTTGAGGTTTTGGACCGATAAGCAAAGTATAATAGGTTAGGACCGAATGGGACCGTCAATGCTTATCTATTAATTGTATTGATATATTACAATTTATTAATCATGAACGTTTTCGGCACCTATATGTGCCATCTTCAGATGTTAAAAAATAGTCTTAATACATACTTGATAATGCCATAATGGTAAAACATGGTAACGGTTATGTCGCTGTTATTCATGTTTTACCATTATGGCATTATCAAGTATGTATTAAGACTATTTTTTAACATCTGAAGATGGCACATATAGGTGCCGAAAACGTTCATGATTAATAAATTGTAATATATCAATACAATTAATAGATAAGAATTGACGGTCCCATTCAGTAGTAACCTATAATAATTTCAATATTGTAACTAGTTTTTGCAGACTTTTTCCAGTGCATTGTACATTAAATACTTAAAGAACACAATTTAAATTAGGCATACCTAATCTTTTGTTTCCGTTTGTGTCCCTTTTTTGTATTTTAATAAGTTGTATTACAAGGTAGTGTAAAATAGACTGTCTCTTTCAACTTCGTGTTGACTCCAATACGAATTTTCAGTGAAAAATGATGAAAGAAATAAAAATTTTAATGGTTTATTTTAAAATTAGGTGGTTTGAGAAGGGGAAATATTTTCGTCACTTGCTGTCCTGCTAGATTCATCTAGTAATTAGTTATCCGCAGAAAAACGGATTACAGCAAGATCAATTTCTACATTAGCGCCTCTAGCGTTTGAAACGAGAAAGTCAATAAGTTTCACATCCTATTATTCTTCCATGGCCTTATGGTAACGTCGTTTCCACTGTGAATGATGGTTATACTGCTACTGTTATTGTAACATCTGTTCCTCGCGTTAATGTCAACGTTTTCAATGTGAAAGGGTCTTTATTCCTATATCGTTTCGTTATTTCCTTATCAAAATCTCACGTTTTCTAAATATCCTCTATAGATTAAAATGAACGCCAAATGCAATTACCAGTTACCGATATCTGTTATGTCAAATATATATTTAAATCTATTTATATAAGAATTGTAATGTAATGTAATGTGTATGCGTGCGTGCGTGTGTATGTGTACTTCCGTATACTGATATGTTTAACTTATTTATTATTTATATACACATAAATATAATACATATACAACTGAAGAAAAAAAACAGTTTCATTACTTAATGTAACAAACACTCTCAATTTTTTATGCTGAGTTTTGCAAAATAAACTATACGTTTTCATCAAAATATTTCGTTTATTTATTTGTCAGTTACCTTTCTGTTTACAAACACGTAGGACTATGCACATTGCAGTTAAGAATAAAAACAATAAAACGTCTAAAATAATATTTGCGGAGAAAGTAACAGACCCAATTTAGAAAGCGACGTGAGAAGAAAAAGATTACAAAACTTACCAAGTCCATCTCGGCCGCTATCGAAAAATGCCGTCAAATTCGCAGCTAAAAGTGATGAAGAAATCAAATTGAGCAAAGCACACAGCCATTCATGTCGATCAAACGCCTCGCAAACCACTTTCTTTCGAGAAGCAATTTTATCACTCTACGAACCGCTTACTCTATGATTTCTTTCAATCTGTTGGTCGTTCAGAAGTAAAGTTAGGGTTCACCGATATTCTATAAGAAACATGAATGTACGAGCGATTTTCTCTATTTAATATTGCAGCAGTCAGTAGATGATCAACGCACACAGTGTGTATCAGAAGTATTTTAACATTGGAAAGAATCTAGGCTACACTATAAATAAACAGAAAATATTCTTCAAATAAATACTTACACTAATAGGCCTATATATACGGAATGAGGCACTGGAAAGTACCACATTAAATATTATCTCTTATACTGTTACCGATAGCAAGCTGTTTTCGTTAGATTCAAGGGCACATAAGAATTTACAAATGTAGTCTCTAGGGAATAAATATTAATACGAAAAAGATAGTGTTTTAAGCACAAAGTTTTATTTTATAATGGAACAGTACCCTTAACTATAGCAGAAATTAGGCTGCGCAAAATAAAATTAGAATCATAACGGCATTCAAAATAGATAGTGAACGAAATATCGCTATTAGAATTGTATTTTTTATTACTGTGATGTACCGAAGTACATATGATATTTACGTGTAGGAATTCTTCATTATCATATGAGCCGTTCAGAGCAGAAGTGGTGTAAGTCAAAAATGGGTAATGAGGGTTAAAATAAACATTCTATAAAATATAGCTCAAAGTAGCAATTAATATTCAATTTATTTAAACTATTAGTAGTCAGTGGGTAACACGAAGGACAGATTAATTGCTACTTTGCGCTGTATTTTACAGAATTTTTACTTTAAACGTCATTACCCAATTTTGACTTACACCACTTTTGCTCTGAAAGGCTCATATGATGAAGAATGAGTGGAGCGGAGAAAAATTCTCTCCGGCACCGGGACTCGAACCCAGGTTTTCAGCTCTACGTGCTGACGTTTTATCCATTAAGCCACACCGGATTCCAGTTCCGATGCCCGGTTGAATCCTCTCAGTTTAAGTTCCACCTCTCTGTTTCCCTTTTTTAGATGAAATACTTGTACGATACAAGAAAAATAAATAATGACAGAAAGTGGTGTTATTTTGTAACATTTCAAGTTTATTGTCGTCTCTAAAGAAGAAAGGTCCATACATCTTTTGCTTAGAAATGGCGCAGAATATTTGAATCTTTGTGCGAATCTTATTCGTGCTCTATGATTTCTTGTGGTTTTTCTATGCCCCGGATTCGTATTGTAAATTTTGATACTGAACAACAATGTAATTTTATTATCTCAACAATAACTCTCCACTCTCTACAATTTAATTTCACTCCCTTCAACAATGGGATTTGCTCTCCGCACAGCGACACAGCGTTCGTTATTGCACTCCACAAACGACAATGACAATTTACTTGGACTATTACGAACAACAATGAACTGTTAATCTTAACTAATATTCATAAAGCACTATTTACAACACAGAACTGTCAGTTCTCAGTTCACAGCTCGTTTGTCTTGGCTAGTTCTTCTAGCTCAGTCACTCGCGTTCACAGAATCTCGAACCCCAGACCTTCAGAGACGATCCGCTGAACTTCGAACTCAGGTCCCCCAATTGCGGTCCACTGCACTCGAACTCCGGGCTTCAGGCTCCACAGTTACGGACACAACTCAAGTCGCGCTCTGGTCTGCTATACAAGACTAACTCGCTTACTGTCCAAATCTGCTTGTAACAACACTGGCTTACTAACTGACTGACTGGATGACTGACTCACGTTCACTTGCGTCTTCTCTTTTATAACCAAACTATAGTTTCTGGAGAGTTCGCGAAAGATTCCACTCTCGAATAATCTCGCACGCTGCTGCTCCCCTCCTTCACCGCGCGTAGCACATGACCCAGGAAGCAGATGCGCGCGCAACCCGCCCAAAACACGGCCGACTTAGCTCTTCCTCCATCGGTCGTGAGATCGAACCTCACGTGGCCGTCATAGTATAATGCGTTGTGGCGATTCACTGTCCCGCCTAAGTAGAATGTTGCTCGAACTGAGAAAACTAGGCGAGAAGCGAAATAACTTTATTTAATTGCTTTGCTTACGTAATATAAACTTTCGAAAACAAATTACATAATAATATATCATTCGAAACATGGATAATTTTCGTACAATCTAGTGAAAAACAAATACTTGCACCTTTCCATTTTATTCCTTTTAAAACTAGTTATTGTTTTTTTTTTTTTTTTTTTGGTTCAAGAAGTACCTGTGCGACAAACGCTCTGAGTTGTTTTTCCCTTACGACCATCATTCTAACACTACTCATTCATTGTTACATCATCATCTAATTAATCTGTAATGAGCGTGATATTCGTCTCAAATAAATAACGTAAACATGCACTGCATTTCTTTATTTTTAATTAGATTGTTCACTTCATTAATAGGAGGGAAATGTACACGATTTAATCATCTCTCTCCACTGGTAATACAGTTAAACTTGGTTATAGTGACCAGTGTGAGTGCTACCCTTTGCAGCGATAGTCATTAAGTGCGGTTCTTATCTCTACTAAACTAAAGTAATTTATTATTCTTAGTACGACACATTTTTAATGAGTAACTTGTTTACAGAGACATTTAGCAACAGTGTAAATCCTCTAAGAAGTCTTGTTCTACATACTTTAAACCACGGATATAGACAACTTAGATTGGCAATGAGGTCTCGAGCGCTGAAGCCTGGCCTTGCGACTAGTCGCCATCTTAAGATACTATAAGATGCACGAGTATTATATTTTATGTGGTGTATACACCACGATGACTTTATGAAACGCTATAATAATGCTTTATGGCAACACAGTTACAGGATGTAATGTATCGTACACAAAAGGAAGCAACAGTTCTGAGTTTTACCCCTTTTATTTATTGTTATTCACAAGTACAAAATGAATTAATTCGTAAGAACGCGGTAGAAATGTTAAAGGATTAATTTTTATCAGATGTAGCTTATGTTGTTTAATTATTGCTTAGGCATCTGAGAATTTTAATACACATATTAAGAAGAGGATTTGTTACTAATGTTAAATCCCGAGTTGTAAATTATAATTGTAACACTTGTACACTATATAATGCATATTTGAAAAATGTCTTCATTATTTCATTATTTTTATTCCACTCTGTATTCTCCTTTTGTACATTTATTGCAATTTCAACATGAAATGATTGTGCAATATAAAGAAGTACTACACATAATGGGGCTCCACTTTAATCCGTTACTGCGATCAAACACTAATTACAGTAAAAATTTGATTAATATAGCAATATTATTATTATTATTATTATTATTATTATGATTATTATTATTATTATTATTATTATTATTATTATTATTATTATATCAAAACCAAAGCGATGGTTAATGAATTCAGAAAGGAGCAATCCGATACAGACACTCCCCCACTATTCCTATAGAGTGCGCACGAGATCGGATGAGTCTACTTATGAATTATAGGGGAATGGGTTAGCCTTTGCCTTGAACTCGGTAGACAGACGCCCGACCTTCCCTTCTACTCCTATCCCCTCCAAAGAAACTTTGTTCCCCTACTGCGCATTGCGAGTATCTTGACAAAATGCATGAGCTGTACTGATTCAGTCCCAGTGCTGCGATGTCATTAGACTATTGTCTGTGGGATGGTTGAAATTCATTGTGTACAGTGTGAGAGTGAACATGCACGAAGAGTTGTTACAACGTATCTACTAGCATTCGAGGAGATTCGTGATAAACAACGAAAGTTAGAGAATTCGGCGCGCATGGTTCACATTCGGGCGACTTTTTGTATAGCTGCGGAAGCTGAGGTCTTTGAAAACCGGCTTTAATACAGATTTTTCAGGCGAATAATAATGTGAATGTTCTTTAATGAATTTATAATATATCCAATGTCATTCTAGTAGATAATTTAAATGCCTAAACCTTCATAATTTCCATGTTTATGTTTAACATTCAGGAGGGTGTAACTCACTCAATTTTATAAATATGACATATCTATATGAACTTTTTTTATCACAATGTTGTCAGAAATCAGATCCTAGAATATGGCATGATCTTCGTGAATCACCCTGTATAAAATGAATGACTAACAAGCAACTGGTAGGAATGCAAACATGAAGCGCAGATACTGTACTCCAACCACGAGAAAGTCTCCAGGGAGTGAGAGGGAGCGGGGTGATGTTGTGAATGAATGTTGATGTCATAAGATGTCATAAGGTCACACACGTGGGTACTCGTATCTCTATTGGCTAAGTCTCACAGCACAAACAATAACATTGATATATACATTTTTATACTACCGTAGTTACAAAATTAGATCACGATTAATCTCCTCGTCTTTTAATCCCACAATACTGAAAATAACATATGCAGGAGAGCGCACGATTTTTAAACTAACGTTATAACTCTAATATTATCTATCTACTTCGCTCCAACAGATGACGCAATAGTAAGCACATTCCTTTCACGGTTTATCTCCTGGTTGGAGAACAGTAAGTTCCGCTCCGTCTGGATCCTATAAGTTATGTTGAAGTAATGTAACCTATGACGTAATAGCAATAAAATAAATTTCTCCAGTCAAGTAACATTTCGATTCTTTTCTCATTTTTTTTTATTTTAGTGAGCAAATATAAAGGTTTATTTTGCGACTTCAAATACATACTAGATCTTCACTGTTGCGTCATATTATTCAGTACAGCTATCAATTTTGCACTTAAAATCGAAACATATTTCCAATTATTATGCATTTATATTGTAGCACCGAAAACCATGATTCAATTTAGAAATTTCTCCCTATAATTGTCAGATCATAAAGTATTAGAAATTCACTACACTATCAGCAACGAATAATGTTAAAAATAAATCGAGATAAAACTTAAACGAAAATAAATACACCTGTATATTAGTACATTTGTTGACTAGTTGCAGGAAATGGGACATAAAGTCGGATTTATTATTATTATTATTTTTTTTGTGGTTTCAAAAAGAGGGTGACATATGAGCATGTCGACCTGTTTGGCGAGTTGGTATAGCGCTGGCCTTCTATGCCCAAGGGGCCAGGTCGATGACATTTAAGTGTGCTTAAATGCGACAGGCTCATGGCAGTAGATTTACTGGCATGTAAAAGAACTCCTGCGGGACAAAATTCCGGCACATCTGGCGACACTCATATAACCTCTGCAGTTGCGAGCTTCGTTAAATAAAACATAACATTTTAACATATGAGCATTTAAAAAAAATTCATGGTTCTAGGTGCCATAGTTTTTAATACATTACTTAGTGAATATTGATATTACATTATGTACTTTTCGAGAAATATGCAATTAAAGTTTTCATTTGTTTTCTTAGCAACTATAAGAACGAGTTAGGTATTTAAGAAGCACTGTGTAAAACTACGTCCTAGTTTAGTATGTAAAAAAATCCTACTGGTAGCGCAAGATGTCAAAACATAGAAATGCAGTTGTTACACCACAAATACGTTACTTTGTTCTCCTGTAAAATTTACTTTTACGACTTTTCGCGCCATGGATCAATTTACAGAATTATAGTGGTCGAAAATCACCCACAATTTTAATATAATCGGCAATATGATAAAACAATGAAACACATAGCCTACATTGCATCACTAAATTTGTGAAACAGTTGAATCTCAAACTACAATTTAGAAATTACTTGTTCTGGCCAATTAAATCACATTAAGCCTATTATTATTCCATATAAAGAAAACTTCATTTCATGAAATTCAATTCGAATTACATGAAGGAAGCAAGAATAAAACAGGAGGACATATTGGCACCAGAAATATCGTGCTGAGGGCTTTATTTTCTCTTTTGAAATCTGGTCCTATACTATAACACATGCTACTGGAAAATTCAATTTCCTTCCCAATATCATATTCGCTTACTCTGCTAACTATAGGTACATTCAGAGACGAAAATGGAGGATGAACACTTCCACATTCTTCATGATTTTATGTTCGATGTCATTTCGTGTCACATTTCGTTCTATTGTAAGGGTCAATAGACCATGAAAGCAAAAACCGAGTGAAGGTGTAAATGCCAATATAAATCACTCTCATCCACCCCTTAGACTCCAGGACTGGATTTATGGGACATTGCTTCTCTTCCTATACGGTATAGAAAACTAGGAGCCGAGCCTAGTATCTATCTGGTCGCAGGATTATTAAGTTCTTTTAGAAGTTTCCTCAAAACTGATCAAAAGTTCAATGTTTTATTTAGAATACTTTATTTCTTCAATTCTATAATAATAGTTTGTAATAAAAATCTCCAATAAATAAAAAAGAAAAATAGAATTGAATACTTCTCCCTCCCTTTGGAACGTGCTTTATGCCACTGCACAATAAACCCAGAGTTGAAGACCAAACGAGCAACCTGTAGTCTACTAAATGGACAGCTGCAATTTCTAGCATCCGATATTGCGCTACGTTTGTATGCTAAAGGAAGAAAAATTCATTCTAGTTCCTGATCATCACAAGCACTACAACTTTGGTCAGACTGAAGGGAAATTCAGATCATCATAATTATGTATACAGAGTGTTAAAAAAGTATCTAATATTTTAGGAGGTACTAGTATGCATCAAAACAAGAAAAAAATGTCGAATAAACATGGGTCCTACAATGCATACTTTCCGAGATCTGAAAACTTGTTCGTAGGAGGTGCTCAATGTGATGTCCATTTATGGCAGTTCCTCTGCCCTTCGACGTAAGGAATCATGCACTCTTTGAAATTGACCTGGTTGTTCTTGATAACCAAATATCTAGGGGATTTAGATTTGGGGAACGAGCAGGCCAATGGTGGGGCCTTCCCAATCAATCCAGCGGTCCTGAAATGTCAGCGTCAGGTGTTCACGCTCATTGTGGAAAAAATGTGCTGGTGTGCTATCATACTTGAACCGCATCTGTAGTCTTTGCTGACATGGCACATACTCCAGCAAGGTAGACTATACGTTAGTAAGAAAGTCCTGATAACGAGCCCCATTTATTCTCTGTGGTAGCACGTAGGGCCCTTAATCTATCCCCAAGAACGCCTGCTCATACATTGATTGAGAATCGATGCTGATGCCTTATTTCTTGAACTGCATGGGAATTTTATCAGCTCAAACATGGTGATTACGAAAATTCACAACACCAACTCTGCTGAACCCCGCTCATATCCGCAACCAAACTTTTGTCTTCAGTATTCCTTGCGACGTATCATTATTCCATGCCAGGGGTGTGAGCTACGGTATGATTATCTAGTATTCTGCTGTATTGTAGGGCAGAAAAATATACTGCCATGAATGGACGTCACATTGAGTACCTTCTATGAACAAGTGTTCAGATCTCAGAAAGTATGTCTTGTAGGAACCATGTTCATTAAAAATTTTTTTCTTGTTTTGATGCATACTATCTCCTCCCAAAATAGTGGATACTTTTTTTAACATCCTGTATATTACTTCAATATATAGCCATACTAACACACTATTCTTTTTCCTTTTCAGCACCTGATATCAATTTCTACGTTTGTACACCGAAAAGGTAAGAAATTAATAAAGTTAATACATGTAGCAGTAGCAGTAGCAGCAGCAGTAGTAGTATTAGTAGTAGTAGTAGTAGTATTAGTAGTAGTAGTAGTAGTAGTAGTAGCAGCAGCAGCAGCAGCAGCAGCATTATTTTAACTTCGCTTTCAACTTCAGACATTATCGGCATTCAAAGTCGAAATTCAATACGTTGAGAAGTAGTGAACAAATTTTGCCTCCAGCCCTCTAATAGAGGCAGAGTTCCTTTATGTTCCACAAAATTATCCCTGCTGGAGGGGAGGCAACTAAAACTTTTAACTCCTTTTAGAAACCAATCCCTTTCGGTCAAGTCTGAACTCGAGAATCTTGGTTCAATGATCAGCATGATAACCACATCACCACTGAGAAAAATATTAATATATACCATATATACACAGTATATTGTCTATTGTTATTTAACATCTTCTTTCAGCTACTGATATTATTCAGATATGGTGAGATAGTAATATGGTGATATAAACCATCCATCGTTCAATTGGCTTCGATGATTCATTTATGTCTACGGACATTAAGGACAAAGAGGAGGAGGGGAATTAGCAGTTACAGTTACACAATAGAAACATGTAGGCCTATGACTTACTGTCGGGGTTTACTTAGCACTAGCTGAACTATTGATCCTAGTGAGTGTATTTTATGTTCCATTTATCTACTTATCATAGAATGCTTAACAGGCATACGCGAATAATAGTTGACTTATAATTGAATCAGGAATTTGCAAAAGGGACCAAGTCCACATTTTTTGCAAATTGAGTTCATACTCGTTTCTGGCTCTCCATACATTCTTCTTGGATTTCAGCATTAAAAGGAACCAAGTTCTATAGAATGTACACATTTAAATTGTGTATCAACATGTTTGGACTGTTATACATCCAGATCCATACAAAAAGGTTTTGTGTTGTTTTCTTAAAATTTACTTTTTCGGACTTGGTTTCTTTTGCAAATTCCTGATTCAATTGTGGAATGGTATTGTAAAGATAAATGTTAGTTCAGCTCTGAATTGTGAGTACTAGCTCATTCCAATCACAGTCATTTTTTACCGAGAACAAAGCAAAGCGTATGATTGGGTGTTTCTTACAAATATTATTGAATATTTTTTTTTATCAAGTCGGACTTTTTGCATGAAGTTTCAGAACTGTATCCCTTCTCACAGTTACAACCCATACTGCTGATAACTGTGCTATTACGTCTGAGATAAGCACCATTTCATTCCAAGCACTTCCTTTTCCTGTCATCTCCACATAACTGAAAAATGCACTACAGTTTTGAGAAGTGGCTTGATTTAGTGCTTGAGTTTTGATATTCAGTAGCCCATGACAAGAAAAATTTGCACTAATATAGTTCTTGCTCAATATGTCTAATATGGCACAAGCAACTGTAACAACGGTAACGTCTTTCCATTCAGAAAAGTAAGAAATTGATGACGAAATTTCTCATTTAATGTAGAAGGTAAAACGTTCACGTAGCTCTTAACTTGTAAGAAAGTTTATTTTTCTTTGCCTTCTTTCATCTAAAGACGAAGGTAGCTCGTACGTTTAAAATTTCACTATTAATAGAAAACGTCCAATCCAAGGCTCTCTCTCTAAAATTGAAAGTTTCTTAAAACTGTATCTCATAGGAGCAGGGTTTTTTTTATAGGGCTGTACTGATGGATTGACAAGTAAACTGCGATCAGTAATAACCTTTTGCCACTATACTTGTGAATTTAAAAGAACCCATTTAATAAACTATACTATGACACATTTCGCTGTTACACTATTTGTCGGCTTGATTATCACTTTGTGACACTTTTATAATTCAACGTCATGTATCACCGAAACATTAAAAGAGGAGGATGTAACGTGCTAAAAATTAAACAAAAAAGTCGGTCAAAGAGAATTTAACATTAAAGAGAGGAAGTGCACACACAAGCGGCAAAAGAGCGGACGGCTACAAATTCACAGACTGGAGTGACAGAGGGTTAACTCTGTAAATAGCTGTACAACCGCAACGTTAAGGGACACTCGATAACCACAGGAAATGGCGCCTTCCACGAATAATATTACAATTCGTCGGATTATAATTCGTCACTTCAGTCTGTCCCAAGGAGGCAGATGCATTATAATTAATCGTAAGTTACTTATACAGTGTAGCTTATCTAAGGGATTTTAATGCAACCTCAAATTGAGTGAATATAAATTAGTTTTATCACTACAGAATAATTTTTTGATCAGCATTAGAAACGTACAACGGCACTTTTTCGTTGTTTACTCCGCGTAAACAATGTAATAATAATAATAATAATAATAATAATAATAATAATAATGATAATAATAATAATCTTTATTAGCCATTAAACCATATAATTATAATAGGCTTCGTCATACATCAAACAAACAATCATTATGTATTAAGAAACTCATCTATGCTATAAAGACTACTTTGAATTAGAAAGTTCTAACAGATTTATTAAATTTAATAGCTTCTTTTAAGTGTCTTGGTAATTTGTTATAAAATTTAACACCTAAAAAAAACAAAACTATCAAGTGTATTAGTTAATCTGCAAGCAGGAAGTGCCAAGTTAATTCTAGTTCTTGTGTTGTAATTATGTATATCTTTAGTTCTTTGGTACATTAAATTATTCAAACGTACATATTTTACACATTCAAATAAATAAACATATATATATATATATATATATATATATATAAACTAGGAAGAGTTAATATGGATAATTGTTTAAATAAGGGTTTACAAGACTCCCATGGAGAACATCCAAGAATAATTCGAATAGCCCTTTTTTGTAGAATAAAAAATATCTTTAGCACCACTACTGTTTCCCCATAATATAATACTGTGAAAAACGCATAATATGCACTTAGTATAGTTTTCATTGTGGTACAATGTTTAAGTTTTCTTAACATGAGAATGTAATATACACCTGGTTGTGTTTGTGCGCCTGCACATAGAAAAATTACCTCTTAGTGGTGCAATGTAATCTACTCTGTACGGTGATAAATATATTATTACTAGTATTTACTGATCATGTTGTAAGCATATGTAATTTGTAAGGTAATTTTACTCTCCATTATTTTATATTTCTGATATTACATTTTTATTTAAGAAACGTAAAATAATGACATATTTTTCGGACAAGAACTCATAAGAAGCCAAATTTTAATACGTAACAGTATTTGAAAATTATCCGGAATTTCATCATACGAAAGTGAACATTTTTCATACAATGTTAATAATAACTGATCGAAATAAGAACCACAAGACTTAAGGTATGCGTCGACTCCTAGAATGGCAATTTTTCTTCAGAAAATTAAATTTTTTCTCATATTATAGCCTGATTCTTCTACGTTTTAAACATATATAAAATGTTTAGTTTTTCTCACTATTGCTGGACGAAATTTATTTTTTTTTTCATACTCCATGCGCAGCTGCTTGCGCCAAGAAGTGGGTTAAATCTATTTACGAAAGGCTTACAGACCCCAGTATGCTGAGCAGGTGTTTGCATGACAAGATTCGGAATGCCAATGAGTCTTTCAATGGTTTGATTTGGAGACGTTCCCCAAAGAAACGTATGTAGGTCGTACAGGGTGGATGCTATCTGCCACTTCAATTGTGGCAACGAAGTTGAATTGGACATATTCCGGAAGATGGACATCACCCTAGGAAAATACACAATAGCTGGTGTGAATGCTGCAGACGAGACCTGAACCCTGAAGGCCAACATACGGTGCACTCCTGAGCAACAGCAGCTAAGACGGTATCGGAGAGCTGTGAAAAAGAGGAAAATTGACCTCAAGACGCAAGAAGAGGACCTCACCTATGTTGCAGGAGGATTTTAGGAGCATAAAAGTAAGTTATTTTTACCTAGCTTGAACTTAAATTTAAACTTCATTTTTATCCTATTTCGGTTTTTTCAACATTTTTCAGTCTTTGAGCAAGTAAACAGTATGCTTAGAATTGAGCTATCGACTTCATTCAAACACTAAATTGAAGCTTAGACATAGAGCTATGCTGTAATCTAAAATCAACTGATTTAGTTTAAAGGAAAAGCATTGCCTCCCTAGAAATAAAATAAAATAACTTTTTACATGGTAGAAAAATTCCATAAAAATAAGTGAGAAATGCTATTAAGTTCATTCTAGACTACTCTTTAGGGATCAATTTGGTGAAAAAATGAATGATCTAGGTCAATTGGAAACGAAGAAATGCTTGCCGAAAGAGTAGGCCTATATGATTTTTTTTCACAAACTTTTTTCCCACTGCCTCCAAAATTTTATTTTATTTTATTTTCTGTTTCCTTTTGTATTCCTTTCATGTAACTGTAAGAAGGTTTGAATTAGATTGAGGGGAAATTGTAAATTTTTACTCCAAGAGTCGATGCATATCTTAAATACAAAGCACAGTGGCAATCCCAACACTATCGTACGGCAAAGAAATTCGGACCACGTGGGAGATATTTTGAGCATCTGTTTAATTGTCATGATATTTATTATGGCAATACAAGGAAAACAACACACCAGATTAAAAAAATTGTGGTAGGAGATAAATTTTCAGATGAAATCTTAACGGCCTGCGTTGCGACACTTAATTTGATTACGATCACGACATAACAAATAAAATAGCAACATTTCGAGGTCTTTGTGGACTAATGAAAATAACACCGAGTAAAAAGACAAAAAACCACAGTTGTACCATGTCTTCTGTATGACTCGGAAGCCTGGATACCCACGAAACAGAACAGACTAAATAAAGAATACCAAAAATACAGAACAAAAAAAACTGAAGAATTAACTTTTAGTATATAATGAATGGGCGAAAGAAAGAGAGAGAGAGAAATAGTAGGAGAAACTTTAAATGTACGTGAAAACATGTCCTTGCAAGGCAGTTGGGGCTGTGAAAAACTGAATATGTGAGCTCTAAGCCTGTTGGCCACTTCTCTCACTTCGGGTTTCGCTGCTCCACTGAAGGAGCGCTAGAAAATTTCGAGAAAGAAAAGCCGAAAATGGACGTAACTTATTAGCTACAGCATACGGGGGGAGAGGGGTAGAAGAATAGCGAGCAGACCAAGAGGACATAGAAACGCGAAGGTATCGACTAAGAGGAGAAGTGGTCGAAGTCTAGGCAACGAAACGATAATAGCCAATTTGGCGTTTAAAGATTCAAACGCGTAGGACTTAAATATCTTAACGGTGAAAGTTATCTTAAATAGACAAAATTTCTATATCAGAGATAAAATTTCACAGTCAAGGAGCTGGACGAAGGAATAAAAAATAAAAAATACAGAAATGAGACTAAAACTTAAATATATGCCGTGTCAGGGAAAATTTTAAATTATACACAATGGATAAAACACCTAAAGAAATTAAATTAAAAACACTTCCACAACAACTTTCACAATATAAAGAAAAGAAGAGACAGAACAAAGGCTGACCTAGGATGGTGACTGTGGTCGGAAAATGTCAAACGATCTAATCAATAGAAGAAGAAGAAGAAGAAGAAGAAGAAGAAGAAGAAGAGATCTATCCTTTTGTACCTCAAATTCCAGTCTTCACGATTTGAACAGAGTTTCTGAGAAGGAAAGTAGTTTCCCCAGCCATTGACTAAAGATGCACTCACTATTAATTTACATGCGTGTAGGAGTAAATTGTAAAGCTGTAGCACGCAGATGTGCTAGCTTGTAACTTCACAGCCACAGAAGAGCTCATTTCTGGTCATCAATCATTTCACAAAACTTCCAAACTTATAACTACGAGATTGCATTAAAGTTAACAGATGATTGCATCCAATGAATGCGTTGCTTGACTGCCTGTTATATTAATCTCAACTTACGCTTAAATTCACTCACAGTCTGCGCACTGATAAACGAAAAGCAGCCCCGCTTTGAACGATATCCGGATTTGTTGGTGGGTGTGACATGACGAAGCTGACAGTAACAGACTCGTTACTTGCTCGGATGAGGCCCTCTCTTCCTCATTAATTCAGCAGTTTGTTAATTATTCTTAAGAAGGTGATGATACAGTTCATCCCTCTCTTCCCAGCAATCTGTTTACACCTAACCCTGTCACCCGTTTTCCGTGTCATGCAAACATGCTATTGCGGGTTCAAACAAAGTTTTAATGAAAAGAGAGGGGAATGGCGGTTATGTAAATGAATGAAGAATGAATGAATGAATGAATTCATGAATTAAGATAAAGATGAAAGACGGGATAAATAGAAAATACAAGGAAGAATGAACGGATTAAGACGAGTAGATTATGTGAGTGCATTGGTCAACAGATGGGTGGATTGGTAGAAAATAGATCTGCAAATGGACAAATGTGATTTTTCCTTTCTGCAAAGTAATTTTGCAATCCTACATTTGTTGGGATCAAATTTCTACACATTTAAAGGACAACTAAAATTCTTTCATCATTTATTGTCACAATACACTGCTCTCTTGAATTGACTAAGTTTATTGGGAACTAAATCAATTGCTTTCCCAAAACACGATATGAAATATTTCCTGTAAAATAATTTTTATCTCGAAAAAAAAAAAGCAAAAACGAGCAAAATTGTATTAAACTTTTTTGTTTGAAATACTTCAAAGAATAAACCCCGAAATTAATGACATTATTTACGGTTTAACCTGCATATAGGCTATGGGAGAATGGAACTTATAACCATCCATGTCACAGGAAATATTGAAAGTGTTCTCCAACTGTATCCAAATAGAATTGGACGGAGTTACGCAATAATAGACCAACCGACAATTTAAAAAAAATGAGATATTTGCACAAATCTGTTGATGGCGGGCTAATTTAACTCGGAAAAATCAAGAATGCGATATCTGAATTTTTCTGCCATTTATAAGCAAAAATTCGTTTATTGCATAAAATTCATTTATTTATTTATTTTGCTTTGAAATATTAATTCAACTGCTGGTCTCTTATTAAAAATCGGTTAGCCTGTTTTGGTATTATTTGTACTATTTTTTAATACTATGAACGTTATAATACTTCTTGCATAAAATGTTTTATAAAAAAAAAGATTTATTTCAATGGTCAATATCTCGAAACAGGTTTTTGGCGCTTGGTCTCTTATTGCGTAACTCCATCCAATTGTACCCGTCGCACAACATTCTGTGATATTCACCGAATGTCGTTCAACTCCATTCCTGAAATTTTATCGCAGCTGAGCAAGTGTCCTTGTCCACTTTATGTACAATATGTCCTTTAATAAGAACCAAAGAAAAGAGAGGAGAGAAAATGTCCGGTGATAAAGGAGGCCACAGTTTCTTACAAGTTATTCTATCATCGAAGAAGCTGATTATGAGCTTCATGGACTTTCTGGCTTTGTGGTTTGTAGTATCATCTTGTAGGAAGAAATTCTCCGTCAACTTGATGTCGTTAAATTGTTTCACGAATACCTTGATTATGCGAACGTAATGCTCAGCGTCCATTGTCTTATCGAAGAAAATAGGCCAAGAACTCTTAATAGCAGACACTGCGCACCAAACCCCAACCTTCTCAGAATGTAATGATATTTGGTCAATATCCTGGGGATTTTCATCATTGCAGCGTTTTCTGTTTTGATGGTTGACGTATCCTTTCAGGTGAAATCATGCTCCATTTGAAAACTATGTTATGGAGAAAATCTCTGAACTGGACTAAGAAAAGCCTACAGTAAAACCATCAGCAATATCACACTCTCTTTTCATTATCTGGTTCCTTCAATTATTCTAGCAATCTCTACGACCGTATGCCTCTGCCGCCTGAAATTTGTCATATCAGTGGCCTTCCTCCTGGCCTCATTTGTGCAACAATTTATGTTGTGAGTGGATTAAACGTTGTCGAACATCGTCTACTACACGATTTTGAGCATTGCAGGCCTACGTTTACCAATATTGGTGAAGAGAGATCTCGTTCTTTCCACGTTTCTTACTAATAACAGAAAGGTTTGCTTGCTTGAAATATCACTCACACCGTACTAACTCCGAAATTCCCTCTGCGTTTCAACCAAGTAATCTGTAATCCAGTAAGTTTTAACAAAAAAGAAACTGCAAAAAATAATAATACTGCATGTTTGCTAACTTATTACTAGACTTCGAAGTTGAGCACATAAACTCTGAAATTACGTGCACTCAGAATAAAACAGTGTTTACAGAGAAGTTGGCAAGATAGTTGTCTCCCGTCATACACACAGCGTATGAGTTTGAGATTTTGCAACATAGGTAGAGCAAATAAACTTTCGCACGAAGGACAAACGTAAATATTATGTCGGCCAGAATACAATGTACTGTATTATCGTCTCTCAGGTTTAGAAAGAGGTATACAGAGCAATACTATTTAAAGAGATAATTAACAATTTTTAATAATAATAATAATAATAATAATAATAATAATAATAATAATAATAATAATAATACTATCCGTACATACAACGTTTGCAATTAAAAGAAGCGAGATAAATGAAGTGATTTTATTGTAAAGTATAAATCACAAAAATAAACTTGTCTCAAAATAATAACATTACTATAAAAGACACAACATTTAGATAAACATTTGCTACAAATCTAATTCTCGTATTAATAAAACTCTTGTTCGGAGGAGAAATTGAGCATATAGTACATAGCTTAATAAATTATTCCGAAGAAAGGAAGATAATACAATATTTGAAATGAAAGTAATTCAAATATTGCATTTAGTAATAATTTAATATCAGTAAGGAGTGGAAATGAAAGTTTTGTGTGTTAAGATGATAGTAAAAGAGTATACTGAGAATTAAATGAATTATAATGAAGTATAAACAAATTACAAGATATTTATTAAAATATATCAGTCAAATATATATTAATACTAACATCAGTAAGATATTCTAAATATATTTTTCATTTTTCATTAGAATTAATATATTTTATAATTTCTAAATAATTAATACATATTTCAAAATCATGTTATAAATCCTTAATCCACAATTAAGGCCGTATTTTTGCCAACATGTGATGCATTTTATTTCTTTGTTTCAATTTAATTTCGTTTTAAACATCACAATGACTTCACGTTGTCCAAAATGTTCCAGCTTCAGTGCTAGCAAGTACGAAATCTTCAATGTCAATCATACCTAGACAGACAGCGCAGTGGATAGATCCGATAGATCAGTGATCGGCAGGATCAGTGTTCTGTGACGTCATCCCTCGGAGCATTCGTGCTCTCTTTTAAGAACATCGGCATCCAGAGCGCGAGTGGAGAAGAACAGCTGACAAACTTGTATTGAACTTCACAGTCATGTCCTATAGCTACATCTGATTTCGTGCATATGATACGTATATACATTTCCGATAGCACTGACAGCAAGGTAAATTAAGATTGATATTTTAATTCTTCAGAATTGTTACATACTGATAGCAGAATTTCTATAGACACAAAATGAAATTACTGTAGCTTTACAGTACAAAGAAACATTTAACAGCTTTTCTTATAGTTGTTTTTTTAAGTAGATTATTTTACGACGCTGTATCAACATCTTAGGTTATTTAGCGTCTGAATGAGATTGTGATAATGCCGGTGAAATGAGTCCGGGGTCAAACACCGAAAGTTACCCAGCATTTGCTGGAACTGGGTTGAGGCAACCTCCCGGAAAAACCTCAACCAGATAACATGCCCCAACCGGGAATCAAACCCGGGCCATCTGGTTTCGCGGCCAGATGCGCTAACCGTTACTCCACAGGTGTGGTCTTTTCAGTTATTGTATTGCACTCGCCGATCATCTCGTTCACATTTTTCATATTCATTGGCATAACATGCTGAATAATGATGCTTTAAATTTAACTTTTTTGTATGCTGGAGTATCTTACAACGAATTAAATAATTTGTCATTGAACCCATTCTCCATAAATATAATAGCTACATATTCCCAGTGATAATAGTATTTATAGGTTAATGATCTTTCACTGGTACTTTCTCCGCCAAATCGTTTACACTCACTTATATAGACATATTACTACGTATAAATAAAATCAAAACTTAAACATTTCTCCCGAACTACCTATTATACAACTCTACTGTTATCCAACCAGGAGATAAACCGTGAAAGGAATGTGCTTACTATTGCGTCATCTATTGGAGCGAAGTAGATAATATTAGAGTTATAACGTCAGTTTAAAAATCATGCGCTCTCCTGCATATGTTATTTCCTGTATGGAGGGATTAAAAGACCAGGAGATTAAACGTGATCTAATTTTGTAACTAGGGTAGTATAAAAATGTTTATATCAGTGTTATTGTTTGTGCTATGAGAGCTAGCCACTAGAGATACGAGTACCCACGTGTGTGACCTTATGACATCTTATGACATGAACATTCATTCACAGCATCACCCCGCTCCCTCTCATTCCCTGGAGACTTTCTCGTGGTTGGAGTACAGTATATACCGAAGGCGAAGGGCACTATGTCATAAATATTGAATTTTACAAGAGAACTAAATGAAAGTGATCTTTACCTCGATACCATATGGCACATAGTACCTTTTCCAACAAGCTAAATCGCTTATTATTACGGTATTAGCTAGTGATTTGGACCCTGAAAAGAACGCGAAAAATAAAATAAACATATGCAAACATCTTAATTTCGTAAAAAATGAACATAATGCCCTTCACCTCCGACATACAGAACTTGTAGCTTGTCGCTTGTCGCTGTTGCTGTGCTTCTCTTCAGGTGCTCATCTGGTCTGAACTTGCTACGACGTCACAAATGCACAATCTGCCGACCACTGCGATAGATGCAAAAGTAAATAACCCCTAGCTTGTTTCCCCACCTCCGCCCAATACGCCGCTGTTAGTCAACCTGTATCAACTTCGAAGTCTACTCATCACTAGTATATTTTTCTGCAACAGACGATAATGGACAGTGGACAATCGTGCTATTTTCGCCATGACCACTTATAATGCTATAATAATGCTTCCAGACTCAGCACGATAATGAAACTCAAAAGTTAGCACTGACTTCAGCAAGGAAGTCCTAACTGATTAAAATTGTAAAGGTTTATATGGATACCTCTGCATTACATGATACAATTTTTATCTCTCATGAGATGAACTCATTGAAGGTAAACATTTTCGTTTCTTTTTCTGTTGTGTTTTTTAGACTCACAGTTATTCACAATATCAAATAAGTAATATAATTTTATTTAAAATAATCTTTTCCATAAGCAAATGAAACATGATTACCTACAGGGACATCATTTTATTTCCATTAACATTGCTAATATTAACCTAGCTATACCTTTGGATTAACGGTTGAGAACCGGAAACACCGTTTGCTACCCGCATCCACGACTGCAGTTCGATGATACTGGCGTAAAATACGAACAAATCACTATACTAGGTATAGATAAAAAGGTAAAAGGTAAAGGTATCCCCGTAATATGCCATGAAGGCACTTGGGGGGCATGGAGGTAGAGGTAGGTATAGGAGGGAAGAAAAGTAGTTCATCCATTTACATAAACTAGGAGATATCGCAATTTTGAGTTCGATAATTTTCATTAGGTTTTTCTTTAATCGAAATACAGTACTGTATTAACAATAAGTGTTTTTACTTACAAACTGAGCTATCCATTCGGACGTATTCATTATGCAGTGTATATTACACTGTCTACAGCACATTAGCGTACAATATAGAGAATGAAATTAAATTGAAAAATAATCATAATATGAATATTTAAACACATTTTTGAAAATGGAGGCCGTTCATATCGATACAGGCTTCAGATCTTTTGTGCATATTATCGCACTATAGACTCTTTTACCTAATTCCAATTACCATTTTCGTCCTTCGTACTAGTAACTCATGTTGAAATAATTCTGTATCTACTCTATAAAAGGGTACTGTAAATTCAATCTTCACTTCTGTCCGATCCAGACATGTTATCTACTGTCGGTCCAAATGGTTTTGTCGCAGGGTCGTGAAAAGGGGGAAAATCACGTGACAGTTAAATAAAAGGACCTCGTTAAGTAATTAAGTTATTTTAAACAGTTGTATAACCTTACGTAGACGTCCAATTCCTAACATAAATTAATGCTTTCAGAAAAGAACTAAGACCGCCCAGCCAAGTCTTTACAGAGGGGCGAGCAGAAGCGGGTGGGGAAACCGGGATGCAACGTAGAAAACGGACGACAGTACCTGTGCGAAAATTTGATTCAATATTGAAAACTCTTTCGTCACTGGAAAACGCGAACATATTTCTGGAACGTACTATACTCACTAACTCAATACCATTTACTATGGCCGTAAGGCGATTTTCACTGAATACGCGGCCTGGGTTCTGTGTGGAGAACGGTTAGAAGTTTACTAATAGAGGGGGTGGGAGTGAAGTACATTCAAAAACTGAGGTGAAGTAAAAATAATATGATGTCATTGTATAAAAGCATTGAAAAACAAACAACCCATTTTATTGAATATTGAGTAACGCTGAAGCCTGTGCGACAGTTATGGCATAATGAAAATTTTTCTTAATTTCGTAATAAACTCGAGATCTTCCAGCCGATCTAACAGAGTCAGATAGGCTCCCCTTTGTATTACGGCCTTCAAAGATGATGTATACTATGAACTGGTTGTCTATTATGTGATGTGAATTTGATGATTACACTATAAACGTGGAAATGCAGCAAATGGAATCCACTGGTGTTGTTTCAGTACCTCAAGTAATATTATGGATGAATGGAAATCGATTTTGACACATTCAACTCTCTCACGTGCTTTTAATAGTTCGAATCCTATTTCCACCGGATTATGAGAATTCTATATCTAGAACCAAATCCCGACACAATGCATTATTTGCTACAGATACAAGTTTTAAACCGCTCGGGTATCGACAGTCATCCTTTTTTCTCTCAACTGAATTCATTTTGACTGTTACCATGTGAGAATTTATGAAGTAAGAATTTCTTTTGAGTTTAATAATGAGAGTTCCGTGTAATTCAATTTAACTGCTTTTAAAGGTGCTAAAAACTAAATAAGAATTACTTCCAAACCAATTACACTGTTCTGTTCGAAACCTTTCGTCACACATTAAAAAACCTCCAGCCTGTTAGCAGTTACAAATAATTTTGTATTATAATCAATAAAAACGTGAGCATCAGGCATTTTGCGCGGTTGTAAAAACGATGTTAGTTTTCGTGAAGTGTTTTTGCAATGGTAGTATCTTCATTTTTGTCCATGTCGATAGAAAATCTAACAAGGAATCATTATACCTGAGGCGTGTTTCAATAACGTGGATGGTTTTCGTGTAAATTTTATTTAAAAGCCACTAATTTCAAGCTACTGAACAATCCGACTAGATTGCAACATTTTAGCCAGAGAGGGAGAAAAAAGGCAGTTCACCTAGAGAGACAGACCTAGTTCGTTGATCTTTTACATCTGTATTACGAGAAGATAGAACAGTGTGTTAGCATGGATGTTGCCAGAGTACTGAAACTTGTAAGTTTATTTTCTAATTAACCGTGCATTTAATTACACAAGTAATAAAGGTTTTCTATTCATTTGAGTGTACCCTATCTCTCCTTTCAATCTACACAATTGTTTCACTTCCACCCTTTATAGGCCTAATAAATTCGGAAAAATGGTAACCAAGATATTACAAGACCAAGTTTCGCACTTTTTCTCTCTCTGAGATGTGTTATAGCATTTTATAAATAAAGATAGAGGTACCTATTTGTCACCATAGCTGCAACTTTTAAAGGCAATACTGGGAAAGGAACTCAGTTGAACTCTAGATTGGGCTTGTCTAGATTGTCATACGGCAGCAAATGTTTCATTGCGAATATTAATTAAGAAGGAGACGTCACTGTCTTGCTTGAGAATTTCTTTGATAAATTTCACCCAAAATTAGAGGACACATGTCCCAGCTTTCACTTCCGAAGAAATTAGTGTCACGAAATTTTAAGCGTTTCGCAACAAAGTTCCTCCATTATATTGCGAATTGTATTATTTTTATAGCTTATCTTCTTGAACTATTCTTTAAAAGGCATACACAAATACAGTAAAATCATTTATTATGCGTCCAAGTAAGTAGATGAATTTTCGCTTTCTGAGTTGCAAAAAAATATATTCGTATAATTCCAAAATTAATACATATGACTTCATTAATACGTTATATGCTTGGAGTAGATAGATAAAATTAATTTTTCAGAAATTTATTTAAGTACGTGTTGTCATGTTGTGATTATTTCTAATACCAGGTCATACACTTTCATTTAATAAAATTGGAATTTAAGAAAGATATAAATCTGAGAAAGGGGGAGCTGGCAGCCCGGCAGTTGCTCAACCACAGCCGCAGCCTGGCGCCCGACGAATGAACTGGTACTTATCGCTGGAACGCTCGTAGATGTACAGTAGCCTATTTAAAATAACACACGTACAGTAGAAACGTGTAATGATATCCGTAGTCAGTTGAATGACTGATTTTATTACGTATAACTTTTTGGTTTTGTTAAAATTCATTGTATTGATTACTAATTATAATTTTTATAAGCGGTAAGGAACAATAATAGCAATCGAAAGATTAAAATAATTTGTAATGTAAACAAGAAAAACAGTATTACCTACTGTATATTTACAACAAAGAGTTGCGTATGTATGTATGTATGTATGTATGTATGTATGTATGTATGTATGTATGTATGTATGTATGTATGTATGTATGTATGTATGTATGTATGTATGTATGCATGTATGTATGTATGTATGTATGCATGCATGCATTGCATGCATGTGTATTTTTAGCAGTGACTCGATCGATAGCAAAATGCATTTTGCCACTTTGTTACCCAACTACAATTTCCAGTGACCTGTAGGTTGGCTATCACTATAGCGAATTTCTATCTCATAATGACATTCTAAAGAATGTTAAATATGTCAAACGACCTAATCAAAAGAAGAAGAATAAGAAGAGGGATCTATCCTTTTGTACCTCAAATTCCAGTCTTCACGATTTGAACCAAGTTTCTGAGGAGGAAAATCGTTTCCCCAGCCATTGACTAAAGATGCACTCACTATTAATTTACATGCGTGTAGGAATAAATTGTAAATTGGTAAAATTTCACCCATAATTAGAGGACACGTGTCCTAGCTTTCACTTCCACAGACCTTGGTTCTTCCGAAGACATTGGTGTCACGAAATTTTAAGCGTTTCACAACAAAGTTCCTCCATTATATTGCGAATTTTATTACTTTTATAGCTTATTTTCTTGAACTATTATTCAAAAGGCGTCCAAATAAGTAGATGAATTTTCGCTTTCTGAATTGCAAAAAAGATATTTGTACAAATCCAAAATTAATACATATGACTTCATTAATACGTTATATGCTTGGAGTAGATAGATAAAATCAATTTTCCAGAAATTTATATAAGTATAAAATCCTAGTCAGTTTTTCCGTTATTTTTCTAGAGTGTTTAAGATGATTCTTGATTGATGATTACTACACAGAAATGGTGGAATACACGTAAGGTACGTGGAGATACTCCGCGGAAACTTACCACCAAACACGATATTTATTTACTACATATTCTATTGGAATCAACCGGGATTTGAAACCGGGTCTCTATCATGGAAAGTAGACTCTTTAGCCTTCTGTTCCATCTTATACACTTGATGTTTGTGAATATTTATAGATGACTCACTATCCTTCCACGGAGGAAAACGGAAGTTCCCAAATCTTGAGAGAAGATTTTATACAGGGTGTTTCCGAGGTGGTGTTACAAAC